>NW_026570994.1:19946369-19979091 GCF_026225935.1 Boleophthalmus pectinirostris
TACTGCTACTGCTGCTACTACTACTACTACTACTACTACTGCTGCTACTACTACTACTACTACTACTACTACTACTACTACTACTACTACTTCGTGCAAAATAATAAGTAACTTTACCGTTTGTCTCATTGAAGGATTTGTGAAAAATATTTAATTGCAGTTTTTTTATGACAAGTACTGAGACTGCAGTTACATTTAGAGCTGACGTCATCAACAATCCCTGGCACTGTGACGCTAACTGTGGGCACTGCTCTGTCTAAAGCTGCTCTGTCAATCAATAACTTTAATCTGAACTTTAATCCGACTAGAAAAAAATTGATTTGGTTGGAAGTACTTCTCACACATTTTTCAGTCCGTCGCTCTCACCTTTGTGTTTTCTTGAGTTGTCAAACTGTTTCAAAAAAACTGATCAGGTTGTGTTTTGCTGATGTGTACTCCGCGTCGCCGTGGCAACCGTCGAACATTCCGTCATAGGCGTACGGGCAGAACCCCCCCACCCCTCAAAGTGCTTGATGTAACCGTAAAATATCGATGGATTCTGTTCTTCAGGGTTCACGTCTGAAACACGTCCAGGAGAAACGACACAAAGACTTCCTGAAATCCGAACTGACAAAATAAAACACACGAGTCACATTTCAGGACGAGTTTGTGCAGATCTGAACTTCAGGGTCGGCAGTTTGTACCACGAATAAAACGCACGGGAAATTCTGTCTGTGGAGGAAATTATGGGATGTGAAAAATTGCAGCCTTTGTGATTTGATAATTGCAGCTGTTTTGATTTGAAAACATTAACTGTGCAGTTCTACGTGACTACTACTACTACTACTACTACTACTACTATTAGTGCTACTGCTACCCCTCCAACTACTACTACTGCTACTAATATTACTACTACTACTATTATTATTGCTGCTACTACTACTACTACTACTACTACTACTACTTGCAGTGCTACTACAACTGCTACTAATTAGTTGTCATAATGAATATATCACTTTCAAAATTCACTTAAAAATAATTACTAGATTTAACGTGTGTCCTACTACTACTATTACTACTACTACTGGTACTGCTACTGTGTCTACTACTACCAGCCCTACTACTACTACTACTATTACTGTTGCTGCTATTATAAGCTTTCTACTAGTACTATTATTATTACACCTTTTACTACTACTACTACTACTCCTACCACCTCTACTACTGCTACCAGTACTACAAATACTACTAGTAGTACTAGTACTACCACATCTACTGCTATTACTGCTGCTACTTCTACTACTACTACTACTTCTACTACTACTACTACTGTTTCTGCTACTATAAGCCTTCTACTAGTACTATTACACCTTTTACTACTGCTACTACTAGTACTACTACTACTACTGCTACTACTAGTACTACTACTACTACTACTACTCAACTGCTACTACCAGTACTACTAAAACTACTACTACCACATTTTCTGCTACTACTACTACTACTACTACTACTACTACTACTACTACTACTACTAGTACTACTAGTACTACTGTTACTACTACTACCATGTTTACTACTAATAATACTATTATTAATACAATAAGCCTTCTACTACTACTATTACGACTTTTACTACTACTACTACTACTGCTACTACTACTACTACTACTACTACTACTACTACTACTACTACTACTACTACTACTACTACTACTACTACTACTACTAGTACTACTATAATCCTTCTATACTACTATTACAGCTTTTATTACTACTACTACTACTGCTACTACTACTACTACTACTACTACTATAATCTTTCTACTACTACTATTACAGCTTTTATTATTACTACTACTACTAACACTACTACTACTTCTATTAGTGCTACTGCTACTCCTCCTCCTACTACTTCTGCTACTAATACCACCACTACTACTACTGCTATTGCTGCTACTACTACTAGTACTATTACTGCTACTGTCACTATTACTACTACTACTACCATTATTACAGTTGCTGCTACTGTAAGCCTTGTACTAGTAGTATCACGGCTTTTATTACTCCTACTCCTACTACTACTACTACTATCTACTACTACTACTCTACTACTACTACTTCTATATACTACTACTACTTGTTCTGCTTGTATCTTGTCTCATCTGCTCTGTTCTCGTAGACAATAGTTCTTCTGTGTTGTGTTTCTCCAGATCTGCAGTGGACCACACAGAGCAGGATCACCGCTGGAGCGTGAGACGGGCTCAGCTCACACCTCTGCCCCACCACCACCACCACCACCAGCAGCAGCGGGGCCAGGGGGCGGAGCCAGGGGGCGGAGCCAGGGGGGGCGGAGTCGTACCTGCACAGGTGAGTACGGACAGATACAGGCCTATTGTGCTTTGTTTAAAAACGAAGGATGGTTTGAGAGCGAAATTACGAAGTGATTTTAAAGTAGAATGAAAGGCAAAAAAATAGACTCTGGTATTGAAACTTTAACATTCAAAGCTATGTGACGCTAACTGTAGGCACTGCTCTGTCTGAAGTAGAGCCCTGCACTCCTGTCATGAACAAAACAGTGCACAGTGGAATGATAAACTGCAGTCTCACGAACTAAATATGAGTGTAAAGTAAAATATACAAATGATTCATGTTTCCCTATCATACATCATTTGTGCTGGATATTTTATTTGGCATTAATAAAAACATTTTAAGCCTAAACTTGCGGACGTGGTCTAATCTCGCGCACGTTTTAGACCAGGGGTGTCAAACTCATTTTGGTCCGGGGGCTGTATCCAACCAACGTTGATCCCAAAGGGGCAATAAGTTCAAATATTTGTGCAGAGAAACGTAAATCTATTACAGAAATCTTTTTTAATTGAGGAACTCTTTTTAAATTTTCTTTTACAAAATATTATAATATTATGAACAACCTGAAACTTTAATAAAAATGTAATTTCAACACAATGTTTTAACATGAACTTATATTTAAATAGGAAAATTTATTGTAAAATCATGCACTCGGCTCCACTTTTCTCATTTTTGACATTTTGACGTTTTAGACAGTTGCTTTCCGCTTCTCTGTGTTTAGAGTTTAAGAAAGCGAACGTCACCATCCTGCGGGATTTGCAGGCAGGAGCGGGACAAAATATCGCATCTGTGGGCGGAAGCAGGAATGAAAATTACAGTTCTGAGTTTGACTTTAATCTGAGCTTTATTTTATTAATTTTTTTATTTTAACACAATCTGACCAGAAAGACCAGACTTAACTGGAACGACAACAGATGATCTGGTTTTGTGCTGATTATTGAAATATCAATATATCGTATCATTTAATGTGACGATACAGTATCGATATCGTGAGCTGCTGTATCGATTAATCTGTATTTTTTTTATATATTTTACTGACAGAACGCTGTAGTTGTGTGAAGGAGATACTAAAATTCTTTTACAAACATTTTTCCAAAACTTTGATTGAATTTACAAAATTCCATGACTTTTCCAGGCCTCGAAAATGACATTTTCAATTTCCATGACAGTGGGAACCCTGTAAAATACTAACGGCACACAACAGCACAAACAGAACAGAAAGAATTTATGAAACACGCAGAAGTAAAAATAGTCGTTAGAGCGCTCGCTGGATCACCGCTGAAGTGAAATCAGAATGATCAGGTGCTCTTCAAAGATCCCAATGGATAAAAAAAGGAAATCCGAGACTCTCCGATGTACTGTGCTGTGATTTATTTCATGTTTCGACTTATTTCTTCATGAGGGAACGGGAATTTATATAATAGTTTCGCAATTTTTTTTTACATTTTGGACGGGGCGACAGGACGTCATATCGGCAAGACTATTTTTTGGTATATTTTACTAAATTATTTTGTGACAGAGCAACATTTTTACAGGTACTTCAATACTTTTACTTAACATATTTGTTCATGTGATACTTTTACTTGCATCTGTACTTTTATTTAAGTTACAAAATTGAGTACTTTATCCACCACTGGACAAGGACGCAGCATAATAACGTCAAAAACCGAGACTGAACCTGAGTCGTCTTGAGCAGCTCCGTCCTCCTGCCGTCTGCGTTTCTTTCCGTACAGTTCCTTCTTCGCTCTGACACCAGCTGACCCGCTGTTTGTGCCCAGTGGCTTGTATGGAAATAAGGAGCCTTGTAAAACTTCACACAGTCATAAAAGAAGAATATTTACTGTAATTCAGTTTCATTAGCTCCATAAAACGCCCAATGGAGCAAAAGGTATCAGGCCGTGAAAACCGAGAGGGGAATAAATAAGAGCGGATGAAAGAGTCGTGAAAATGCAGAACACTCAGTTCTCCTCGCCGCGGTCGCGTTAGACGATCTGTTTTACGCTTCGTTCTAGATCATTTTGGGCACTTAGCGTTTAGGATTTTTCACTTTGATCCAGAACACACACTTCTCCAGTTTCTGCAGTATTTCAGTGAGATGTGAGTCTGGTCTCTGGTGGGTGCAGGGGGCAGGTTTATCTGTGGAGTTTGCTGAAAAAGAGATTCTTAACCCTTGTGCTATCCTCAAAGGAATACAGAGGGGTACAAATGTGACACATATCTGTGGGTCCATTTGACCCGGTCACATAACAGCCATGTGACTTGTTCTTACACTGTAAACCCGAAGAAGTTACCAGAACTTAAAATAACTGTGGCAACCGACTGCCTCAATTATTTTAAGTGGATGAACTTAAAAGTCACAGTATTACAAAACATAAAAGGTTGGATGGTTTGCTTACTTGTCCCGTTTGATAACAGCTGAATTCAAAGTGCTCATTCAGATCAACTCAAATATTTGCAGTTAATATGACTCATAGTTTTGTGTTAAGGCACCTCAATGATTTTCATTTATTATGACTTAAGTGGTTTTCAAACCACTGAAATAAGTTCACAGAACTTTAAGAAATAAGTAGACAAATTGTGATTGCAATTTATTTGTTATGTTAGAGTTTATTACTTATTTGGTGAAGCGATTTGAAATTGTGTTGTGTTTTAGATTTGCACTATATAAATTCATGCATTTTTATTGAAACAATAGAAATAACCGAAACTTCATTCTCATTCTCAGTGTTTAATCACTTAATTCTACTAAGTCGTACCTCATCTATGTTTTTAAGTTACGCTTACTTATATCCACAATAGTTCCGTTTAATCAGGAAATATGATTTAAAATTACTCAAAAAGAACATGTTACAGCAACTTGACATAATTAAGGTAATAGGACTATTTCTAAAACTTTCAGTGTATGCAACTTAATCTATTTAATTACTTTGAACGTGTACATTGTCTCTGTTCTTTGTGTGCCTTGTGGTGTTTATGCTCTTTATTTATTTGGAAACTGTTTTAACCCTTTGAGGATAGCACAAGGGTTCATTTCAGTGTGACTTTCCTGGTTAAAGGGACAGCCTGGAATTTTGGACGTAGGACCTCATTTCCTAGTGATCCAGAGCGTTGGGGACGTGTGGAGACACTTTTTAAAATATTCCAACCAGTCCTTGTGTTTCCAGACGTCACTCAGGCCTCGTCCGCACTAGTTCATATTCGAGTTGTTTTGGTTGTGGATGCAGTGTTCGTTCACACTAATCCGATGGAAAACAGCTCCAGAGACGGAACGACCTGGTGCCTCCAGCTCCCACGAATTCATCTGAGTACAGATCTGATCCGGCACCGTGTGGACGCCTGAAAACACTGATACTGTGATGTAAGAGCTCTAGTCGCGTCCTTGCTCCTTCCTGATTCGTTGGTTTGTGACATTGATCATGTGACACTATTGAGGAAAACAGTTTCAGCAAACTAGAGACAAACGGGAAACAGATAGAACTCCTTGCAGGTAGAAAAGACTGTTTTCATGCTTTTACACTGTGTAAACCACCAACACTCACACACCACATTCATACAAGTGCCTTGCCTAAGGACACAACAACAGTTTTTGCCACTGGAGCCACTGGTGTCCACAGCGGTCTCCATCCAAGTACTGACCAGGCACGTTCTCTCTTAGCTTCACAGCAAAAACAGAAGGGTTTTAACACAAAAAGTGTTATTTTAACTATTTGAATGTTAAACACCTCTGTGTTGTTCAGCTAAATCAGGAAAACCCAACAAAGTGTTATCAGTTCACTCTCAAAACATGAATATAACTCTTGATTTCAAGGTTAAACAGGAACTTTGGTCCAGTTTCCAAAAATGTTAAATTCACTCTAAAACAGATTGAACTCATATAAACCCTGAGAAAATGTTGAAATTGATTCTGTGAGAGTCAGTTTTAACACTTCACTTTTTCCTGTGTGTCTGAGATCAGACAAGATCAGGTTTTGCTAAGGAGGAATGTAAATACCAAGTTTTCATCTGCAGTCACTGAATGAAGAAGTTTAATGCCATACTGTGGAACATTTAGGACATAGAAATAAGTTTGATATGTCCCCTGGTCTGCCAATGTACGTAGTGCACCTTTAATTTAAATCATACCAACTCATTAAGAGTTCGAATTATCATCCGACTACCACATGTGTAGATGATGAAACACCACTGTGTTAAACAGCGCTCGTGCACCAGCCTGGGAGCGTGCACGAGCCTGGCAGCGTGCACGAGCCTGGGAGCGTGCACGAGCCTGGGAGCGTGCACGAGCCTGGGAGCGTGCACGAGCCTGGGAGCGTGCACGAGCCTGGCAGCGTGCACGAGCCTGGCAGCGTGCACGAGCCTGGGAGCGTGCACGAGCCTGTGTGAAGTTGGCTCCCGATCAAACTCAAACCTACACAAAAACTGTCAATCATTTGTACTTCTTTTGTGCTGAAAAAAGTTTTAGTTTTTGACATATTACTGATTCTTTTACAGGTCAGATTTGGGTCAGAAGCTCCAAGAAGCTTAAAAATACTTAAAGATGATGTGACGTCATTTCCGCTCAGCTGATGGCAGCGGTTTTAGCAAAACTCAGCAAAAATAGTGAAGATAAATGATCTGAGGCTGTGGAAAACTCTCTATTATTACATAAAATATGAATCAAAAGGAAGTTACTAAAGACTGATACAGACTTTTCCACAGGCTCAGGTCGTTTATCTTCAGTAGTTTTGTTAAAACTGCTGCCATCAACTGAGCGGAAATGATGTCATATAATCTCCTCAAAAGTAATAATTAATCATTTTAGAAATGTACTCGCACAAATGAAAATTGTTACAGCACAGGCTTCCTAACTCTAACTGGAGCAATAAAAGAATCGTTAATATCTCAAAAACTAAAGCAGAACAAAGAAAGTAGAAACATTTGACTCTATTTTGTGACATTTTCGAGCATTTTGAAGCTTCCTTGGGCTGGTTAACTCTAATTTGACCTGTAAAAGAATCATTAAAATCTCACAAACTAAAGCAGAACAAACAATTGACTCCATTTTATGCAGTTTTTAAGCATTTTGACTCTTCCTGGAGACTTCCTAACTCTAATTTGACCCATAAAAGAATTGTTAATGTCTCCAAAACTAAAGCAGAACAAACAATTGACTAGATTTTGTGACATTTTCGAGCATTTTTGATGCTTCCTGGAGGCTTGTTAACTCTAATCTGACCTATAAAAGAATCGTTAAAATCTCAAAAACTAAAGCAGAACAAACAAAGCACAAACAATGGACTCGATTTTGTGGCATTTTCAAGCATTTTGAAGTTTCCTTGGGCTACCTAACTTTAATTTGACCTATAAAAGAATCGTTAAAAAATCTCTAAAAACTAAAGCAGAACAAACAATTGACACTATTTTGTGACATTTTCGAGCATTTTTGATGCTTCCTGGAGGCTTGTTAACTCTAATTTGACCTATAAAAGAATGGTTAAAATCTCAAAAAGTAAAGCAGAACAAAGAACTGACTCAATTTTTTGACATTTTTAAGCATTTTGAAGCTTCCTGGAGTCTGCCTAACTCAAAAAGAATCATTAAAATCTCAAAAACTAAAGCAGAACAAAGCACAAACAATTGACCCCATTTTGTGACGTTTTCGAGCATTTTGGTTCTTCCTGGAGGCTTCCTAACTCTAATTTAACCTATAAAAGAATCATTCAAATCTCAAAAACTAAAGCAGAACAAACATTTGACTCGATTTTGTGCCGTTTTCGAGCATTTCGACTCTTCCTGGAGGCTTCCTAACTCCAATTTGACCCATAATAGAATCGTTACTATCTCCAAAACTAAAGCAGAACAAACAATTGACACTATTTTGTCCAGTTTTTAAGCGTTTTGAAGCTTCCTCGGGCTGGTTAACTCTAATTTGACCTACAAAAGAATCGTTAAAATCTCCAAAACTAAAGCAGAACAAACAATTGACACTATTTTGTCCAGTTTTTAAGCGTTTTGAAGCTTCCTCGGGCTGGTTAACTCTAATTTGACCTATAAATAATCGTTAAACTCTCAAAAACTAAAGCAGAACAAAAAATTTCCTTGATTTTATGGCGTTTTCGAACATTTCGACTCTTCCTGGAGGCTTCCTAACTCCAATTTGACCCATAATAGAATCGTTAAAATCTCCAAAACTAAAGCAGAACAAACAATTGACACTATTTTATGACATTTTCGAGCATTTTTGATGCTTCCTGGAGGCTTGTTAACTCTAATTTGACCTATAAAAGAATCGTTAAAATCTCAAAAAGTAAAGCAGAACAAAGAACTGACTCAATTTTTTGACATTTTTAAGCATTTTGAAGCTTCCTGGAGTCTGCCTAACTCAAAAAGAATCATTAAAATCTCAAAAACTAAAGCAGAACAAACAAAGCACAAACAGTTGACTCGATTTTGTGGCATTTTCAAGCATTTTGAAGTTTCCTTGGGCTACCTAACTTTAATTTGACCTATAAAAGAATCGTTAAAAAATCAAAAACTAAAGCAGAACAAACAATTGACACTATTTTGTGACATTTTCAAGCATTTTGATTCTTCCTTGGGCTGGTTAACTCTAATTTGACCTGTAAAAGAATCGTTAAAAAATCAAAAACTAAAGCAGAACAAACAAAGCACAAACGATTGACTCGATTTTATGGCGTTTTCGAACATTTCGACTCTTCCTGGAGGCTTCCTAACTCTAATTTGAACCTATAAATAATCGTTAAAGTCTCAAAAACTAAAGCAGAACAAAAAATTGACTTGATTTTGTGACGTTTTTGAGCATTTTGACTCTTCCTGGAGGTTGTTTAACTCTCATCTGACCTATAAAAGAATCGTTAATGTCTCCAAAACTGAAGCAGCACAAATGAATCTTTTCCGCCGCGTCCACGTGAAGCCCGGCGCTCCTCAAAAATCGCACAACCTGCCCTGATCTCTTTAAGCTGAAACAACACTGGCCACTGCCGCGTCTCAGCTCCCAAAACAAAACAAAAAAACCTACTTCCTGGATCCAGACTTATGCCCAATTATTCCCCCGAACGCGCCGCGGCACCACCGGACTATTTTAACTTGTTCAAACATCTCGGCCCGTTTTCTGAGAAGGTGCGACCGCTAATGCTAACCCGGCGCGACGTGTCCTTATATAGCCACGCGCGCTAACCCGTAAATCAGGGGCTAACGCTGGCTAACTCGCGGCCGGTGTTGTTTTTAACGGGGCTCCTGTCGTATTAAAGCGGCGGACGTGCCATTTGTCTGGTGGTGCCGTCGGCGTAAAGAGAAAATAGTGTGTTAATGCGGGGTTATAGATAGCGTACCTCGGGCTAACTGCGGCGTCTCGCAGATGGATCGCGCGGACGTTAGCCAAAACATATAGAGCGATTTATCAGAGGAGGATTCTGGGCTTTGTAGTTTATGGTTCAGTAAAGAAGAAATATGAGAGGCTAAAATGGAGATTAAACCGACCGCAGGCTTTAAAGAGCGGACATTAAACTTCTGCGGGGTTTTAGCCGCGATCACAGAACATATTTACATCACGTTTATGTCCGTTTATCGTTTTGAAAATGTGATATTTGCAAAAACAAAGTATTAATGCTGTAAGTTTCACTCCGTTTGCTCATCAGAAACGCTCATGAAAGTGTCAAAAATCAGGTTTGTGAAGTTGTTGTTTACAGTTTTGTGTCGTGTTTTTGTGTTTATGGAGATTTGTCGTGTGGACGGTTTGAATAAAGTCCAGGGGAGATCACTAGATTACTCAAACATGGAGGGAGGACAAATAGAAAACTCTTCAGGCGGGATTCTGATGAGGGATTATTATTTTGATTAGGGTCAGGCCAAGACCGGGTTAGGACCAAGACCGGGTCTGGACCAGACCAGGTCAGGACAAGACAGGGTCAGGTCCAAGACCAGATGAGGACCGAGACTGAGTCAGGACCAGAGACCAGGTCAGGACCAAAACTGAGTCAGGACAATACCGGCTCTGGACCGAGACCGGGTCAGGATCAAGACTGGGTCAAGACAGAGACTGGGTCAGGACCAGACCGAGTCAGGACAAGATCAGGTCAGGACCAAGACCAGGTCAGGACAATACTGGGTCTGGACCGAGACCAGGTTAGGATCAAGACCAGATCAGGACTGAGACCAAGTCAGGACCAAAACCAGGTCAGGACAATACCGGGTCAGAACAAGACTGGGTCAGGACTGAGATCAGGTCAAGACCGAGACCAGGTCAGGAAAAGACCAGGTCAGGATCAAGACCAGGTGAGGACCGAGACTGGGCCAGGACAATACCGGGTCAGGACCGAGATCGGGTCAGAACCAAGACTGGGTCAGAATGGAGACCGGGTCTGGACAATACAAGGTTAGGACCAAGAAGGACCAATACCGGGCCAGGACCAAGACCGGGTGGGCCAGGACCAAGACCAGGTCAGGACCAAGACCAGGTTCAGGACCAAGACAGGGTCAGGACTGAGACCTGGTCAGAAAAGTGTTGGATTAGGGTTAAGGTCGGGACTAAGACCGGGTCAGGAACAGGACCAGGTCAGGACTGAGACTGGCACAGGACAGTAACGGGTCAAGACCAAGACCGGTTCAGTATTTCTAAATCTCCCTGCAGTGCGGCGAGTCAGATTCTCATCAGAGACTCGTGAAAACTCAGGTCCAGTCTCTTTTAATTAAACCTGAGCAGTTTTGTTTTTGTAGATTTTATTTTTCCAGACGCGTTTAATCCTGCGTGTGGCAAAATCATCTTGTTTTCCATCTTCCTCCAGAACATCTCGTTCCTTTAGATCATTTGTTTAAGTTTTGTCTCTTAAAAAAAAAAACGCGGATTTGCGACGTGAGTTTTGATCCGTGTTGTTTGAAACCGCGTCCAGATCAAAGCGGGCGATAGGCAGACTTGAGCCGCTTACGTAACGCCGGCGCTTCAGGCCCGTTTTACCCACGATGCTTCGCTGCGTATCTGCGTCCGCATCAGGAACACGTGAGTCCGTCCGTCAGCGCGGCCGGGGCCAGACGGAGACCTGCCGCCGGACTCCAGAGGCCGAGAGAAACGTCCCCGCGAGGCTCCCGTGAAAAAACGACCGACAACGCGACGGGAGAAGAGCTGAAGGGGGATTAAAGCTGCACTGCGGAACTTTCTGCGGGTTTCTGCGGATACGTCACTGTTCTGAATAGAAAGTTACAAAAAGCAGGTTTAAGATTAATCGTATTTATTTGGCGTAACCAGGACTAAACCAGAACTAAACCAGAATAAACCAAGTCTAAACCGAGACTAAATCAGGACTAAACCAGAACTAAACCAGGACTAAACCAGGACTAAACCAGAACTAAACCAGGACTAAACCAGAACTAAACCATGAACTAAAGCAAGACTAAACCAGACTAAACCAAGTCTAAACCGAGACTAAATCAGGACTAAACCAGAACTAAACCAGAACTAAACCAGGACTAAACCAGACTAAACCAACTAAACAGAAACCAGAACTAAACCAAGGACTAAACCAAGACTAAACCAAGTCTAAACCGAGAACTAAATCAGGACTAAACCAGAACTAAACCAGAACTAAACCAGGACTAAACCAAGACTAAAACCGAGACTAAATCAGGACTAAACCAGAACTAAACCAGAACTAAACCATGAACTAAAGCAAGACTAAACCAAGTCTAAACCGAGACTAAATCAGGACTAAACCAGAACTAAACCAAGACTAAACAAGTCTAAAAACCGAGACTAAATCAGGACTAAACCAGAACTAAAACCAAGACTAAACCAAGTCTAAACCGAGACTAAATCAGGACTAAACCAGAACTAAACCAAGACTAAACCAAGTCTAAACCGAGACTAAATCAGGACTAAACCAGAACTAAACCAGGACTAAACCAAGACTAAACCAAGTCTAAACCGAGACTAAATCAGGACTAAACCAGAACTAAACCAGGACTAAACCAAGACTAAAGCAGAACTAAACCAGGACAAAATCAGGACTAAACCAAGACTAAACCAGGACTAAATTAGGACTAAATCAGGACTAAACCAGGACTAAGTCAAGATTAAACTAGGAACTAAATGAGGACTAAACCAAGACTAAACCTGGAACTAAACCAGGACTAAATCAGGACTAAACCAGAAATAAATCAAGACTGAACAAGGAGACAAAACTAGGAACTAAATGAGGATTAAACCAAGACTAAACCAGAACTAAACAAGGACTAAATCAGGATTAAATCTGGAACTAAACCTGGACTCAACCAGGAATTTTACCAGGGCTGAACAAGGAGACTAAACTAGGAACTAAATGAGGGACTAAACCAAGACTAAACCAAGACTAAACCAGGACTAAACAAGGAATTTAAAGAGGACTCAAAGAGAACAAATCCAGGACCTAAACCAGGACTAACCCAGAATTAAACCAAGAACAAACCAGGACTAAACCAAGAAAAAAAAAAAAAAAACAGGACTCAACCAAGACTAAACAATGACTAAACAAGGAACTAAAAGAGGATTCAAACAGAACTAATCCAGGACCTAAACCAGAATTAAAACCAAGAATTAAACCAGGACTAAACCAGGAATGGGAAGAAAAAAAAAAAAAAAAAAAAATATATATATATATAAATATAATATACACACAACACACAGACATATATATATATATATATAATATATAATATAATATATATAATATATACGTGTATATAAACACATATATATATATATGATATAATGTGTGGTATATATATAATATACACACACATATATATAAGTATATATATATGTGTGTGTGTGTGTGTATATATATAATATACACAACACAACATAAAATTAATATATAATATATGTATATATGTGTGTGTGTGTGTGTATAATATATACACACACACATATAATATATATATAATATATATATAATATATATATATAATGTATATATATAAATATATATATAATATATATATATATATATATATATATATATATATATATATATATATATATATATATAATATATATATATATATATATATAAAAAACAGGACTAATCAAAAAAAAAAAAAAAAGAAAGTAAAGGAACTAAACCGGAACTAAACCAGGAACCCAACAATTTAAACCAGGACTAACCAGAACCTTTCCGTGGGTTTCAGAAAGATGAAAAATGTCCAACTTTTTGCGCATTCTTAATGTGTTTACTAACGTGTACATCGTGTCTCCATGGTAACTGCTGAACATTCGGCCATAGAGACACACGTAGAACCACAATAAGTATCCATATATCCACCAATCTTCGTGCACAGTCTTCAGCTTTTGCCTTCCCTCGATTAAAAACACTTCTTGGGGTCTGGAGTTTCGTGCCCGTTTCTGAACTCTGACTTAATCGAATCTAAATTAATTTCACACCGAGTTATGCAACGCAGTTCTGTAACGGGCCCTGGTTTCAGTTTCCCGTCTGCGTCACTTGTTAAACCGCGCTTTTGTCATCTGATTTCAGTCGCTCCTGGGCCCCGAATATAAGAAAAACACGACGGCTGCCAGGAGTCTGCGCTCCGACCGCTGGCCGTGTCACAAAGTCAACGCGTGACATGAGCTCAGACATGTCTTTCATGGAGATCGAGGCCACATGGGTCAACAGCGACATCCACAATCGGGTTTTTACCGTTTGGGAATTTAAAGGGCCCACGTTACCGTATTTCTGATCTACAGAAAGTGTTATAATGTAGTGTTTTTCAGACTTAGAAAAAAACATAACATGGTTTAGACTTAGTTTAGACCTTGACCTGGTTTACATCTGGTTTAGACCTTGTTTTTTTCCTGGTTTATACTTTGATTTAGACCTGATTTAGACCTAGTTTAGATCTACTTTAGACCTTGGTTTAGAACTGATTTAGACCTTGGTTTGACCTGTTTTAGACCTGGTTTAGACCTTGGTTAGAACTTGGTTTAGACCTTGTTTAGACCTTGTTTAGACCTGATTTAGACCTGGTTTAGACCTGGTTTAGACCTTGGTTAGATGTGTTTTAGACCTTGGTTTAGAACTGATTTAGATCTTGGTTCGACCTGGTTTAGTCCTGGTTTAGACCTGATCTAGACCTCGTTTGGACCTAATTTAGACCTGGTTTAGACCTGATTTAGACCTAGTTTAGACCTGATTTAGACCTAGTTTAGACCTGGGTTAGACATGGTTTAGAACCTTAGTTAGACCTTCTTTAGATCTTGGTTTAGACCTGATTTAGACCTGGTGTAGACCTGATTTAGACCTAGTTTAGATCTACTTTAGACCTTGGTTTAGAACTGATTTAGACCTTGGTTAGGCCTGGTTTAGACCTGGTTTAGACCTTGGATAGAACTTGGTTTAGACCTTGTTTAGACCTGGTTTAGACCTGGTTTAGACCTTGGTTAGATGTGTTTTAGACCTTGGTTTAGAACTGATTTAGATCTTGGTTCGACCTGGTTTAGTCCTGGTTTAGACCTGATCTAGACCTCGTTTGGACCTAATTTAGACCTGGTTTAGACCTGATTTAGACCTAGTTTAGACCTGATTTAGACCTAGTTTAGACCTGGGTTAGACATGGTTTAGAACCTTAGTTAGACCTTCTTTAGATCTTGGTTTAGACCTGATTTAGACCTGGTTTAGACCTGATTTAGACCTAGTTTAGATCTACTTTAGACCTTGGTTTAGAACTGATTTAGACCTTGTTAGGCCTGGTTTAGACCTGATTTAGACCTTGATTAGACCTGTTTTAGACCTGGTTTAGACCTTGGATAGAACTTGGTTTAGACCTTGTTTAGACCTGATTTAGACCTGGTTTAGACCTGGTTTAGACCTTGGTTAGATGTGTTTTAGACCTTGGTTTAGAACTGATTTAGATCTTGGTTCGACCTGGTTTAGTCCTGGTTTAGACCTGATCTAGACCTAGTTTAGACCTGGGTTAGACATGGTTTAGAACCTTAGTTAGACCTTCTTTAGACCTTGGTTCAGACCTGATTTAGACCTGGTTTAGACCTGATTTAAACCTAGTTTAGACCTTGGTTAGATCTAGTTTAGTCCTGGTTTAGAACTGATTTAGACCTTGGTTAGGCCTTGGTTAGACCTGGTTTAGACTTTGGTTTAGACCTGGTTTAGATCTAGTTTAGTCCTGGTTTAGACCTAGTTTAGACCTGGGTTAGACATGGTTTAGAACCTTAGTTAGACCAGGTTTAGACCTGGTTTAGACCTGCTAAAAACCTGGGTTAGACCTGTTTTAGACCTGGTTTAGAACCTTAGTTAGACCAGGTTTAGACTTGGTTTACATCCGCTTTATACCTGATTTAGACCTTGAGTTGACCTGGTTTTGTCCTGTTTTTTTCCTGGTTTAGACCTGTTTTAGACCTGGTTTAGACCTGGTTTAGACCTGGTTTAGACCTCAGTTAGCCCTGGTTTTGTGCAGAAGAAGTGACTAAAACAAGACTCACGTTTCAGGACATGTTTGTGCAGATCCAAACGACACGGTCAGCAGCTTTTGTGCAGAATCAGTCGGAGGTTTTGTTGTGAGGCTTTTGAGATTTCATAATTGCTCCATTCAAATAGTGATTTAAATTTGATCACAATTAATCTCACAGTTTTAATTGGAGTGTTATGGTTCTTTTAGATGAAGTTGACCTAAATTCTCTTTCTCAGATGTTTTGGCAGAAGTTCCCACATCCTCTTCCTCCAAAAACTCGTAAACTCTGAAATTAAAAGGCTATTTTCTGATTTATGTTCTAATGTTGTTTCCTCCTCAAAAACAGACGTCGAGTTTGTGTTTTGTTTCATTCACACATGTTTAACACACAAACACAAACACACAAACTCTGCACATTTAGACTGAGCTCTTCTCTCAAACTGAAAACTCTCTGTTCCTGGAGACGAGCAGGTGTGAGACTCTTCATCAGAAAAGTTACGTAATGCACCTTTATTACCTAATCTTTATGTAAACAACCAAATGTCTGTGTTTTATTCACTGACCTGGTTTAGACCTTGTTTAGACTTTGGTTAGACCTGATTTAGATGTGGTTTAAACCTCGATTAGTCCTTGTTCACACCTTGTTTAGACCTGGTTCAGACCTGTTTTAGTCCTGGTTTAGACCTTGGTTACTTCTAGTTTAGACCTGACTTAGACCTTAGATAGACCTGGTATAGACCTGTTTTAGAACCTTAGTTAGACGTAGTTTAGACCTGATTTTAGACCTGTTTTAGGCCTGGTTTAGGCCTGGTTTAGACCTGGTTTAGGTCCTGGTTTAGGCCTGGTTTAGTCCTGGTTTAGTCCTGGTTTAGGCCTGGTTTAGACCTGGTTTAGTCCTGGTTTAGGCCTGGTTTAGTCCTGGTTTAGGCCTGGTTTAGTCCTGGTTTAGACCTGGTTTAGACCTTGGTTACTTCTAGTTTAGACCTGATTTAGACCTTGGATAGACCTGGAATACACTTTGTTTAGACCTGGTTTAGAACCTTAGATAGACCTGATTTACACCTGGTTTAGACCTTGGTTAAACCTAGTTTAGACCTGATTTAGACCTTAGATAGACCTGGTATAGACCTGTTTTAGAACCTTAGTTAGACGTAGTTTAGATTTGATTTTAGACCTGGTTTAGACCTGGTTTAGACCTAGTTTAGACCTTGCTTTGACTTGGTTTACACCTTGTAAAGACCTGGTTTGGTTTAGACCTGATTTAGTCCTGGTGTCCTGGTTCAGACTTAGACCTGGTTTGGACCACACACCTGCACTAGAATCATTTGGATCATTTCTTCTGTTCTGGAATCTCTGATCTCTCCTGAACTAAACATAAAAATGAGCTGTTAACAACCACTTCATGACATCACAAGGTGGACCGGAGCATTTTGAGCTTTGGAGACGCAGACAAAACACAACTCCAGCTCTGTTTTTGACGAGGAAACAACATTATAACACGATTTAAAGTCCATTTCAGACAAACCTTTAAATCTCTGAACGACACGACACGTTTTATGTTTTTTCACTTTTACTTTTCGTCACGTTTTTTGAGGCACGTCTTTTATGGAGCTCACCTGCCGAAATACAAACTTCGATTACTGCTATTACGTGCGGTGCGTGTGTGTTTCTGTGTGTGTTCTGCGCTCGTGTCCCGGGGCGGCGTAATCAAACCTGGAGTCTGTTTCCTACCAACGCTGTGTTTTGGTGCTGTCGTCGAACATTAACCTGGAGGCAGAAGATCCCGAACACTGATCCTTTGTGCGGAACAGTCGGACGTGCTGAGCTCAGCGTTTGAAACATCTTTGTATCATAATAAAGTTTGAAGTCTTTACCTGTCAATTACTGGTGTTTTGAAGAACCTGGTGTACAAAGAACCTTTGTCGAACGTTTGATAACTGACTATTAGACCAGAGAGTTCCATAGACGTTTAACCACTGATCCTTTGTTTCGGAGATACAGTCGGACGTGCTGAGCTGTTTTGAGCGAGGTTTCAGCAGTTTAGGGCTTTGAAACATCTTTGTATCATAATAAAGTTTGAAGTCTTTACCTGTCAATTACATGTTTTTATAAGGTTGCCAGATTTACCACAAAGTATTTTTAAAAACTGTTCTGCACTCGGCCAATCTGTCTGAACATCTTCACTTGTAGATTTTACAGAAACAAATGACAGTTTATGTCTCTCTTTATTGTTTGCAAGGATCAAATTGGTCAAAAATAGAGACATGTGGGACATTTTTTGAATAAAACTGGGACAAATCACTGGTTTTGGATAAATCTGCTGAGACTTGGTTTAGAACCTCAGTTAGACCTGGTTTAGACCTGTTTTAGAAGCTCACTTAGACCTAGTTTGGACCTTGGTTTGACCTGATTTAGGCTCGATTTAGACCTAGTTTAGACTTTTGTTTACAACCTTAGTTAGAGCTGGTTTAGACTTGATTTAGACCTAATTTAGACCTGGTTTACACTTTGGTTTAGAACCTCAGTTGGACCTGGTTTAGACCTAGTTTAGACCTGATTTAGACCCTGCTTTGACTTGATTTAGACCTGGTAAAGACCTGATTTAGACCTGGTTTAGACTTTGGTTTAGACCTGGTTTAGACTTTTGTTTACAACCTTAGTTAGAGCTGGCTTAGACTTGATTTAGACCTAATTTAGACCTGGTTTAAACCTGGTTTAGACTTTGGTTTAGACCTGGTAAAGACCAGATTTAGACCTGGTTTAGACCTTTTGGTGTCGGACGTGCTGAGCTCAGTGTTACCGTTCGATTCAGCACGAGGTGAGTTGGCGTTACAGGAATGTGTGTGTGTGTGTGTGTGTGTGTGTTGTGTGTGTTGTGTGTGTGTGTGTGTGTGTGTGTGTGTGTGTGCAGTTTAGGGCTTTGAAACATCTTTGTATCATAATAAAGTTTGAAGTCTTTACCTGTCAATTACATGTTTTTATAATCTTGCCAGATTTACCACAAAGTATTTTTAAAAACTGTTCTGCACTCGGCCAATCTGTCTGAACATCTTCACTTGTAGATTTTACAGAAACAAATGACAGTTTATGTCTCTCTTTATTGTTTGCAAGGATCAAATAGGTCAAAAATAGAGACATGTGGGACATTTTTTGAATAAAACTGGGACAAATCACTGGTTTTGGATAAATCTGCTGAGACTTGGTTTAGAACCTCAGTTAGACCTGGTTTAGACCTGGTTTAGACCTGTTTTAGAAGCTCACTTAGACCTAGTTTAGACTTTGGTTTAGACGTGGTTTAGACTTTTGTTTACAACCTTAGTTAGAGCTGGTTTAGACTTGATTTAGACCTAATTTAGACCTGGTTTACACTTTGGTTTAGAACCTCAGTTGGACCTGGTTTAGACCTGATTTAGACTCTGCTTTGACTTGATTTAGACCTAGTTTAGACCTGGTTTAGACCTGATTTAGACTTTGGTTTAGACCTGGTAAAGACCTGATTTAGACCTGGTTTAGACCTTTTGGTGTCGGACGTGCTGAGCTCAGCACGAGGTGAGTCGGCGTTACAGGAATGTGTGTGTGTGTGTGTGTGTGTGTGTGTGTGTGTGTGTCTGTGTGTGTGTGTGTGTGTGTGTGTGTGTGTGTGTGTGTGTGTGTGTGTGTGTTGTGTGTGTGTGTGTGTGTGTGTGTGTGTCTGTGTGTGTCTGTGTTGTGTGTGTGTGTGTGTGTGTGTGTGTGTGTGTGTCTGTGTGTGTGCTGTGTGTGTCTGTGTGTGAGGTGTGTGTCTGTGTGTGTGTGTGTGTGTGTGTGTGTGTGTGTGTGTGTGTGTGTGTGTGTGTGTGTGTGTGTCTGTGTGTGTCTGTGTCTGTGTCTGTGTGTGTGTGTGTGTGTGTCTGTGTGTGTGTGTTGTGTGTGTCTGTGTCTGTGTGTGTGCGTGTGTGTCTGTGTGTGAGTGTGTGTGTGTGTGTGTGTGGTGTGTGTGTCTTTACCTGTCAATTACATGTTTTTATAAACTTGCCAGATTTACCACAAAGTATTTTTAAATAATAAAATTGTGAAACGAGTGTAATTAAAGAAAACTGTTCTGCACTCGGCCCATATGAGTCAGTATCGTCACTTTTTCTTTGTGTTTTTTTTATTTTTTTATAGTTTATGTCTCTCTTTATTGTTTCCAAGGATCAAATTGGTCAAAAATAAAGACATGTGGGACTTTTTTTTAATAAACTGGGACAAATCACTGGTTTTGGATAAATCTGCTGGGGCTTTTCATCAAAAAAGTTGCATAATGCACCTTTATTATCTTATCTTTCTGTAAATAATCAAATGTCTGTGTCTTATTCTGTGACCTGGTTTAGACCTGGTTTGAACCTGGTTTAGACTTGGTTTAGACCTGGTTTAGACCTTGGTTTAGATCTGGTTTAGATCTTAGTTTAGAACCTCAGTTAGACCTGGTTTAGACCCGGATTGGACCTGGTTTAGACCTGTTTTAGACCTTGATTAGACCTGGTTGAGACCTTGGTTTACAAGCTCAGTTAGACCTGGTTTAAAGCCAGTTTAGACCTGGTTTAGACCTTGGCTAGATCTGGTTTAGATCTTAGTTTAGAACCTCAGTTAGACCTGGTTTAGACCCGGATTGGACCTGGTTTAGACCTGTTTTAGACCTTGATTAGACCTGGTTGAGACCTTGGTTTAGAAGCTCAGTTAGACCTGGTTTAGACTTGGTTTAGACGTGATTTAGACCTGGTTTAGACCCTTGGTTTAGAACCTCAGTTAGACCTGGTTTAGAGCCAGTTTAGACCTTGGTTAGATCTGGTTTAAACCTTGGATTAGAACCTCAGTTAGACCTGATTTAGACCTGGTTTAGACCTTGGTTTAGACTCTGGTTTAGACTTGGTTTAGACCTGGTTTAGACCTTGGTTTAGACCTTGGTTTAGACGTGATTTTAGACCTTTTTAGACCTGGTTTAGACCTCTTGTTAGACCTTTAGACCTGGTTTAGACCTGGTTTAGACCTGGTTAGACCTGGTTTAGACCTTGGTTTAGAACCTCAGATAGACCTGGTTTAGACCTGATTTAGACCTGGTTTGAACCTGGTTTAGACCTGACCTGGTTTAGACCCTGGTTTAGACCTGGTTTAGACCTTGGTTTAGACCTTGGTTCCTGGTTTAGACCTGATTTAGACCTTTTAGACCTGGTTTAGACCTTGGTTTTTGACCGTTTAGACAGATTTAGACCTTAGTTTAGACTTTGGTTTAGAACCTCAGATTAGACCTGGTTTAGACCTGGTTTAGACCTCGTTTAGACCTGGTTTAGACCTCAGTTAGACCTGGTTTAGACCTGGTTTAGACCTGGTTTATCTGGAGTTCTGTATAACACACACAGATTCTATAGGTAATATAATGTCCCCGTGTGTCAGATGCCCTCCCTCCCCGTGTGTCAGATGCCCTCCCTCCCCGTGTGTCAGATGCCCTCCCTCCCCGTGTGTCAGATGCCCTCCCTCCCCCGTGTGTCAGATGCCCTCCCTCCCCGTGTGTCAGATGCCCTCCCTCCCGTGTGTCAGATGCCCTCCCCTCCCTCCCTCCCCGTGTGTCAGATGCCCTCCCTCCCCGTGTGTCAGATGCCCTCCCTCCCCGTGTGTCAGATGCCCTCCCCCCTGCCCTGCCCTCCCCCCGTGTGTCAGATGCCTCCCCCTCCCTCCCGTGTGTCAGATGCCCTCCCCCTCCCCGTGTGTCAGATGCCCTCCCTCCCTCGTGTGTCAGATGCCCTCCTCCCATGTCAGATGCCCTCCCTCCCGTGTGTCAGAGTGTGTCAGATGCCCTCCCTCCCCGTGTGTCAGATGCCCTCCCTCCCCGTGTGTCAGATGTGTGTCAGATGCCCTCCCTCCCCGTGTGTCAGATGCCCCCTCGTGTGTCAGATGCCCTCCCTCCCCGTGTGTCAGATGCCCTCCCTCCCCGTGTGTCAGATGCCCTCCCTCCCCGTGTGTCAGTGTTATTCTGTGTAGAGTTTGTCGTTCAGTCTTTTACAAACATGTCCTGAGATGAAACAGATTCTTGGATCTGTTTCAGGTCAGATTTCCTGTGTCCAGTTTCTCTCTTTTTTGCATTTAAAGTTTGGATATTTATTAGAAACTAGATGAAGTTGGGAGATCAGGTTCTGAATGTGTCCAGGAGCGTCTGAACTGAAACTCATCCAACAATCTGTTTCATTTCACAACATGTTTGTAAAAGTCTGAACTACAGAGAGAGAAGATTTACACAAGAAAACAGTCCTGGTTTAGACCTGGTTTAGTTCTGGTTTAGACCTGGTTTAGTCCTGGTTTAGACCTGGTTTAGTCCTAGTTCAGCCCTTCTCTAGTGCTGGTTTAGTCCTGGTTTTAGCCCTGGTTTAGTCCTGCTTTAGTCCTGGTTTAGTCCTAGTTGACCCTAGTTTAGTCCTGGTTTAGACCTAGTTTTAGTCCTGATTTTGTCCTGATTTAGTCCTAGTTCAGCCCTTCTTTAGTCCTGTTTCAGTCCTGTTTTAGTCCTGGTTTAGTCCTGGTTTTAGTCCTGGTTAGTGTTTAGTCCTGGTTTAGTCCTGGTTTAGTCTGGTTTAGTCCTGGTTTAGTCCTGGTTTAGTCTTTAGTCTGGTTTAGTCCTAGTTGACCCTAGTTTAGTCCTGGTTAGTCCTGGTTTAGTTTAGTTTAGTCCTGGTTTAGTCCTGGTTTAGTCCTGGGTTTTAGTCTGGTTTAGTCTTGGTTTAGTCCTGGTTTAGTCCTGGTTTAGTCCTTGGTTTAGTCTTGGTTTAGTCCACTCCTGGTTTAGTCCTGGTTTAGTCCTGGTTTTAGTCCTGGTTTTAGTTCTTTAGTTGGTTTAGTCCTGGTTTAGTCCTGGTTTAGTCCTTGTTTAGTCCTGGTTTAGTCCTGGTTTTAGTCCTGGTTTAGTCCTGGTTTAGTCCTGGGTTTAGTCCTGGTTTAGTCCTGGTTTAGTCCTGGTTTAGTCCTGGTTTAGTCCTGGTTTAGTCCTGGTTTAGTCCTGGTTTAGTCCTGGTTTTAGTCCTGGTTTAGTCCTGGTTTAGTCCTGGTTTAGTCCTGGTTTTAGTCTCCTGGTTTAGTCCTGGTTTAGTCCTGTTTAGTCCTGGTTTAGTCCTGGTTTAGTCTTGGTTTAGTCCTGGTTTAGTCCTTGGTTTAGTTGGTTTAGTCCTGTTTAGTCCTGGTTTTAGTCCTGGTTTAGTCCTGGTTTAGTCTGGTTTAGTCTGGTTTAGTCTTGGTTTAGTCTTGGTTTAGTCTTGGTTTAGTCCTGGTTTAGTCCTGGTTTAGTCCTGGTTTAGTCCTGGTTTAGTCTCTGGATGTTTCTGAACATGTTTCTCTCGTTCTTCAGTTTCATTTCTCATCCTCTCGTCTTGTTTCTCGCTCTTTCTCTGTGAATATTATTTTTCTGTGTAAACTTAGACTCTTAAAACTCTTCAGATCTCGGTCGGATTTTGGCCGACCCAGTTTTTTTATTTGTTTTGACACCAGCGTGGAGTCGATCACGGGTCAATCCACT
This sequence comes from Boleophthalmus pectinirostris, assembly GCF_026225935.1. Lineage (NCBI taxonomy): Eukaryota > Metazoa > Chordata > Actinopteri > Gobiiformes > Gobiidae > Boleophthalmus > Boleophthalmus pectinirostris. The sequence goes on from NW_026570994.1 coordinate 19,969,666, forward strand.
CATTTATTTCTGTGTAAAACGTTTTCGGGAGCAGAGGTGAAGATTTATAATGTAAGAAATTTAATGACGACTCGACTGGAAAAACTTTAAACGACGGATCCATAACACAACACACACACACACAGAGACACACAACACACACACACACACACACACAATTCAAGGGCCATTTCACACTGATCTATGTTCTAATGTCGTTTCCTCATCACAAACAGAGCTGGAGTTTTGTTTTTTTTCATTCACACAAGTTTAACACACGACTTCTTCTCTCAAAACTGAAATCGTTGTGTTCCACCTTGTGATGTCATGTGGTCAGTGTTGGGAAAGTTCATTTTCTACAAGAACTAGTTCAAAGTTTAGTTCACAAATTTCAAAACTACTTCTAATTCATTCATAGTTCCAAAAAAAAACAAAAACAAAAAAACAAATTGATAGTTCTTTATTTTTTCAGCCCAGACACACAGTCTACGTTCAGACTGCAGCCTGAAGTGGCCCAAATCTGATTTTTTGGCCTCTATGTGACCTGTTTAAATAACTGTCGATATCCGATACCAAGACTGAAAACAGCATTTATTTCCGTCCTGATATAAAGAAAAGTTGACTCCTGTGAGTTTAAATCCTGTTCTAATCTTGTTTCCTCCACAAAAACAAACCTGGAGTCGTGTTTTCTTTCGTTCACTCACACAACAAAAACTGTTCAAATTGACTCAACTTGACTCAACTTTAACATTTTCTCAGTGTTTATCTGAGTCACTCTGTTGTAGAGTTAATTTAACATTTGTGTAAATGTTCATGAAGTAACACTGGACCAAAGTTCCTATACGTTATATGAACGTTTAGAGAGTAAACAGATAACACTTTGTAGAGTTATCCTGATTTAACTCAACAACACACAGAGGTGTTTTATTTTGACACTTTATTTGAATTAATTTAAGATGAAATTATGAACAAAACTGGTTCAAACTGGTTCTTCTCTGGAGGGAGTTTGAAGTGAGGAGACAAATTAACACTATTAAGTTCAACCATATCAACAAATAACCCCAACTCCAACCTCCATTTAACTTTCAAAGAGTTAAAATAACACTTTTTGGGTCCTTCTCCTTGCTGTATCTGATCTTTTAATGACACAGATCCGATTTTTTCAAATGTGACCCAGGACACTTGGATATTTGCTCCTGAAACTGATACATATCTGATCTTTTGACATGCGACTTCAGTCTGAACGGCCAAAGTGCATTCATCCACCTACACGTTATCAACAAGACACAAACGTCACTATTCTGCGCTGAAGTAGGTGAAAATTGTTAATGAACTCAGTGTCACTGAAGCACATCTCCACTCACCACTCTTGGCTCCGTCTCCACATCCACACGTTCCTTTAAACGAACTGTCCCACAAAACACCACGACCAAAAACCTCGTCCTTCTCCTTCTCAATCTCCTCCTTAAAACAAGTAAGTTGTTCATGTTCTGGCTCCGGTACGAGAGGAACTTTAAAATCTCCAGGTGCTCGATGCTGCGTCCATGTTTGGACAACTTCTGTAAACACAGAGACGCTCGCTGCGGTTGACGTCGTCGTGTCTCCAGTGTCACATGTGGGACACTTTTGGACCGTTTAATGTTCACACTGGAGTCACATACAAGTCACATTTAATTGGAAATGTGAACGACCTCGAAAAAACATCGGATTTCACCAAAAAAATCTGAATTGAGCGTTAAGCCCTGCAGTCTGAAGGGAGCACCCAGACACCCTGCAGAGAAAACTCATTTTGGCCGTTTGTATCCACGATCTCGTCCTGTTGGTCATGACCCAGAGCTCATGACCGTAGGAGGAACGAAGACTGACAGTAAATGGAGACTCAGCTCCTCTTCACCACTGGCCACACCAGCTTGTTACAGCCTGAACCTGTCAGATCTCAGAAGAGGTCGGACCTGGTCTGGACTTGGATGGAGACACTGGGAACATCAGGAGCCACAGGGGGCACCAGTCGCAAAACAACTGTAGTGTCCTTAGGCAAGACACTTCACCCACATTGCCTAGTATGAAAGTGGAGTGTGTGTGAGTGATGTTGGTGGCCGGAGGGACCGATGGCGCTGATTGGCCTGGCAGCTGCGCTTCCGTCAGTCTGCCCCAGGGCAGCTGTGGCTACAGTAGTGGTTTATCACCACCGGGTGTGGAGAAAAAGAATAATGAGACTATTTAAAAAAAAAAAAGTAAAGCGTCTTTGTGACATATGACATGTGTCTGTGGGCGGCAGTAGTTCAGTTGGTGGAGCATTCGCCCACTGATCTGAAGGTTGGTGGTTCGATTCCAGCTCTTGACATAAAAACATCACAGGTTGAGCTGGTGTGATTCCAGCTCCCACAGATGAATGCTGTCATTGTGTCCGTGGGCAAGACACTTAACCCACCTTGCCCACAGTGTCTGCGTACACTGGTGTGTGAATGTGTGTGTGAATGTGTGTGTGAATGTGTGTGTGAATGTGTGTGTGAATGGGTGAGTGGTTCCTTGTTGTAAAGCGCTTTGAGTGCCTGTGGGGAAGCTGGTCAAAGTGGTCGAAGTAAGAGGCAGATGACACAAAAAAAAAAGGTGTCTTACGCAGACAAAATTTATTTTAAAAAACTGACTTCTGGGTTTAACCAACAAAAACACAAAAAGACAAAAAATAAGTAACTCAAAGCAAAACACCAAATACCTGCACAGAAGTCTTCCTAATTGGTGACACCTGCTTGCCTTTTATACTCCGCCCAGCAGGAAGTACCTCCTCCAGGTGAGTAACAATTCCAGGTAAAGCAAAGCAAAGGTGTCTTTCCAAAATCAAAATGTTTAACATAAATTAAGGTGAATTTAAAATAAGACAAAGGCCCACTTTGTCACAGTGCCTTTAAGGTGGAAAAGCGCTATAGAAAAATGTGACCATTTACCATATAAATAAAGACTTACAACGGTTCGATACAGCATCACTGCCGACGCTGCACCTGATCCACCTGTCAATCTCACGCTCCGTCCTCCCCTCACTTGTGAACAAAACCCCGGAGTCCCCCCTGAGGAGCTGGAGGAAATGTCTGGGGTGAAGGAAGTCTGGGAGTCCCTGCATAGACTGCTGCCTCCACGACCCGGCCCACTCATAAAGCAGAAGAAAATGGATGGATGGACGTTGGTGCGAGCGATTATTTTTCAGTCTGTCTTGACGTTCTTTTGATTTCCTACGTGTTTTCATAAACCTTGAACGTCTCGCCGGGTGCTTCAGCTCAGTGTGTCGTTTTAAGTTTGCTGCTGATGTGACCGAAGCGCGGGTTTTTCTTTTTGAAAGCCGACGGGCAAAGTGAGGTTATTCCTTTCCTCGCTGACCTCGTCGTAGAGTCTTTTAAACGTTCAGCTGTTTTTTGTTTCGTCTTGTTTCGGTGACGCACGCGGCGATGCAACACTAGTGGCTCGAGTTGTTGCCAGATTGAATGTTTTTCCTCTAAGTATTAAGAGTCTTTAAGAGTGTTTAGCCGGGTTTTCACCTGGAACTCTAAAGAAATCTGGCACCTATTGAACGAAGTTAAACAGAAGCACATGTCGCTCGCAGACTCCAGAATGAACAGGCCCACAGTTCGTTCATCAGACGGTGACACAGCAAACTCAGCTCGGGTTCACCCAAAATATGAACGATTCAGGTACAACACTGTATGTGGTCACACAGGAAACTCCACACACCTCCACTACAATCATCTGGAAGTGGAATCATGACATCACAAGGTGGGACAGAGCATTTTGAGGTTTGCAGATGCAGACGGAGGAATAATAAAGGAAATAAAACACAACTCCAGCTCTGTTTGTGATTGTGTAATACTGGACTTTTAATAATAATTAGGGCTCTGACTTTTCTGGTAGAGCGTCGGCCACAATGCTTGTCTCCATGGAGATGTTGTTGTTGGTTTGTCTGGAATGTTCCACAGTCTGGCATTAAACTGTTCTCCAAAGAGAGAAACGGTGATGCCAGTGGACCTGATTTAATCCCTGGTTTTATCCGATTCAGTCCTTTTTTAGTACCTGTTTTGTAGTGGTTCAGTCTTGATTTTGGTCCCACTTTAGTCCTGGTTTAGTCCTTGTTCAGGCCTGGTTTAGTCCTGGTTTAGTCCTGCTGTAATCCTGGTTTAGTTCTTATTTGTTTTGTTGGAATTCTGTCCTAGTTTACTTGTTTTGTAGTGGTTCAGTCCTGACTTTGGTCCTTTTTTAGTCCTGGTTCAGTCCTGATTCAGTCCTGGTTTAGTCCCGCTTTTTAGTCCTGCTTTAGTCCTGGTTTAGTCCTGGTAAAGTCCTGCTGTAATCCTGGTTTAGTTCTTATTTGTTTTGTTGTAATTCTGTCTGAGTTTACTTGTTTTGTAGTGATTCAGTCCTGACTTTGGTCCTTTTTTAGACCTGGTTCAGTCCTGCTTTAGTTCTTTTTTTTTGTTGGAATTCAGTCCTAGTTCAATTTTTTATTTTTTGCATTGTTCAGTTCCTGATTTTGGTCCTGTTTAGGCTTTAGACCTGGTTCAATCTCACTTTAGTCCTGATTTAGTCCTGGTTTAGTCCTGCTGTAATCCTGGTTTAGTTCTTATTTGTTTTGTTGGAATTTTCCTGGTTCATTTTTTAACTTTTTTGTAGTGTTCAATCCTGACTTTAGTCCTGTTTTAGTTTAGCCCCATTTGACTCCAGATTTAGTCCTGGCTTTAGTCCTGGTAACCTTGGTCCAGTCCTGGTTTAGTCCTTTAATTAATTCAGTTTTTTTTTACTTATTTGTTTGTTGTTCAAGCCTGACTTTGGTCCTATTTTAGTCCTGGTTTGCCCTGGCCTAGTCCCACTTTAGCCTTGTTTAGTCCTGCCTAGTCCTGGTCCAGTCCTGCTTTAGTCCTAGTTTAGTCCTGCCGTAGTCCTGGTTTAGTTCTTATTGTTTTGTTGGATTTCTGTCCGAGTTCTGTCCTTTTCTTTTTTTTTTGTAGCGGTTCAAACCTGACTTTGGTCCAGGTTTAGTCCTGTTTAGCCCTGGTCCAGTCCTTTCAGTCCCGTTTTAGTCTGATATGGTCCTGCTGTAATCCCTGTTTAGTTCTTATTTGTTTTGTTGGAATTCTTTCCTTTACTTGTTTTGCAGTGTGGTTCAGTCCTGACTTTGGTCCTGATTTAGTCCTGGTTTAGCCTAGTCCTGGATTAGTCCTTAGCCCTTGGTTTAGTCCGGTCCAGTGCTGCTTTAGTCCTGGTTTAGTCCTCTTGTTTAGTTCTTATTTGTTTTGTTGTTCAGTTTTTTACTTGTTTTATAGTGGTTCAGTCCTGACTTTGGTCCAGGTTTAGTCCTGGTTTGCCCTGGTCCAGTCCTAGTCCTTTAGTTAGTCCTGGTTAGTCTGGTTTAGTCCTGTTTAGTCTTGGTTTAGTCCTGGTTTAGTCCAAGTCCTGGTTTAGCCCTGGTCCTGCTTTATCCTGGCTTAGTTTTATTTGTTTTTTGGAATTCTGTCCTCTTCAGTCTGTCCTGTTTAGTCCTGGTTCCTAGTGTCCCCTGCTGTAATTGGTTTAGTTCTTATTTTTGTTTTGTTGAAATTCTGTCCTAGTTCAGTTTTTTACTTGTTTAGTTGTTGTTCACACCTGACTTTGGTCCTTGGTTAGTCCTGGTTTAGTCCTGGTTTACCCCTAGGCCAGTCCTGATTCAATCCTGTTTTAATCCTGGTTCAGTCCTGATCCAGTCCTGCTGTAATCCTGGTTTAGTTCTTATTTCTTTTGTTGGAATTGTGTCGTTTACTTGTTTTGTAGCGATTCAGTCCTGACTTTGGTCCTTTCTTAGTCCTGTTTTAGTCTTGGTTCAGTCCTGATTCAGTCCTGCTTTAGTCCTGGTAAAGTCCTGCTGTAATCCTGGTTTAGTTTTTATTTGTTTTTTTGAAAATTTGCCCTAGTTTACTTGTTTTATAGTGGTTCAGTCCTGACTTTGGTCCAGGTTTAGTCCTGGTTTAGCCTTAGATTAGTCCTGGATTAGTCCTGGTTTAGCCCGGGTTTAACCCTTGGTTTAGTCCTGGTCCAGTGCTGCTTTAGTCCTGGTTTAGTCTTGTTTAGTTCTTATTTGTTTTGTTGGAATTCTGTCCTAGTTCAGTTTTTTACTTGTTTTATAGTGGTTCAGTCCTGACTTTGGTCCAGGTTTAGTCCTGGTTTAGCCTTAGATTAGTCCTGGATTAGTCCTGGTTTAGCCCTGGTCCAGTCCTGCTGTAGTCCTGGATTAGTCCTGGTTTAGTTCTGGTTTAGTCCTGCTTTATTCCTGGCTTTATCTCTGTTGTACACTTCCATAATTCATCTAAAAAGCACAAAAACTACAAAACTCCAGCACAGATCCTCCCTCCCTCTTCTTCTTCTTTTTTTTTTTTTCCTCTTCTTCTCTCACTAAAAGTCCGCTCTAAGTTATAGGGACTCTGTATTTTTGCCAATTACGTCTTAACTAACGCATCACCTCTGCGTAACGGCTCTCTCCTCGTCTGTCAACGCTCAGAACACAACGTGGTTTCAATAAAGAGATGGACCCAGAACCGCCGGGAAAGAGCAGAAGAAGTCCAAAAAAACACCTGGACTTTGTTAATATCTGAATCTCAGGTTTGCCCACTCACTGTTGCAAAACCGGCGATCATTAAAAAGACAAAAGTTGACTGATAGGTGAAGACTTACATCACGAATCACGATGTTAATCTTCACTGTTAAACCGAGATACGAAAATATGTGTTTTTAAAGCCAGTGACGCAAATATTCAGGTCATGTTTTCAAATTTGGGCTTTGAATATAACAAAAAGTACTAACATTTAATTGAAAATCACATTCTGTTGTCTAAAGAAAGAGCGGGATCGGGATCTGTGTCTGTTCCGTAATCCAAAATCAACTTTGTGTCATGTCAAAACTAAGATGAATAAACTGCAAATGTTTTAAAAGTTTGAATTGAAGTTGCACAAGGTAATTTTTTATGCACAGTGTTTGGTGTTTTCTCGTCTCCGTGGAGATGTGACACAGTTTGGGCAAGTTTATGGAGTTTAAAATCGAAATCTAACATACAGACACTTCGATAAACCTGTTCCCTCAGCCTCGTGCACTTAGGCTCCGTTCAGACTGCAGGGTTTAACGCTCAGTTCTGATTTTTTGGTGAAATCTGATGTTTTTTCGAGGTCGTTCACATTTCCAGTTAAATGTGACTTGTATGTGACTCCAGTGTGAACATTAAACGGTCCCAAAAGTGTCCCACATGTGACACTGGAGACACGACGACGTCAACCGCAGCGAGCGTCTCTGTGTTTACGGAAGTTGTCCAAACATGGACGCAGCATCGAGCACCTGGAGATTTTAAAGTTCCTCTCGTACCGGAGCCAGAACATGAACAACTTACTTGTTTTAAGGAGGAGATTGAGAAGGAGAAGGACGAGGTTTTTGGTCGTGGTGTTTTGTGGTTCAGTCCGTTTAAAGGAACGTGTGGATGTGGAGACGGAGCCAAGAGTGGTGAGTGTTGATGTGCTTCACTTCAGTCACACGGAGTTTATTAACAATTTTCGCCTACTTCAGTGCAGAATAGTGACGTTTGTGTCTTGTTGATAACGTGTAGGTGGATGAATGCACTTTGACCGTTCACACTGAAGTCACATGTCAAAAGATCAGATATGTATCAGTTTCAGGAGCAAAATATCCAAGTGTCCTGGGTCACATTTGAAAAAATTCGGATCTGTGTCATTCAGACTGTCATTAAAGATCAGATACAGGAACATAGGGGCCAGGCTGCAGTCTGAAGAGCCTATGTAATGCACCAAATCCCTGTAGGAAGAAGGACAATAACGTTTTTCCACTTGATAAAATTCACCAAACATTCTCTTTGTTCCGGCTTCAAATCCTTGATCTCGTGAATCGTCGCCAACACAGAATGTCTGTCTTCGTCTACATTCATCTTTGTTTACTGTTGTGCTGTTCGAGAAAAGGGACCAGACGGACGCGACGAGTTTGACGTCACGGCTTCACAGCTCTTCTCTGATTGGTCGGTGCGCCGTCTACAACTTTCGGGGTTCTTGTAAAATCGTCTAGTTTATTCTGATTCCTGATCAAGTCGCTGGAGAGAAATAAAGTTGAGTGGCACCAGACTGACTAATATATTATAACATAGTGAACCACAGAAGATGTATTTGAATCATTTGTCATTTTATTCTGCAAACACAAACTGAAACTTGCATAAACATTATTGATAAAATCCAGCTCCTCTGTGTCTTTGTTGGCGTCACTAAAGATGCACCTGCGTCTTTGACACCTGCAGTAGATCCTGTTTCTGATCTTCATTCTTTGTTCTGCTACAGTTAAAATCTTGAATAAGATTCACCTCCTTTCACCAGCATCACTCACAACTTTCCTGGAATGAACAGTTTGAGCAACGTCTCAAAGTCTGAACCACCAGCCCCGTCTGCTGCTCGGGAACTGTTCAAAATGTTTTTGGCACATCAAGAACTTCAAAGAAACACATCAAAATCACTGCTTCTTAATCTGCTGGATTAAGAGCATCACTTCGCTTTGGTGGAACCTCTGAACTTTCCTTTTCTGTAATATTGTGAAACATCAGCTTCTTCTGTTCTTCTGTCACACTGGAGCTGAAGAATGTCAGGACAAACATTTCTTCACTCAAGTACAAAAGATGACAGTTTAAAGATGTGAAGGTTCTGCTTTCTTCACAACTGAATTTTCAGACTGAGACAGAAACTTCATGCAGCTTGAGAAACCTCTAAAGAGGTGTTCAGACCAGAGCGTCAAAGCGTCCAGTTTCTATGTAAAGTCGATGTGGACGTGCGTCTGGAGCCTCCTGCGTTTTTGTGGCGGATCTTCAGGCGTCAGCAGCGTAAATCTGGCGTCGTCACGGTGCGTTTTGAGCGTTTTGGCGTCGACGCTCTAGATGCGCGTTCGAGGCATCAGCATCAAGAAGTTGAAAATGTGTAACTTTTCGCATCAGATTCGCCGCGTCGACCAATCAGGGACGAGTATCCAGAGACGCAGCGACGTTATTATCAGGAAGAAAAACCCGAGAACCAGAACGAGAACCACAAACATGAACAGAGAAAAATAAATCAACACCACAACTAAACCCAGGACTAGACCGAGGCAACTAAGAGGACTAAAGGAGCCAGGACTATAACCAAACCAGGATAAACCAGGATAAACCGGACTTTACGCAGGATAAAGACCAGGACTGAATCAGTGTCATTAGTGAAGTATAAATTATATCTTACAGTCGTTGAGTCGATTCCTCCGTGAATGTTTTATGTCTAAAAACATAAAGTTTCTCTCAGTGTCTGACAATGTTCAGGAAAAGAGCAGGGACGGCTCTTGTTTCCAGGGCAACGGAGCGGCAGCGTTATCCAGCAAAGGTCCAAATAGATTCGTCAAGGCGTTTTTTGACGCTTTGGTAAATGA
>NW_026570994.1:19979591-19987091 GCF_026225935.1 Boleophthalmus pectinirostris
CTGGTTCAGTCTTGGTTTAGACCTGGTTTAGTCCTGATTCAGTTCTGGTTTAGACCTGATTCAGTTATGATTCAGTTATGGTTCAGTCCTGGTTTAGTCCTGGTTTAGACCTGGTTTAGTCCTGGTTCAGTCCTGGTCTCAGTCCTCATTTAGACCTGGTTTAGACCTGGTTTAGACCTGGTTAGTCTGGTTTCGACCTGGGTCCTTAGCCTTGGTTCCTGGTCCTGGTTTAGACCTGGTCCTGGTTTAGACCTGGTCCTTTCCTGGTTCAGTCCTGGTTTAGACCTGGTTTAGTCCTGTTAGTCCTCATTTAGACCTGGTTCAGTTCTTGGTTTAGTCCTGGTTTAGTCCTGGTTCAGTCTTGATTTAGACCTGGTTCAGCTATGGTTCAGTCCTGGTTTTGGTTTAGTCCCTGGTCAGTCCTGTTCAGTCCTCATTTAGACCTGGTTCAGTCTTGGTTTAGTCCTGGTTTAGTCCTGGTTCAGTCCTGGTTCAGTCTTGTTACCGGTTTAGACCTGTTTAGTCCTGGTTCAGTTGGGTCCTGGTTCAGTCCTGGTCAGTCTTGATTTAGACCTGGTTTAGACCTGGTTTCTGGGTTTATGGTTCAGTCCTGGTTCAGTCTTGATTTAGACCTGGTTTAGTCCTGGTTCAGTCCTGAGTCTGGTTCAGTCCTGTTCATTTAGTTTAACCTGGTTCAGTCTTGTTTAGTCCTTTAGTGGTTTAGTCCTGGTTGGAGTCCTGGTTTCAGTCCTGGTTTTAGTCCTGGTTCAGTCCTGGTCCTGGTTAGTCCTGGTTACCTGGAGTCCTGGTTCAGTCCTGGTTTAGTCCTGGTTTAGTCCTGGTTAGTCCTGGTTCAGTCCTGGGTCCTTTAGTCCTGTTCAAGTCCTGGTTTCTGCTGGTTCAGTCCTGGTTCAGTCTTGATTTAGACCTGGTTTAGACCTGGTTTAGTCCTGGTTCAGTCCTGGTTTAGTCCTGGTTCAGTCCTGGTTCAGTCTTGGTTTAGTCCTGGTTCAGTCCTTGGTTCAGTCCTGGTTCAGTCCTGGGTTTAGTCCTGGTTTAGTCCTGGTTCAGTCTCCTGGTTTCAGTTCCTGGTTCAGTCCTGGTTTAGTCCTGGTTAGTCCTGTTTAGTCCTTTTTGACCTTTAGACCTGGTTCAGTCCTGGTCTCAGTCCTCATTTAGACCTGGTTCAGTCTTGATTTAGTCCTGGTTTAGACCTGGTTTAGTCCTGGTTTAGTCCTGGTTTAGTCCTGGTTCAGTCCTGTCAGGCCAGTTTTCCGTCCTGTTTGAGAACTGAACCTGGACGCTGCTTGCGGCGAGTCACGAGTTCTAACCGCTCTGCCCAAACCCCGCAACACGACCAGGAAGTGTCTTAAATCCCGTCTTCCTTTGTTCCGCACCACATGGACAAACATTCCAAACACGTCCAGCCTTCGGAATAATCACCTCAGACATCTGCTTTTGCGCCCGGAGCCGCGACCTTTGCCCTCCCGCCGCCACCGCGAACGCATTACCTCGTCTTAACTCCGTCTTACACACACAAAAAAAAAAAAAAACGGGTTCCGGAGCGGCGCTTTTGTCCCGTGTTTTCCGCGTTTCCCCCAACTCTACCGGGAATATTTTAAGAAGCCGGTTCGTCTTACACACACGCACAAGTTTGGCATTAACCGACGGTCACGGCCAATCAGACGCCGCCTTCATCCTCGGATACCGACGCTTCGCAACCGTCTCCAAAGCAGCGCGCCGCCGTAAATCTCGCCCTTTTCATGTGGCGAGGCCGAGGTTTTTGTAATTTTCTCACTTTAAATTTTATCAGCTGCGAGCCTCGACCGCAGTTCGTGCCTGGAATCTGTTTTGGTTGTCACGGTTACTCCAGAAATATGGATTTTTTGCGGAGCCGGAGGTGATTTTGGTTGGAGTTGGGCCAGAGCAGCTGCGCCGCGGTGGGAAGAGCGAACGTGCGGTTTGGCTTTTTTTTTTTTTTTTTAAACAAATGTCAAAAGCCGTTTGGGTCGTGAAAGTCGTGTTCAAGGAGAGAGGAGGCGGGGCTAACCACTCTGCCAGTTTAAATAGAATAAAGTGTAAAATAAATAAATAAATGAGTCAATAAAAAAACATAAAAAAAAAAATACTAAAATGATCAAATCAGGGTTCCCACGGTCATGGAAAGCCTGGAAAAGTCATGGAATTTTAATATCGCTTTCACGCGACTACAGCGTTCTGGACTAAACCAGGACTAAACCAGAACTAAACCAAGGACTAAACCAGGACTAAACCAAGACCAAATCAGGACTAAACCAGGACTAAACCAGGACTAAACCAAGGACTAAACCAGGACTAAAACCAAGACAAATCAGGACTAAACCAAGACAAACAGGACTAAACCAGGACTAAACCAGACTAAACCAAGACTAAACCAGGACTAAACAGGACTAAACCAACAAGACCAAATCAGGACTAAACCAGACTAAACCAGAACTAAACCAGGGACTAAACCAAGGACTAAACCAGGACTAAATCAGGACTAAACCAGGACTAAATCAAGGACTAAACCAGGACTAAACCAGGACTAAACCAAGGACTAGGTCAAGACCAAAACCAGGATTAAACCAATGAATTAAACAGGACTAACCCAATAACTAAACCAGGACTAAACCAAGACCAAATCAGGACTAAACCAAGATTAACCAGGACTAAATCAAGACTAAACCATGACTAAATCAGGACTAAATCAAGGACCTAAACCAAGACTAATCCAAGGACTAAACTAGGACTGAACCAAGACTAAATCAGGACTAAATCAATGACTAATCCAGGTCTGAACCAGGACTAAACTAGGACTAAATCAAGGACTAAACCAGGACTAAACCAAGGACTAACGAAACTAAATCAAGACTAAACCAGGACTAAACCACGACTAAGTCAAGGACTAAATCAGACTAAAAGACTAAAACCAGGACTAAACCAAGAAACCAGGACTAAACCAGACTAAAGGACTAAATCAAGGACTAAACCGAGACTAAATCAAGACTAAACCAGGACTAAACCAAGACTAAATCAGGACTAAATCAAGGACTAAACCAATGACTAATCCAGGTCTAAACCAGGACTAAATCAGAACTAAGCCAGGACTAAACCAAGAGTAAAGGACTAACCAGGACTAAATCAAGACTAAACCAGGACTAAACCAGGACTAAACCAAGGACTAAACCAAGACTCAATGAAGCCTCCACTATAGACGAGAAAGAAATTACTGGAAGCACGAAGAACAAAAACACAAAGTGAACTGGAGCCGGAGCCGATGGAGCCGGAATCGCGCCCGCGTTCACTTCCAGGCAGCTCAGCTCTGTCCGTTTCGTGGGAGCCGGGCTAACCACTCTGCCAGACCCAAACAAACCCCGTGTCCCTCGGGTCACACACTTTCAGACGGTCCGGGGTCAGCGGCGGGTCGTCTTGCGCCTGTTTAGATGCGCTGCTTTCTGGGAATTGCACCCCCAACCTCCCGCTCCGTTTACCTGAGACTTTCCCTATAATTATCCTGTTTATTTTCATTAAAAAAATACTAAAATTATCAAATCAGGGTTCCCACGGTCATGGAAAGCCTGGAAAAGTCATGGAATTTTAATATCGCTTTCACGCGACTACAGCGTTCTGGACTAACACCAGGACTAAACCAAGACCAAATCAGGACTAAACCAAGATTAACCAGGACTAAATCAAGACTAATCCAAGGACTAAACTAGGACTAAACCAGGACTAAACCAAGGACTGAACCAAGACTAAATCAGGACTAAATCAATGACTAGGTCTGAACCAGGACTAAACTAGGACTAAATCAAGGACTAAACCAGGACTAAACCAGGACTAAATCAAGGACCAGGACTAAACCAGGACTAAACTAGGACTAAACCAGGACTAAATCAAGGACTAAACCAGGACTAAACCAAGGACTGAACCAAGACTAAATCAGGACTAAATCAATGACTAATCCAGGTCTGAACCAGGACTAAACTAGGACTAAATCAAGGACTAAACCAGGACTAAACCAAGGACTAAACTAAGACTAAATCAAGACCAAACCAGGACTAAACCAAGATTAAATCAGGACTAAACCAAGGACCAAACCAAGGACTAAACTAGGACTAAACCAGGATTAAATCAAGGACTAATCTAGGACTAAACCAAGGACTAAACCGAGACTAAATCAAGACTAAACCAGGACTAAACCAGGACTAAACCAGGACTAAACCAAGGACTAAACCGAGACTAAATCAAGACCAAACCAGGACTAAACCAAGACTAAATCAGGACTATGCCAAAGACTAACCCCATAACTAAATCAAGACTAAACTAAGACTAAATCAAAAACTAAACCAGGACTAAACTAGGACTAAACCAGGACTAAATCAAGGACTAAACCAAGGACTAAACCAAGACTAAATCAGGTCTAAATGAAGACTCAACCAAGACTATACCAGGACTAACCCAATAACAAAACCAAGACTAAATCAGAACTAAATCAGGTTTAAATTAAGACTAAACCAAGGACTAAATCAAGACCAAAACCAGGACTAAACCAAGGCCTGTATACAGTTTTCTCTCAATGAAGCCTCCACTATAGACGAGAAAGAAATTACTGGAAGCACGAAGAACAAAAACACAAAGTGAACTGGAGCCGGAGCCGATGGAGCCGGAATCGCGCCCGCGTTCACTTCCAGGCAGCTCAGCTCTGTCCGTTTCGTGGGAGCCGGGCTAACCACTCTGCCAGACCCAAACAAACCCCGTGTCCCTCGGGTCACACACTTTCAGACGGTCCGGGGTCACGCGGGTCTGCGCCGTTTAGATCGCTGCTTTCTGGGAATTGCACCCAACTCCCGCTCCGTTTACCTGAGACTTCCCTAAATAATCTTTTATTTTTCCAGACGTTTACAGGATACCTCACTGTGAGTCTAAAGCTCAGGCTAAATGCTGGAATGCTTTGCGCGTGAATGAAGTCTTTGGTTGTTTTCGGGAGTTGCTCGCCTCGGGGTGTTTTGGAAAATATGAAGAATTCGCGTGAAAACCTGACGAGCCGAGGCAGTGCGTCTATAAATCTGACTCCGAGCTCCGCCGCGGCTTTAGTCGACCGACTTGTCTCTGCCGGAGTAATCACGCGGCGTCTGGAAGAAACTGGAGAAAATGTTTAGTGTCCTGGAGAAAACGTTTGGTGTCCTGAGAAAACGTTTAGTGTCCTGGAGAAATGTTTGGTGTCCTAGAAAATGTTTAGTGCCTGGAGAAAACGATTAGTGTCCTGGAGAACAAAGTTTGGTGTCCTGAGAAATGTTTTAGTGTCCTGGAGAAAACGTTTTGTCCTGAGGAAAAACGTTTAGGTCCTGGAGAAAACGTATCCCTGGAGAAAACGTTAGTGTCCTGGAGAAAAGTTAGTGTCCTGGAGAAAACGTTTAGTGTCCTGGAGAAAACGTTTAGTGTCCTGGAGAAAAAACGTTTAGTGTCCTGGAGAAAAAGAAAACGTTTGGTGTCCTGGAGAAACGTTGGAAAAAAAGTGTCCTGGAGAAATGTCCCTGGAGAAAAACGTTTAGTGTCCTGGAGAAAACGTTTGGTGTCCTGGGAAGAAAACGTTTAGTGTCCTGGAAAAAAACATTTGGTGTCTGGAGAAAAACGTTTAGTGTCCTGGAGAAAAACGTTTAGTGTCCTGGAGAAAACGTTTAGTGTCCTCCTGGAGAAAATGTGTTACGTTGTCCTGGAAAAACGTCCTGTGTGTGAAAAAATCACGTGTTGGAGAAAACGTTCCTGGAAAAAAACGTTTGGTGTCCTGGAGAAAACGTTTGGTGTCCTGGAGAAAAGTTTAGTCTCCTGGAGAAAACGTTTAGTGTCCTGGAGAGAGAAAACGTTTTGGAGAAAAACGTTTAGTGTTCTGGAGAAAACGTTTAGTGTCCTGGAGAAAACGTTTAGTGTCCTGGAAAAAACGTGTCCTGGAGAAAATGTGTTCCTAGAAAACGTTTAGTGTCCTGGAGAAAAAAGTTTAGTGTCTGGAGAAAAACGTTTAGTGTCCTGGAAAACGTTTAAGTGTCCTGGAGAAAACCGTTTGTGTCCTGGAGAATGTTTAAGTGTCCTGGAGAAAACGTTTCCTGGAAGAAAACGTTTAGTGTTCCTGGAGAAAACGTTTGTGTCCTGGAAAAAACCCTGGAGAAACGTTAGTGTCCGGAGAAAAACGTTTAGTGTCCTGGAAAAACGTTTAAGTGTCCTGGAGAAAACGTTTGGTGTCCGTTTCGGTGTCTGGAGAAATACGATTCGTTGTCCTGGAGAAAGATTAGTGTCCTGGAGAAAACGTTAGTGTCCTGGAGAAAACTTTAAGTGTCCTGGAAAGACATTTAGAGTCCTGGAAAAAATGTTTAGTGTCTGGAGAAAACTATGGTGCCTGGAGAAAACGTTTAGTGTCCCTGGAGAAAACGTTTGGTGTCCTCCGGAGAAAACTAGAGAAATCGTTTTGTGTCCTGGAGGAAAACGTTCTAGAGTCTGGAGAAAACGTTTAGTGTCTGGAAAAAATTTTTTAGTGTCCTGGCAGAAAACGTTTAGTGTCTGGAGAAAAACGTTAAAGTGTCCTGGAGAAAAACGTTTGGTGTCCTGGAGAAAAATGTTTAGTGGTCCTGGAGAAAATGTTTAGTGTCCTGGAAAAAAACGTGGTGTCCTGGAGAAAAAACGATTAGGTGTCCTGGAAAAACGTTTAGTGTCCTGGAAAAAACGTTTAGTGGTCCTGGAGAAAATGTTTAGTGTCCCTGGAGAAAACCGTTTAGTGTCCTGGAAAAATGTTCTGAAGAAAAAGTGTTCTCATTTTGCTGAGAAAAACGGAAAAAACAGAAGAAAACGTTTAGTGTTCCTGGAAAAAAGAAAAACATTGTGTTCTGTGTGTTCTGGAGAAAAATGGAGAAAAACTTTGGTGTCTGAAAAAACGTGGTGTCCTGGAGTTTGGTGTTCTGTAGAAACATTGGTGTGGTCTGAAGAAAAACATTTGTGTTCTGAGAAAACATTTGGGTTGTTCTGAGAAAACGTTTGGTGTCTCTGGAGAAAACAAGAAAACATTTGGTGTTCTGGAGAAAAACATTTGGTGTTCTGGAGAAAAACGTGTTCTGGAGAAAAACATTTGGTGTTCTGGAAAAAACGTTTGTGTGTCTGAAAAAAAACGTTTAGGTGTCCTGGAGAAAAACGTTTGGTGTTCTGGAGAAAAACGTTTGGTGTTCTGGAGAAAAACGTTTGGTGTCCTGGAGAAAAACGTTTGGTGTCCTGGAGAAAAACGTTTGGTGTCCTGGAGAAAAACGTTTGGTGTCCTGGAGAAAAACGTTTAGTGTCCTGAGAAAAACGTTTGGTGTCCTGGAGAAAACATTTGGTGTTCTGAAGAAAAACGTTTAGTGTCCTGAGAAAAACGTTTGGTGTCCTGGAGAAAAATGTTTAGTGTCCTGGAGAAAACGTTTAGTGTCCTGGAGAAAACGTTTGGTGTCCTGGAGA
>NW_026570994.1:19992091-20004591 GCF_026225935.1 Boleophthalmus pectinirostris
TTTAGTGTCCTGGAGAAAAACGTTTGTGTCCTGGAGAAAACGTTTAGTGTCCTGGAGAAAATGTTTAGTGTCCTGGAGAAAACGTTTAGTGTCCTGGAAAAAAACGTTTGGTGTTCTGGAAAAAAACGTTTAGTGTCCTGGAGAAAACGTTTAGTGTCCTGGAGAAAAACGTTTAGTGTCCTGGAGAAAAACGTTTAGTGTCCTGGAAAAAAACGTTTGGTGTTCTGGAAAATGTTTAGTGTCCTGGAGAAAAATGTTTAGTGTCCTGGAGAAAAACGTTTAGTGTCCTGGAGAAAACGTTTAGTGTCCTGGAGAAAACGTTTGGTGTCCTGGAGAAAACGTTTAGTGTCTGGAGAAAAATTAGTGTCCTGGAGAAAAACGTTTGGTGTCCTGGAGAAAACGTTTGTGTCCTGGAGAAAAATGTTTAGTGTCCTGGAGAAAATTTAGTTCCTGGAGAAAAGTGTCCTGGAGAAAACGTTTAGTGTCCTGGAGAAAACGTTTAGTGTCCTGGAGAAAAACGTTTAGTGTCCTGGAGAAAAATGTTTAGTGTCCTGGAGAAAAACGTTTAGTGTCCTGGAAAAAAACGTTTGGTGTTCTGGAAAAAACGTTTAGTCTCCTGGAGAAAACGTTTAGTCTCCTGGAGAAAAATGTTTAGTGTCCTGGAGAAAACGTTTAGTGTCCTGGAAAAAAACGTTTGGTGTTCTGGAAAAAAACGTTTAGTCTCCTGGAGAAAAAGTTTGTAGTCTCCTGGAGAAAAACGTTTAGTGTCCTGGAGAAAACGTTTAGTGTCCTGGAGAAAAACGTTTAGTGTCCTGGAGAAAACGTTTAGTGTCCTGGAGAAAACGTTTAGTGTCCTGGAGAAAAACGTTTAGTGTCCTGGAGAAAACGTTTAGTGTCCTGGAGAAAACGTTTAGTGTCCTGGAGAAAACGTTTAGTGTCCTGGAGAAAACGTTTAGTGTCCTGGAGAAAACGTTTAGTGTCCTGGAGAAAACGTTTAGTGTCCTGGAGAAAACGTTTAGTGTCCTGGAGAAAACGTTTAGTGTCCTGGAGAAAAACGTTTGGTGTCCTGGAGAAAAATGTTTAGTGTCCTGGAGAAAATTTAGTGTTCCTGGAGAAAACGTTTAGTGTCCTGGAGAAAACGTTTAGTGTCCTGGAGAAAACGTTTAGTGTCCTGGAGAAAAAGTTTAGTGTCCTGGAGAAAACGTTTAGTGTCCTGGAAAAAACGTTTGTGTTCTGGAAAAAAACGTTTAGTCTCCTGGAGAAAACGTTTAGTCTCCTGGAGAAAAATGTTTAGTGTCCTGGAGAAAAACGTTTAGTGTCCTGGAAAAAAACGTTTGGTGTTCTGGAAAAAAACGTTTAGTCTCCTGGAGAAAACGTTTAGTGTCCTGGAAAAAAACGTTTGGTGTTCTGGAGAAAACGTTTAGTCTCCTGGAGAAAAATGTTTAGTGTCCTGGAGAAAATGTTTAGTGTCCTGGAGAAAACGTTTGGTGTTCTGGAGAAAACGTTTAGTGTCCTGGAGAAAACGTTTGGTGTCCTGGAGAAAACGTTTAGTGTCCTGGAGAAAAACGTTTAGTGTCCTGGAGAAAAACGTTTGGTGTTCTGGAGAAAATGTTTAGTGTCCTGGAGAAAACGTTTGGTGTTCTGGAGAAAACGTTTGGTGTTCTGGAGAAAACGTTTAGTGTCCTGGAGAAAACGTTTAGTGTCCTGGAGAAAAACGTTTGGTGTCCTGGAGAAAAATGTTTAGTGTCCTGGAGAAAACGTTTGGTGTCCTGGAGAAAAATGTTTAGTGTCCTGGAGAAAAACGTTTAGTGTCCTGGAGAAAAACGTTTGGTGTCCTGGAGAAAAATGTTTAGTGTCCTGGAGAAAAACGATTAGTGTCCTGGAAAAAAATGTTTGGTGTCCTGGAGAAAACGTTTAGTGTCCTGGAGAAAAATGTTTAGTGTCCTGGAGAAAACGTTTAGTGTCCTGGAGAAAAACGTTTGGTGTCCTGGAGAAAAACGTTTAGTGTCCTGGAAAAAACGTTTGGTGTCCTGGAGAAAAACGTTTGGTTCCTGGAGAAAAACGTTTGGTGTCCTGGAGAAAAACGTTTATTAGTGTCCTGGAGAAAAAACGTTTAGGTGTCCTGGAGAAAACGTTTGGTGTCCTGGAGAAAAAAGTTGTTTGGTGTCCTGGAGAAAAATGTTAGTGTCTGGAAAAAAGTTGGTGTCCTGGAGAAAAACGTTTAGTGTCCTGGAGAAAACGTTAAAAAACGTTTGGTGTCCTGGAGAAAAACGAGAAAAACGATTAGTGTCCTGGAGAAAAACGTTTGGTGTCCTGGAGAAAAACGTTTAGTGTCCTGGAGAAAAACGTTTTGGTGTTCCTGAAGAAAAACGTTTGGTGTCCTGGAGAAAAACGTTTGGTGTCCTGGAGAAAAACGTTTAGTGTCCTGGAGAAAAACGTTTAGTGTCCTGGAGAAAAACGTTTAGTGTCCTGGAGAAAACGTTTAGTGTCCTGGAGAAAACGTTTAGTGTCCTGGAGAAAACGTTTAGTGTCCTGGAGAAAATGTTTGGTGTCCTGGAGAAAACGTTTAGTGTCCTGGAAAAAAACTTTGGTGTCCTGGAGAAAAACGATTAGTGTCCTGGAGAAAACGTTTAGTGTCCTGGAGAAAATGTTTAATGTCCTGGAAAAAAATGTTTAGTGTCCTGGAGAAAACGTTTGGTGTCCTGGAGAAAACGTTTAGTGTCCTGGAAAAAAACGTTTGGTGTTCTGGAGAAAACGTTTAGTGTTCTGGAGAAAACGTTTACTGTCCTGGAAAAAAACGTTTGGTGTCCTGGAGAAAACATTTAGTGTCCTGGAGAAAATGTTTAATGTCCTGGAAAAAAATGTTTAGTGTCCTGGAGAAAACGTTTGGTGTCCTGGAAAAAAACGTTTGGTGTCCTGGAGAAAACGTTTAGTGTCCTGGAGAAAAACGTTTGGTGTCCTGGAGAAAACGTTTAGTGTCCTGGAGAAAACGTTTAGTGTCCTGGAGAAAAACGTTTGGTGTCCTGGAGAAAACGTTTGGTGTCCTGGAGAAAACATTTAGTGTCCTGGAGAAAATGTTTAGTGTCCTGGAAAAAAATGTTTAGTGTCCTGGAGAAAAACGATTAGTGTCCTGGAGAAAACGTTTGGTGTCCTGGAGAAAATGTTTAGTGTCCTGGAGAAAAATGTTTAGTGTCCTGGAGAAAAATGTTTAGTGTCCTGGAGAAAACGTTTGGTGTCCTGGAGAAAAACGATTAGTGTCCTGGAGAAAACGTTTAGTGTCCTGGAGAAATCGTTTAGTGTCCTGGAGAAAACGTTTGGTGTCCTGGAGAAAAATGTTTAGTGTCCTGGAGAAAAACGTTTGGTGTCCTGGAGAAAATGTTTAGTGTCCTGGAGAAAACGTTTAGTGTCCTGGAGAAAAATGTTTAGTGTCCTGGAGAAAAATGTTTAGTGTCCTGGAGAAAACGTTTGGTGTTCTGGAGAAAACGTTTAGTGTCCTGGAGACAACGTTTGGTGTCCTGGAGAAAATGTTTAGTGTCCTGGAGAAAAAGTTTGGTGTCCTGGAGAAAAATGTTTAGTGTCCTGGAGAAAAACGTTTGGTGTCCTGGAGAAAACGTTTGGTGTCCTGGAGAAAACGTTTGGTGTCCTGGAGAAAACGTTTAGTGTCCTGGAGAAAACGTTTAGTGTCCTGGAGAAAACGTTTGGTGTTCCTGGAGAAAACGTTTAGTTTTGTCCTGGAGAAACGTTTGGTGTCCTGGAGAAAAATGTTTAGTGTCCTGGAGAAAAAGGTTTGGTGTCCTGGAGAAAACGTTGTGTCTGGAGAAAACGTGTCCTGGAGAAAAACGTTTGGTGTCCTGGAGAAAAATGTTTAGTGTCCTGGAGAAAAATGTTTGGTGTTCTGGAGAAAACGTTTAGTGTCCTGGAAAAAAACGTTTGGTGTCCTGGAGAAAAACGTTTGGTGTCCTGGAGAAAAATGTTTGGTGTTCTGGAGAAAACGTTTAGTGTCCTGGAGAAAACGTTTGGTGTCCTGGAGAAAACGTTTGGTGTTCTGGAGAAAACGTTTGGTGTCCTGGAGAAAATGTTAGTGTCCTGGAGAAAACGTTTGGTGTCCTGGAGAAAACGTTTAGTTCCTGGCAGAAAACGTGTCCTGGAGAAAACGTTTAGTGTCCTGGAGAAAAACGTTTAGTGTCCTGGAGAAAAACGTTTAGTGTCCTGGAGAAAAACGTTTAGTGTCCTGGAGAAAACGTTTGGAGAAACGTTTAGAAAACGTGTCCTGGAGAAAAACGTTTTAGTGTCCTGGAGAAAAACGTTTAGTGTCCTGGAGAAAACGTTTGTGTCCTGGAGAAAAACGATTAGTGTTCCTGGAGAAAAACGTTTGGTGTCCTGGAGAAAAACGTTTAGTGTCCTGGAGAAAAACGATTAGTGTCCTGGAGAAAAACGTTTAGTGTCCTGGAGAAAAACGTTTGTTGGTGTCCTGGAGAAAAACGTTTGTGTCCTGGAGAAAAACGTTTGGTGTTTGGTTTCCTGGAGAAAACGTTTAGTGTCCTGGAAAAAAACTTTTGGTGTTCTGGAGAAAAACGTTTAGTGTCCTGGAGAAAACGTTTGTGAGAAAACCTGTTGGTCCTGGAGAAAAACGTTTGTGTCTGAGAAAACGTTTGTGCCTGGAGAAAAAGTTCTGGAGTGCCTGGAGAAAAACGTTTAAACTGGGTGTGGTAACGATGGTTGCGGCTGCACGCGTTTAACAACTTTACTGGGGGCTTCGGTATAACACGTTACCATTACAAAACAATGCTTGAGAGCCCGTGCTCCGGCATGCGCAAATCACTTCAACTACAACTACGGGGGCTCTGAAAGTTCAATATACCACATCACCTCCCCCTTTATTTTTTAACACCCCAAAGTATTGTTCTAGCCCAACACTTTAACATAAACATATCTGTACTGTGCCTTAAGCTTAGAAATATCAACATTATACACACTGTATAATAAACTCAACTGAACTAAATGCTTGAACTGTAACTTTAACTAAACATCAGCACTCTCTGAGTCTCTCATCACTACACTCAGTCCTGGTAACGTTGAGGCACTTTGATGGTACGCTGGGAGCGCCTCAGGGTAACCACAACAGGATCAGGCGGCTCAGCTGGTCTTGACAGTTCAGCTGCTGGGGTCGTTCGGTCCTCTGTCGACTCAAACCTTTCAGCTACTCCCTCAGGTTGCTCATCTGGAAGCTCTGGGGAACGGCGAGGTGTCAGCTGGTCTCCATGACGTCGATATTCTTGATCTGTCGCTTCTCCACGCACTTTGTACGACACAGGTCCTGACTGCTGGGTAACTATTCCAGGAATCCACCTTGGGGTTTCTCCCGCAGTGTTTCGCAGATAAACCTGCTCATCCACGTCAAACTGTCTGTCCAATGCCCGTCTGTCGTGTCCTTCCTTCTGGAGATACTGCTTTCTCCTCACTGTTTCTTGGAAACTTGGTTTCAGGAAATCCAATCTGGTTCTGACATGCCTTTTCAAAAACACATCAGCAGGTGACTCGCCTGTTGTGCTGTTAGGAGTCGTGCGATACCGTAGCAAAAAGTGAGAAATTTTGTCTTCGATGCTCAAATCTTCTCTCGCTAGCTTTTTCATGCCGGCCTTGAACGTTGAGACATATCTCTCAGCCAGCCCGTTTGTGGCTGGGTGCCTCGGAGCACCGGTTGTGTGGAGGATTCCATTTCTCCTCGCAAACTGCTGGAACTCATCAGACATAAAGGTTGTAGCATTGTCCGTTACAATTTGTTCAGGAACCCCATATGATGCAAAAAGCCTCTTTAGCCTTGTAATAGTCGCAGAAGAGGTTATTTGTGTCATTTTATACACCTCCAGCCATTTTGAGAATGCATCAACTACAATCATGAACATGTGGCCCATGAATGGCCCAGCAAAGTCAATGTGAAGTCTCTTCCAAACATCTCCCGGAAACTCCCAAGGATGTAGCGGTACTTGGCGTGGCATGTTTTGCTCTAACTGGCACGTTTCACACCCCTTGCAGGCCTTTTCAACATCCATATCAATATGTGGCCACCAGACGTATTGCCGTGCGATTGCTTTCATTTTTACAATTCCAGGGTGCCCACTGTGGATCTCTTTGAGTATGGCAGCTCTGAGCTTAGCTGGTGCGATCACTCTCGTACCCCACAGCACACACCCTTGCTCCACAGAGAGTTCATCACGCTTTTTGTGGTATTGCTTCAGTTCATCAGGAATTTCTTTTGGCCACCCTTCCATGATGAACCTGTGCAGCCTTGAAAGCTCTGTGTCAGTTCTCGTCACCTTGGCAATCTGCTTTGCCGTCAGCGGCACGCCCTCTAGATGTTCACATATTAGCGCATCGACATAGGCAGAGATTGTCTCTGTTCCTGCATCCTTGGTCTCAGACAGCGGAACACGAGATAACCCGTCAGCGTTACCATGCTTGCCGGACTGGCGGTAAACAATGTGGTAGTTGTATGCCGACAGTATGATGGCCCACCTCTGGATGCGGGCTGCTGCCATTGTGGGAAGTCCTTTATGTTCTCCAAACAGAGTCAATAATGGCCTGTGGTCTGTGACCAAGTTAAATTGACGTCCCCAGAGGTATTGGTGAAACTTTTTAACACCATACACCAGGCTTAATGCCTCTTTCTCTATTTGCGAATACTTCTTCTCTGCTGGAGAGAGTGTTCGAGAAGCATAAGCTATTGGATGCTCTTCTCCATCTGCTGTTGTATGCTGGATTACAGCTCCTATTCCATAAGACGAAGCGTCACATGCAAGGGTCAATGGCAGGCTCTGATCATAGTGCACTAACACCTTGTCACTTGTCAGGAGTTCTTTACATTTGTTGAAAGAATCCTGCTCAGCTTTATTCCATCTCCATGTGGCTTGATCCTTCAGCAGTCTATAAAGCGGCGCTAACACAGTACTTTGCTGTGGCACAAAACGGCCGTAGTAGTTCACTAGGCCTAGGAAAGCCCTTAGCTCTTTTACATTTGTAGGTGTTGGTGCGTCATGTATAGCTCTCACCTTGTCTTCAGATGGGTACACACCTTTTTCATCCAACACATGGCCCAGGTATTCAATTTGGGTCTTTCCAAACTCACATTTAGATTTGTTTACCCTCAGTCCATTTTCTTGCAAGCGTTGTAGGACTCTGTCAAGGTTCTTCAGATGTTCTGACTCATTTCTGCCCATCACTAGGAGGTCATCAAGGTAAACAACCACGTTGAGGTCCTTCATCAGACTCTCCACTATTCTCTGGAAAATGCCAACAGCAGAATTTATGCCGAAACAAAGACGATTGTACACGAACAGGCCTTTGTGAGTGTTGATTGTTGTGTATTTTTTTGAATCTTCATCAAGAAGCACTTGTTGGTAAGCTGAAGCTAGGTCTATTTTCGAAAACAACTTCCCGCCACTCAGTGTCGCCAGTATTTCTTCAATGCGCGGTAGCGGGTAAATGTCAGTGTTGGTAGCCTGGTTCACTGTCACCTTGTAATCGCCACACAAGCGGATAGTGCCATCCCGCTTGTCTACAGGAACTACAGGAGCAGCCCACTCACTGTGCTTCACTGGGCTGATGATGTTTTCTTTTTCCAGCCTCTCCAGTTCTTTTTCCACTCGTGCCTTCATCGCGAATGGCAAGGGCCGGCTTTTATGGAATTTGGGTGTGGCGTCGGGTTTGACAGAGATTGTTGCTTTGATATCCTTTAACGTTCCCAACTCCTCCTTGAAAACTTGGCCATACTTTTCTAGCACCTCAGAAATTGACTTGGGTTGTGAGGGCTGTTTTGTGTTTTCATTGATCATTTTAATTGTTTTCCAGTCCAACTTGATGCTTTTAAGCCAGTTTCTACCACAAAGTGCAGGTCCATTGCCTTTCACTACAATTAGTGGCAAGTCAGCAGTCTGATTTCCATAGGCAACTTTCGCCAAGAACTGTCCTTTTACCGGAATGACCTGGCCAGTATAAGTCTTCAGTGTGACATTGCTGCCCCCAAGTGGTACATCCGCGAATGACTTTTTGTACGTCACCTCAGATATTATGCTAACTGCCGCTCCGGTGTCTATTTCCATCTGAACATTTCTCTGGTTTACGGCAAAATTCGCTTTGAATGTCTGTCTATCCGTTTCATTTACACAGAACACTTCTTCCGCGTCTTCTGCTTGCACATAACCTGTGACTCTTTGCTGTCTTTTTATTTGCTTTCCCTCTCTTCTCCCTCGCTGCAGTCTGGCCAGCTTTACATGCTTTCTGGATATGACCAACTTTGTCACATTTATGGCATTTAGCGCTTTTAAAGTAGCAGTCACTTGCGCTATGATTCTTCCCTTTGCACCTATAGCAAGCTGTCTGCGCCGGCTGTGAGGGCGTTCGTTTGTCATTCACCTTGTTAACCGAGGCTGCGGCCGGCGGCTCACTTTGCCTTAGTTGCCGTGTGTCTCGATGGGCTGCTTCCATGTTGAGAGCAATCTCCAGGGCTCTGGCAAATGTTAGTCCATCCGTGGAGAGCAACTTGCGTTGACACGATTCATCATGAATTCCACTGACAAACCCGTCGCGCAGAGCCTCGTCCAGCCTATCCCCGAAATCACATCTTGCAGCAAGCTGTTTCAGCTCAGCGGCAAACTGGGCAACGTTGCACCGTTTTTCTGAACACACCGTCGGAACCTGAATCGTTCGGCAATGACCAGTGGCTTGGGCTCATAGTACTCTTTCAGAATATCCACGATCTCATCAAAAGTCTTGTCCTTAGGTTTTTCAGGCCGAACCAAGTTCCGTAGCAGACCGTATGTAGAAGCACCGACAGCACTTAGCAGAGTAGCCACCTGTTTATCGTCTTTGATATCATGTGCTTCAAAAAAAAGTTCCATTCGCTCCACGTAGGCTGTCCACTGTTCATTTTCGGGCCTGAATTCGTCCGGCTTGGCGAAGTTTGCCATCTTCAGATGTCACTGCTCACTACAGTCACTTTACCTCGTCGCCAAAATTATGTGGTGTATTAATAACGAGTCGGCTGCACGCGTTTAACAACTTTACTGGGGGCTTCGGTATAACACGTTACCATTACAAAACAATGCTTGAGAGCCCGTGCTCCGGCATGCGCAAATCACTTCAACTACAACTACGGGGGCTCTGAAAGTTCAATATACCACAAAAACATTTGGTGTTCTGAAGAAAAACGTGTCAGTTTCCCCAGACGTGACACGCAAGTAACTCCTAAGCAAAAAACTTCAGGAGATAGGAAATCTACGATGTCTTATTTAGCGCAGGCAGCTTACAGAACTCAATTCAAATGATTACAGATTTCGCACCAGCGTCTCTGAATGACAGCAGAAGACAGCTCTTATACATGACATCTTGTTGAAATATTAACTTATTGATTAGCTCACTTAAACAAGAAAGTCCACATACATATTTGATAAAACTTGTTTTGAAGGACATTTTGCAGACATATTGATCAGGCTACCAGGTTCACATACGCCCCCCTTTGGACCTTGGTTTGGGGCAGCAACCAAAAGAAAACATAACAAGAAACATTTTGATATGATTCAATTAACAGTAAAGCATCAAGACAAAGAAAATAAACCCACAAACGTTTAGTGTCCTGGAGAAAAACATTTGGTGTTCTGAAGAAAACATTTGGTGTTCTGAAGGAAAACATTTGGTGTTCTGGAGAAAAACATTTGGTGTTCTGAAGAAAAACGTTTGGTGTCCTGGAGAAAACAATTTGGTGTTCTGAAGAAAAACATTTGGTGTTCTGTAGAAAACATTTGGTGTTCTGAAGAAAAACATTTGGTGTTCTGGAGAAAAACGTTTGGTGTTCTGGAGAAAAACGTTTGGTGTCCTGGAGAAAAACATTTGGTGTTCTGAGAAAAAAACATTTGGTGTTCTGAGAAAAACGGTGTTCAAAAACATTTGGTGTTCTGGAGAAAAACGTTTGGTTTGTGTTCCTTTGGAGAAAAACGTTTTGGTTTGTCCTGGAGAAAAACGTTTGTGTCCTGGAGAAAACATTTGGTGTTCTGAAGAAAAACGTTTAGTGTCCTAGAGAAAAACGTTTGGTGTCCTGGAGAAAAATGTTTAGTGTCCTGGAGAAAACGTTTAGTGTTCTGGAGAAAAATGTTTAGTGTCCTGGAGAAAAACGTTTAGTGTCCTGGAGAAAACGTTTGGTGTTCTGGAGAAATTTGCATCCCTGGAAATGTGAACTATGACCACGTTTACATGAGGGTTTTTAACTGTTCTGAATTAAAATATTTTACTACGAGTGGAAATAATAGAAGTAATAATTTCTGAATTGAGCTTTACATGGAAAAATCATTAAATCATAAATTTTTTTTTAATTCTGCTCAACATCTGGAGGTTGGGGAGGGTTCTGAATCCGTGTGTCATTTGCCATTTCATTTGTTTGTTTTCCCCCCAAAAAAATCAAAAATAAGAAAATGAAAAAAAAAAAAAAAAACAAAAAAGATTTGTTTTCATTATTTGTCTCCAAAACCAAAAATGAAAAAAGGGATAACGATGGTGGACCACACCAGGACTAAAACAGAACTGAGACCGAGACCAGGACAGAGGCCAGGATCTGGTTTAGTCCCCGATTCAGTTCTGGTTTAGACCTGGTTTAGTCCTGGTTTAGTTCTGGTTCAGGTTAGACCTGGTTTAGTCCTGGTTCAGTCCTGGTTTAGTTCCTGGTTCAGTCCTAGTTTAGACCTGTTTAGTCCCTGGTTTCAGTCCTGGTTCAGTCCTGGTTCAGTCCTGGTCTCAGTCCTGGTTCAGTCCTGGTTCCTGGTCCTGGTTCAGTCCTGGTTTAGTCCTGGTCCAGTCCAGCATCACAGTTTAAGTCCCAGAAATGAGAAAC
The DNA here is from genome assembly GCF_026225935.1 of Boleophthalmus pectinirostris. Classification (NCBI taxonomy): domain Eukaryota; kingdom Metazoa; phylum Chordata; class Actinopteri; order Gobiiformes; family Gobiidae; genus Boleophthalmus; species Boleophthalmus pectinirostris. The sequence continues at coordinate 20,002,971 of NW_026570994.1, forward strand.
AGTTGTTATGTGTTTTTTCCATTATTCTTCTAAACACAAAATCGAAAACTGAAAAAACAAAACAAAAACAAATCTTTGTCCATTTTGTCATTTTGGTTTTGGAGACAAACAATGAAGAAAATATTTGGTTTTTTGTTTTCCTATTTTTGTTTTTGTTTTATAATGAAACATGAATGAATGAAAGACACACAGATTGTTTTGATTGGACAGGGACACAAATGAAGTAAACACACACTTCAGCTGCTAACGACTTTTCTGTCTTGTTTGAGAACTGAACCTGGACCCTCCTTGTAGTGAGTTGTGAGGACTAACCACTGTGCCGTCCGTCCCTGTTGTTGTGTGTCCTGCAGCAGACTGAGTCACAGATGTGGGGGAAGCCTGTGGCGCACACGAGAAACTCTAAACGCTCAAACATTTGTGAGTCTGACCCAGTTGGCTTCAGCTCTGCTGACTCCCCAGAATAAACTGTCACACACACACACACACACACACACACACACATATACACACACTACACACACACACACACACACACACACTACACACACACACACACACACACACACACTACACACACATACACACACACACACACACACACACACACTATACACACACACACACTACACACACACACTACACACACACACACACACACACACACACACTATACACACACTATACACATACACACACTACACACACTATACACGTACACACACACTATACACGTACACACACTATACACATACACACACACACACACACTACACACACTATACACATACACACACTACACACACTACACACACACAATACACACATATACACACATACACACACTACACACATACACACAATACACACATATACACACTACACACATACACACACTATACACACATACACACACTATACACATACACACACTACACACATACACACACATACACACACACACACACACACATACACACACAACACACACACATACACATACACACATACACACACTATACACATACACACACTACACACATACACACACTACACACATACACACACTATACACACACACACACACACTATACACACATACACACACTACACACATACACACATATACACACACTACACACATATACACACATACACACACACTACACACATACACACATACACACACACTACAAACATATACACACATATACACACACTACACACATATACACACATACACACACTACACACATATACACACGACACACACACTACAAACATATACACACATATACACACACTACACACACATACACACATACACACGACACACACTACACACACATACACTACACACAATATACACACACATACACACACATGATACACACATACACACGACACTCACTAGACACACATACACACATGATACACACACACGCTACACAATACACACACTACACACGTCACACAGTATATAAACTGTATAAACAAGTGGACTGTCATCACCTGTAGTGTTCAGCTCCAGTCAAATGAACCTCACTGAGGCCTGCAGTTATAGGAGCAAATTTGAAGCCCAGTTCCATGAATGAAGTCTGTGTCCAAGCCCAGGTCACTTCTA
>NW_026570994.1:20009591-20017091 GCF_026225935.1 Boleophthalmus pectinirostris
CAGTAGAAATCTGAATCAAGTGTATTTACAAACCCTGTCTGTTTGTGTCTTTGTGTTTCCCCGTCCGTCTCCAGCCGACTCATCCCTGACTAAACCGCACACACCGACATAAATATATCCAGTTACCGTTTGTGCTAATGCAATTTCTTAATCACCGACTAACTTCCTCTAAGAATTCCCCTAAACGCCCTTCTGGGTTTCCAAAGTGCAGCTTGTTCCTGGAAAATCGACGAATGATTCAAGCCCCGTCAAAACAGGGTAAAATCACGATGGTTTAGGTCAGAGTCTACGCCGGAGTTTGTGTTTAAATGTTGGTTTATGGTTTATTTTGTTGTAATTTCTGGGCACATTCACGAGAAACAAAAACCGGCACGAAAGTTCAGCCTCTTATGAGTTCGACAGAGTTCTCTTGAGTTCTCCAGAGTTTTATAGAGTTTTATAGAGTTCTACAGAGTTCTATGGAGTTCTACAGATTTAAATAGAGTTCTACAGAGTTACATAGAGATTTGGACCCCGTTTAAACTGAAACAAATCCACGTATTACCGTTTCACCACATCGGAAATGATCTGCATCCAGAAAAGTCTTCCCTAACCACACAATAACGCAAAACCGCCTGAAACACTGGTCACGTGATATTCTGGTGTCACGTCATTACAACGTCTCGACTTCACATGAGCGGTAAAAAAAGGAAGTCTTTTCGTGGACCGACGACGAGGTTCAGTCGTTACTCAGCGTAACACTGGATTTTAAGAGGAACATGGCGGCTCAGAGTGAGGACCGACTCGGTTCTGTGTCCGCAATCCTTCCCTGTCCACTAGAGATGCGCGGATGGGCTATTTTTTTATCCGCAACCGCGACACAAAACTCATCCTCCGCCTGCTGTCCATTTGCACCCAAAGTTTTGACCAATTTTCCAAACCGCACTCACCCGCCATCCGCCCATTGATTTTAGATTTTAGAACAATCATACAGCAAACAAACTAAAGAGCCTCGATAAAAATGCAAACTCTATAGCTCATTCTCTCCAAAATTCACTCGCATTCTTAATTATCCGTAACAAAACGCCGCTCGTTGCTCAGGGTTTAACTCCCTGTTCGGAGCCTCACCGTGAGTGCGTGAGTTCGTTGCTCAAGAATTGTGGTTTTATGTGCCGTGATGCACTAAATAACAGGGGAATTACTTCCTGACTCGCTCCAGTCGCCTTCCGACCGTTCATTTCGCATACAATAAGAGACACACGTACGCTACAGGCCCATTCAAAAAGCACGTGTCACGCTCACGCCACACGCCACTCTAAACATTGCACATAGGAGTAAAGATGCATATCTTTTAACACTTAACAATATAGGCTGTAATATATATATATTTTAATTTGAGTAGTTAAACCGCCACCCGCTCGAGTTTAATTATAATTCATTAATTAATATTATTTTTCGTCACGTCATCCGCCCGACCCGCAGTTTAGCCGCAGATACCGCGGCTGTAACCACAATCCGCGCATCTCTACTATCCACGCAGCTTTGAGCACATTTGTTTACGTTTTACAGAAATAAAACTTAAAACCACATGGCTCATTTTGCCTAAACTGAGCTCTCAAAAAACAGCTCGTTATTGTGCGCTGATACGGTTCAGCTTCTGTCGGACTAAAGGACACGACTCAGTGGAATATGAGTGTTCTCTCTGTGACAGAGGGGTGTTCTGCTGATGGTGAGTCTGTTCTGTGTTTCTGTCATGTTGGAGATGGTTCATGTTAAACTTTTCGGAGATTATACGTCTGCAGGTCGTAGGCACAGACACACGTTTATATGAATGGACATATATTTTAGCCTCTTAGACGACGTTCAGACTGCAGGGCTTAACGCTTAATTCAAATTTTTTTGTGAAATCCGGTGTTTTTGCGAGGCCGTTCACATTTCCAATTAATTCCAACTTGTATGTGAACTACAGTGTGAACGTTAAACTGCCCAAAAGTGTCCCACATGTGACACTGGAGACACGACGACGTCAACCGCAGCGAGCGTCTCTGTGTTTACAGAAGTTGTCCAAACATGGACGCAGCATCGAGCACCTGGAGATTTTAAAGTTCCTCTCGTACCGGAGCCAGAACATGAACAACTTACTTGTTTTAAGGAGGAGATTGAGAAGGAGAAGGACGAGGTTTTTGGTCATGGAGTTTTGTGGGACAGTCTGTTGAAAGGAACGTGTGGATGTGGAGACGGAGCCAAGAGTGGTGAGAGGCGATGATGATAACAATTTTCGCCTACTTCAGCGCAGAATAGTGATGTTTGTGTCTTGTTGATAACGTGTAGGTGGATGAATGCACTTTGGTCGTTCAGACTGAAGTCGCATGTCAAAAGATCAGATATGTATCGGTTTTAGGAGCAAATATCCAAGTGTCCTGGGTCACATTTGAAAAAATCGGATCTGTGTCGTTCAGACTGTCATTAAAAGATCAGATACAGGAACATAGGGCCAAAAAATCGGATTTGGGTCACTTCAGGCTGCAGTAGCCTTAGTGTTTTGGCGGTGAGTTACTTGGCGGTGCACAGACCTACATGAGAGTATCAGTGTTTTCAGGCGTCCACACGGTGCCGGATCAGATCTATACGCAGATGAATTCGTGGGAGCTGGAGGCACCAGATCGTTCCGTTTCTGGAGCCGTTTTCAATCGGATCAGTGTGGACGAACACTGCATCCACAACGAAAACAACTCGAATACGAACTAGTGTGGACGGGGCCATAGAGTTCTTAGAGTTATACAGAGTTATACAGAGTTATACAGAGTTATATAGAGTCCTGAGCTCCATCTGAAATCATGACAACATCAGTCTGTAGAACATGGACGGGAGCTCTTCACAAACACTGACCTGGTGCGGAGGAGACACAGTTCTCTGGTATCCAAACAATGTCTCGTCTTTGGAAAGTAGGACTCTGGTTTTCATCTGGTTTTTGGAGCCACTCGAAAGCACAAAACTCATAAATCTGATTAAGTTCAGGGGGAAAGAAGTTACAAAAACAAAAGAACGAAGCAAAGAAAAACACGCACAATTCAACCGTGTATCCTCTGCCCCATCTGCCCCACTACTCTAGTACTACTCTTACTACTACTACTGTTGATACTTTGCAGTGATATGACGGTGGGGGTGTTCTGCAGGTACGTCTAGGGAGGAACGTTCAGCAGTTACCATGGAAACGCAAGGCACACATTAGCAAACGCAGACAAAAACATTTTAAAACTCCAGCAAAAACAGATTTTCAGCAGCACATTTTCTGGTTCAAGATGTGCTCCGAGTTGTTTTTGGAGTGATTCATGTTAGACTCATCTTTAATCATTTATTTTCAAGACGTCATTTTGAAATTTTCACCACCACCACCACCACCGGCTCACAGCTGCTCTGTACACACTTCGTTCCCCAGTCTTATTTTCTTAATCGATGACACGCGGAGGATTCAGCAGCGACTAAATGTAAAAAACGCTTTGCTCTAGTGTGATGTGCAGCTGTACGTAAGAGGAGCCCACAGCACGCGGCGCTTTGTTGTCAGGACATGTATGGCCACGTCAGCTCCGTATATTGACTGTACATATTAGAGCCGTACGTGGGGCTGTTGTGGTTTGGGAGTTTCTCCTGCGGTGCGGTAAAGCGGCTCAACAGCGCAGTATGTGATGATAACACACCCCCTACTCCACCCCACATCCCCCGGAGTTATAATATTTCCAGAGGCTTTGAAAACTCTCTGATGATGATGATGATGATGATGATGCACTTGTTGCAGATGCACATGTACATTGGTAGTATGTAGTATGTAGTGTGTGTAGTGCAGGGGTGGGCAAACTTTTTGACTCGTGGGCCACAAAGGGCTCTAAAATTTGATGGAAGGGCCGGACCAGGGTCAAATGGATGGAGTTTTTTGGTAATCCACCTCATAGGAGAAAAAAATATCCCATGTTATTGAAATATCCCATAATTACAACATCATTACAAAGTATTATGACAAAATATCTGTCTTTCGAGTCCCACAATATTTGCTACTTATTGAAATGACTTTTAAAACACTGAAAATTATTATTCAAGTTCAGTGGGCCGGATTAAAAAGAGTAAAGGGCCGCATATGGCCCCCGGGCCTTAGTTTGCCCACCCCTGGTGTAGTGGGAGAAATAACATTTGGTGTTAGAACAAGTGCCGCTGCATCTCTCCAGCTCTCACTGTGGCAGCTCAGGTCAGAGTCCTGAACCAGGTCAGGTGAAAGTCCTGCACCAGGTCGGGTCAGAGTCCCGCTCCAGGTCGGGTCAGAGTCCCGCTCCAGGTCGGGTCAGAGTCCCGCTACAGGTCGGGTCAGAGTCCCGCTCCAGGTCGGGTCAGAGTCCCGCTCCAGGTCGGGTCAGAGTCCCGCTCCAGGTCGGGTCAGAGTCCCGCTACAGGTCGGGTCAGAGTCCCGCTACAGGTCGGGTCAGAGTCCCGCTACAGGTCGGGTCAGAGTCCCGCTACAGGTCGGGTCAGAGTCCCGCTACAGGTCGGGTCAGAGTCCCGCTACAGGTCGGGTTCCTGCGCACTTAAGAGAGAGAGAACCCCGAGCACATGGCGCAGGTATCCACAAAGCGCGATGGGGCGACGGCCGCACTTAACTCCGAAGCTTCACATCGGTCCTTTTACGTGGTCACCAGACGGTCTACTTGGGCGCACCTTAGTCCTGGGTTAGTCCTGGGTTAGTCCTGGGTTAGTCCTGGTCATCATGGGCACGGGCGGTAACAGGTTGAATGTTAACTCTGGGTCGGGTCATGTTGGTCACGTGCGGTGATCGCAGTCGGTCTCTTAGTACCGTGGTGATTCTTTTTTTTTTGCGGTTATTGCGACAGCCCTAGCTGTATGATCTGTCGTTTTGGAAAAAACAAAAATTGCAATCTCAGGCAAAACGATTTTGGAAGTGTTAGAGCTGCATATTTTTTTTCAGTCAAATCATCGGTGTAGGACTCCGGTATGATGTAAGTTTCTGTGATGTTTTCAAATGTCCCTGTGCACTGAAACTTGATTTGAAATCGCAATATCTGCCAGAAAAATCGCAATTACACTTTTTCTTAAAATCGTTTTCTAGTATATACATATAAATGGACCGGTTTTATATCAGACAATATTTCGTGAACCAGAGGGGGTTGGGGTGGGGGGTGGGACCGCGTATGGGAGGAGGTGGAGGCAGTCCGGCAGCATCATTATGTCCAGGCTAAATCCTGTTTTAGACCTGTTTTAGACCTGTTTTTAGATCTGTTTTAGACCTGTTTTTAGACCTGTTTTTAGACCTGTTTTTAGAACTGTTTTAGACCTGTTTTTAGACCTGTTTTAGATCTGTTTTAGACCTGTTTTCAGACCTGTTTTTAGACCTGTTTTTAGACCTGTTTTAGACCTGTTTTCAGACCTGTTTTTAGACCTGTTTTAGACCTGTTTTAGACCTGTTTTTAGACCTGTTTCAGACCTGTTTCAGACCTGTTTTTAGACCTGTTTTAGACCTGGTTTAGTTCTGGTTTAGTACCACCGCCCACGCGACGTACGGGAGGCGGGGTTCGCAGTTTAATTATCTGTTTTTTTTCATTTTGGTTTTGGAGACAAATAATGAAAATATGGTTGTTGTTTTTTTCCGTTATGTTATTTTTGGTTTTATTTTGAAAAACGAATGAACGAATGACACATGATTCGTTGGGCACCACAGTTTTATTCTCTTAATCTATAATAAAATCAACGCATTTGTTCCTTTAATTAAGTCGTTTTAGATGATTATTATGATTTAAACCGTCCAAATTAAAACAGAACGATCCTCGGTTGTTGATAGATTATAATTATAGAGCCACACAAGCTCAGTAGTATGTCTTTAAAGGTTATAAAAAGCCGTGTTTATTTTCGTATTGTTCCGTGTTTTAGTAGTATCCACCGCACGAGCCGACCGCGGAGACGTTTCCACATTCCCTCCGACGCGACGCCTCTAAATCAAAGATGGCGCGTGTTTCTCTGACAGCTCCACGTCTCTTTCGTAACTGTGCCCCACATAAAACACGTCTGTCATGAGTCCACAACAAAAGGAGCCAGAGAAGAAAAACTCCACTTTTATGGGTTTGATTATGACCCCAGAGCCACAAAGACCATTGATTTATACTCCTGCTGGATTTTATTATCACAACATAATACTACTACTACTACTACTACTACTACTGATACTACTACTACTACTACTACTACTACTACTACTACTACTACTACTACTACTACTACTACTACTACTACTACTACTACTACTACTACTACTACTACTACTACTACTACTACTACTACTACTACTACTACTACTACTACTACTACTACTACTACTACTACTACTACTACTACTACTACTACTACTACTACTACTACTACTACTACTACTACTACTACTACTACTACTACTACTACTACTACTACTACTACTACTACTACTACTACTACTACTACTACTACTACTACTACTACTACTACTACTACTACTACTACTACTACTACTACTACTACTACTACTACTACTACTACTACTACTACTACTACTACTACTACTACTACTACTACTACTACTACTACTACTACTACTACTACTACTACTACTACTACTACTACTACTACTACTACTACTACTACTACTACTACTACTACTACTACTACTACTACTACTACTACTACTACTACTACTACTACCTACTGACTACTACTACTACTACTACTACTACTACTACTACTACTACTACTACTACTACTACTACTACTACTACTACTACTACTACTACTACTACTACTACTACTACTACTACTACTACTACTACTACTACTACTACTACTACTACTACTACTACTACTACTACTACTACTACTACTACTACTACTACTACTACTACTAACTACTACTACTACTACTACTACTACTACTACTACTACTACTACTACTACTACTACTACTACTACTACTACTACTACTACTACTACTACTACTACTGACTACTACTACTACTACTACTACTACTACTACTACTACTACTACTACTACTACTACTACTACTACTACTACTACTACTACTACTACTACTACTACTACTACTACTACTACTACTACTACTACTACTACTACTACTACTACTACTACTACTACTACTACTACTACTACTACTACTACTACTACTACTACTACTACTACTACTACTACTACTACTACTACTACTACTACTACTACTACTACTACTACTACTACTACTACTACTACTACTACTACTACTACTACTACTACTACTACTACTACTACTACTACTGATACTACTACTACTACTACTACTACTACTACTACTACTACTACTACTACTACTACTACTACTACTACTACTACTACTACTACTACTACTACTACTACTACTACTACTACTACTACTACTACTACTACTACTACTACTACTACTACTACTACTACTACTACTACTACTACTGCTACTACTACTA
>NW_026570994.1:20022091-20024591 GCF_026225935.1 Boleophthalmus pectinirostris
GACCCGAGCGCGAACGAGAGGAAAAAACTCTCTCAGCTGAACCGGTCGCTCCGCACAAAAACATTTACGTAAAAAAAAAAAAAAAAAAAAGAAACATTTGGATAATTTCAGCTCTGGAATTGCCAAAATTTCGACCAAACTCTCTTTTTTTCTTTCTTCTACTCTCTCTCTGTCTCTCTCTTCTTCTCCCACCTATCCCTCTCTCCTCCCTTCTTTCCAACCCTCCTCTTGCTCCGACTCTCTTCTCTCTTCCTATTTCCATCCCTCTCTTCTCTTCTCTTTTCACTCTCCCACTCTCTTGGTCTCTCTCTTCCCTCTTTTTCTCTCTCTTCTCCCTCTCTCTGTCTTTCCTCTCTCTCTCTCTCCCATTTCTCTCTCCCTCTCTCTGGTTTTCTTCTCTCTCTTCCTCTCTCTCATCTCTCTCTTTCTCTCTCTTCTCTCTCCTCTCTCTCTCTGTCTCTCCTCTCTCTCTTTTCTCTTTTTCTCTCTCTTCCTCTCTGTCTCTCCTCCTCTCTCTCTCCTCTTTCTTTCTCTCTCTCTGTCTCTCTCATCTCTCTCTCTCTCTCTTTCTCTCCCTCTGTCTGGTTTTCTTCTCTCTTCCTCTCTATGTCTCTTTCTTTTCCCTTTCTTTCTCTCCTCCCTCTTTCTCTCTCTCTTTCTCTCTCTTCTCTCTCTCTCTCCTCTCTGTCTCTCCCCCTCTCTCTCTTTCCTCTTTCTTTCTTTCTCTCTCTCTCTCTCATCTCTCTCTCTCCCATTTCTCTCCCTCTCTGGTTTTCTTCTCTCTTCCTCTCTATGTCTCTTTCTTTTCCCTTTCTTTCTCTCCCCCCTCTTTCTCTTCTCTCTTTCCTCTTTCTCTCTCTTCCTCCTTCTGTCTCTCCCCCCCTCTCCTCTCTCTCTTTCCTCTTTCTTTCTCTCTCTCTGTCTCTCTCATCTCTCTCTCTCCCATTTCTCTCCCTCTCTTTCTCTCCCTCTCTCTCTTTTCCCTTTCTTTCTCTCTTTCCTCTTTCTCTCTCTCTTTTCTCTTTCTCTCTCTCCTCCTTCTGTCTCTCCCCCCCTCTCTCTCTCTCTTTCCTCTTCTCTCTCTCTCTCTCATCTCTCTCTCTCCCATTTCTCTCCCTCTTTGGTTTTCTCCTCTCTCTCTTTTCCCTTTCTTTCTCTCAAAATTTCGACCAAAGTGCGCGAAAACCTGACTGAAAATCGTTTTTAAAAAAATGCCAAAATCTGCTTCTATTTTTGTCACGTTTCGGTTTCGGGACGAAGTTTTAAACGAGACTCGAAAATTACACGGACCTCGGTGGGTTTTGCAAAGAAAATAACCCAAAAAAAGGAGCAGCCGTTCGTTTAACATGAGTAAAATTCCTGCGACATGGACTCAGATTCCGCCCAAGACCAGGATCAAGGCCGGACCACGGACCCACCCTGGAATTAGTCTGGGTTTGGACTCGGCCGGGACCAGACCGGGATCTCGCTGATTACAAAGAATGTGTGATGTTACTGTTGGTTATTTCGTGGTTTCACAAAGAGGTTTACAGACGACAAACACGAACGGGCCGGAGTTCAAATCAGAAATCGATGTTTGTTTCACTTGTCTTTTAAAATTACCTAATGAGGAAACAGATTTGAGGGTCTGGGCTGAATTATTCCAGATTGTCGATCCTGTGAACTGGAGTGTTTTTTGATTTGTGGATGTTCTGCACAAAGGAAGATAAGTTGTCCAAAAATCTGAGTAAAACCTCGGACAAACGCACAAACTTAAACACGAACGGACAAACACAGTTCATGTTTGCATTAAATGTTTTTAGAATATGGTATTTTTGGAAAAGAGGAGCAGATGAGACAATGTGTGTGAATAATTCATAATTCATTTTAACACTGTTTAAAATTTTTATACATTTTAAAGGTTGTATAGAGGATTTTTTTAAGGGAAGAGAAATACAGCGACAGTCCTTGTGCGCGTTCAGAATCACTGTTGAAGTTTCCTGTCTAGAAGTAATTCAGCGACCGACGCGTCAGTTTTTAGACCCTTCGTCTGCTTCGGTCGCGCCATCGCTGGACGAGATCTCCAAGAATCACCTCAGTTTGGTTTTGCTCCTTTTCCTCTTCTCTTCTTCTTTCAGCGACCTCAAAAACGGACTTTCTTTTGCGGCGAACCGGTCGTGGATTCTCGTCCGCCGTCGCGACAAACTTTGCGCGAAATGTGAGGAAGCGACAGTTCGAAAAAGCCTCTAAGAACCGCCGCGTAAACCACGTAATCCCCGCGCTCCGACGAGTCAGTTATACTAGGGAAGTTTGATTGACAACCTAACAGCCAATAGAAAATGAGGGAGCCTCGTTTTCTATTGGCTGATGTTTATCTGGCCTCAACACGTCCACAGTTGATAGATTTTCGTTCTTTTTTTTTTTTGGTCATCATAATTACAAAGCTGCTGCGTCTCTCTGTAATGGTATTTTAATCTTTCACTGACAGTTTGAAACTAAAAAAAATCCTCCATACAACCTT
>NW_026570994.1:20032091-20062091 GCF_026225935.1 Boleophthalmus pectinirostris
AGGAGAGAGAGAAAGAGAGAGAGATTGAGAGAGAGAAGAGAGGAGATAGAGGGAGGGAAGAAAGAGGAGAGACAGAAAGGAGAGAAGAGAGAGAGAGAAAAAGAGACATTGAGAGAGAGAAGAGAGGTAAAGGGAGGGAGAGAGAGAGAAGAGGAGAGACAGAGAGGAGAGAAGAGAGAGAGAGAGAGAGAAAGAGGTGAGCTGGGAGAGGGGGATGAGGAGAGGAGAGACACACACAGACTCTTGCGGCTCGTTTCCTTTGGCTCCGATTCACTTTAAACGAGCCGAGCGATTCTACACCTCCGTCCTCCTCCTCCCGTTCCTCTCCTCCTCCTCCTCCTCCCTCCTCCTTCCTCCTCTTCCTCCTCCTCCTCCTCCTCCTCCTCCTCCTCCTCCTCCTCCTCCTCCTCCTCCTCCTCCTCCTCTTCCTCCTCCTCCTCCTCCTCCTCCTCCTCCTCCTCCTCCTCCTCCTCCTCCTCTTCCTCCTCCTTCCTCCTCCTCCTCCTCCTCCTCCTCCTCCTCCTCCTCCTCCTCCTCCTCCTTCTCTTCCTCCTCCTCCTCCTCCTCCTCTCCTCCTCCTCCTCCTCCTCCTCCTCCTCCTCCTCCTCCTCTTCCTCCTCCTCCTCCTCCTCCTCCTCCTCCTCCTCCTCCTCCTCCTCCTCCTCCTCCTCCTCCTCCTCCTCCTCCTCCTCCTCCTCCTCCTCCTCCTCCTCCTCCTCGTTCCTCCTCCTCTTCCTCCTCTTCCTCCTCACACGTGTGGTTCAGGTCGGCTGGTGCAGGCCTCCTCGGCTCTGGCTCTGCCCCAGGACCCCCTCCGTGGTCCGGGGCCGAGCGGCGGCTTTGGCCCCCGTTCAGGTCCTGGAGGTTTCTGTCCGCTTCCCCTCGGCTCCTCTGATCCCGTCTGAGCTTCTCCCTCCTCCTGCGCTCAGCTGATTCCCACGCGGAACACGGAACTGGAGCAAGACGCGGGGCTGGAATTTTGTCCGAGTCGGTGTGAAAATCACCGCCAGGAAAAATCTGATGACGACGAGCAACTTTTTGGAGCTACACTGTTAATAACCAGCGTCAAAGTCTTTTTGGTCAACAGTCTTGGTCTCGTCTCGGACTCGACGGTGTTTGGACTCGGTCTTGACTCGGTCTTGAAGGCGTTTGGACTCGGTCTTGTCTCTCTGGGTCTTGAAGGCGTTTGGACTCGGTCTTGTCTTGGTCTCGGTCTTGAAGGTCGTCTTGGACTTCGGTCTTGAAGGCTTGGTCTCGGAAGGCGTTTTGGACTCGGTCTTGTCTCGGTCTTGAAGGCGTTTGTCTCGGACTCGGTCTTGTCTCGGTCTTGAAGGCTCGTTTGGACTCGGTCTTGTCTCGGTCTTGAAGGCGTTTGGACTCGGTCTTGTCTCGGTCTCGGTCTTGAAGGCGTTTTGGACTCGGTCTTGTCTCGGTCTCGAAGGCGTTTTCGGACTCGGTCTTGTCTCGGTCTTGAAGGTGTTTGGACTCGGTCTTGTCTCGGTCTTGAAGGCGTTTGGACTCGGTCTTGTCTCGGTCTCGAAGGCGTTTGGACTCGGTCTTGTCTCGGTCTTGAAGGTGTTTGGACTCGGTCTTGAAGGCGCTTGGACTCAGTCTTGAAGGTGCTTGGACTCGGTCTTGTCTCGGTCTTGAAGGCATTTGGACTCGGTCTTGTCTCGGTCTTGAAGTCTTGAAGGCGTTTGGACTCGGTCTTGTCTCGGTCTTGAAGGCGTTTGGACTCGGTCTTGTCTCGGTCTTGATAGTCCTCGGTCTCGGTCTTGTCTCGGTCTTGAAGGCGTTTGGACTCGGTCTTGACTTGGTGTCAAAGGTGTTTGGTCTCGGTCTTGTCTCGGTCTTGAAGGCGTTTGGACTCGGTCTTGTCTCGGTCTTGTCTCGGTCTTGTCTCGGTCTTGAAGGCGTTTGGACTCGGTCTTGTCTCGGTCTTGATAGTCCTCGGTCTCGGTCTTGTCTCGGTGTCTCGGACTCGAGGTCTCGGACTTGAGGTCATCTGTCATTAGGGTCATTTTTACATTTGTTGATGAGGCTCAGGCCAAGCAAACTGCACTGCACGAGTGTTTCAGCCTAAATTAACATTAACCATTTAAAAAACATTGATATATTTGTGCCAAAATAGCTGTAAAATACAAATAAATGAAGAAAATGACAAAGATCGTCCAGTCACCTCAGGCCCCGTCCACACTTGTTCATATTCAAGTTGTTTTCGTTGCAGATGCAGAGTTCGTTCACACTAATCTGATGGAAAACGGCTCCAGAGACGGAACGTTCTGGTGCCTCCAACTCCCACGAATTCATCTGATGAAGAAGCTCTCGTTGTGTCGTTATTGGACCACGTCACTGTGACTCGCACCTTCCTGATTCGCTGGGTTTTTGACATCGGTCATGTGACAGTTTAAACAAACCTGAGACAAACGGGAAACAGTGGAGCGAGAACTACTTGCTCATAGACAATGGAAAACGAGGAACAACCCTGGGTGTCTCTGCTCTTTCTCTGCGCACGTCACAGAACTGCTACGAGACACGTAGAGAAGGAGACAGATCCTGCAGGACATCGTCGACATGAACACCCAGCAGCCTGGTCATGTGACGAGTTTCAGGCGGTTTGCTGTTACTGTGTGAATAGGTAAAGGTTTGATTGTGACACAGAAACGACGGGTCTGGACGCAGATCGTTTCCAATACGGTAATACAGTGATTCATTTCACTGTAAACGTACCTAGGCAAGGCAAGCAAGTTTATTTGTACAGCACAATTCGTACACAAAGTAATTCAAAGTGCTTTACAGAATAAGAAATACATTAAAATCATAATAAAAACAAATCAAAACATAAATAATCATGAAGATTAAAATTAAAAAAGAGAGACATAAATTGGAGAGAAGAGTGCGGAATGAAAACCTTTCAGTTATATGCACAGTTAAACAGAAACCTAAGCAACGACTCCCAGACTTCCTTCACCCTGGACGCTTCCTCCAGCTGAGACCCTGAGGCATTCCCAGGCCAGCCCAGAGACATAGTCCCTCTAGAGCAGGGGCCCGGGGGCCAACTGCCGCCCTCGGAAGCATTTTTTGCGGCCCTCCACTTAAATCCAAAGAATAATGTCAGTGTGGCCCGCGGTAGACGTACGCACAACCCCACCCCCGACCGCGGGCCACACTGACAGATGAAGCTGCAATCAGTGCCCATGCAGATTCACAACAACAGATTATTAACGCAGTTTACATCCCAAAACTCAACTTACAGCAGGTGTGAAGCAACGAGTCTAAGTGGATCTGTTAAAACGAGTACACGTGCACATATGGCGTTTTTTTTTTCTTTTCGTGCAACCGCTTTATCGAATACTCAATGCGGCCCAGCCTCACTCAGACTTTATCTAATGTGGCCCCCAGGTCATTAGAGTTTGAGGCCCCTGATCTAGAGTGTCCTGGGTCTTCCTCCTTCTGTTGGGACAAGCCCAGAACAGGCGCCCAGGAGCCAGGAGGCATGTGGAACAGATGCCCGAGTCACCTCAGCCGGCTCCTCTCATTTCATTTTCTGTTATTTGTTTTGACAAGAGACGAACCTAAAATAATTACATTTCATACATCAGTGTGAATGAAAAGGAGCAGAAAGAAGTACAGACTCTGCCCTGTAATATCTGCCCCGCTTTTTCACAAAATAAAACATTACAGTTACTCAAACGTGTGAATGAAACAAAACACAAGTCCAGGTCTGTTTTTGACGAGGAAACAACATTAAAACACGACTGGTGTCAAACTGAAATTCACAGAAGGGCCAAAATTAAAAACTGAGACTAAGTCGTGGGCCAAACTAAATATTTATTGAACATTTTCAGCAACATCATTTTTCTCTTCTTTCAACATGTGTAATGCTGAACTTTTCTTATTAAAATAGATGCTTAATAATAGCTTTTTTTTAAAAAACATTGAATCCAGAACAAGCATAATATAAAATAATAACACAATTTTAAATAAATAATGTCTCTATAGTCTATATGTAGCCAGTGGACCAGCTCTTATACACATGTGATATGATCTCGAGGGCCAAATATAATTGTATCGTGGGCCAAATTTGGCCCCTGGGCCTGAGTTTGACATGTCTGATGTGGACAGACTAATTATAAAGGGTTACTTAAACATGTGTGAATGAAACAAAACACAAGTCCAGGTCTGTTTTTGACGAGGAAACAACATTAAAACACGACTTACACCTCACAAGAGTCCATTTTGTGTAATACAGAACATTTGAACACTACAACAGTCATAAAAAACTCCAGCTTTATGTAACGTCTCTGATGATATACGAACACGACTCCTCTGTACACCCAGCTGTAAATTTTGTGACTTAACATTAAACTAAAACTCTGGCACCGACTTTCTGAAATAACATTAAAGAAAAGTGGCACCTCCCATCCTCTGTGCATAAACCAAACGTCCAAACTTCTCGTCCAGTGCCCAGTTTGGTCTTTTATTTTTAAGGTGGTATGTTTTTTGTCCCGGGGGAGGTGAGGTCACTGGGCTCCGGAGTTTGACTACCGTGGACACCCATGCAGCTCTCACACCAGCGCAGCTCCACCTTAAGGTTTATAAACAAAAATATTTTACAACTTAGCAACCGTTTCGTAGGGACAAGCAATCACGGGGTTTATGGTCGGCGAAATGAGTCTAAAAATCACATCCAGATTTCATTTAGGAGCTCGCCGGGCCTGTTCTAGTTCTGGTTTAGTCCTGGTTTAGTTTCAGGTGTGTGCTTACAGTAAATACACCATGAAGTTGTTCAAATGAGGCTAAAAACATCAAAAAATATTCTCCAGTGACATTTTGCCCTGGATTGTTGCGTCATAGGTAGAAAGTCCACAGACATTCATATCATTATTTAGGTTAGTTTATTTGTTTTAATTTAGAAAATGTGAAATACTAACGTTAAGGTGAGCAAAGTTGTGTTTAAAAGTAAATTAAAGCCTGGTTCAGTCCTGGTTCAGTCCTGGTTTAGTCCTGGTTTAGTCCTTGGTTCAGTTCTGGTTTAGTCCTGGTTTAGACCTGGGATCAGTTCTGGTTTAGTCCTGGTTCAGTCCTGGTTTAGACCTGGTTCAGTCCTGGTTTAAACCTGGTTTAGACCTGGTTCAGTCCTGGTTTAGTCCTGGTTTAGACCTGGCACAGTCCTGGTTTAGTCTTGGTTTAGTCCTGGTTCAGTCCTGGTTTAGTCCTGGTTTAGACCTGGTTTAGTCCTGGTTTAGTCCTGGGATCAGTTCTGGTTTAGTCCTGGTTTATTCCTGGTTTAGTCCTGGTTCAGTCCTGGTTTAGACCTGGTTCAGTCCTGGTTTAAACCTGGTTTAGACCTGGTTCAGTCCTGGTTTAGTCCTGGTTTAGACCTGGTTCACAGTCCTGGTTTAATCCTGGTTTAGACCTGGTTTAGTCCTGGTTTAGTCCTGGTTTAGTTCCTGGTTTAGTTCTGGTTTAGTCCTGGTTCAGTCCTGGTTTAGTTCTGGGATCAGTTCTGGTTTAGTCCTGGTTTAGTCCTGGTTTAGTCCGTATGCAGTGCAAAAGTCCAACATCAACACAAAATCGAAAACAAAAAAAATGAACCGTTATCTAATTTTTTTCATTTTGGTTCTGGAGACAAATAATGAAGAAAATAGTTGTTTTTTCGTTTTTGTTATTTTTGCTTTTTCTTTGAATAACGAATGAACGAACGACACACGGATTCAAACCGTTGAACTAGTTTTATTTTTCACATTTTTAAGACGGTAAAACTCATCTACAGAGACTTAAACAGAAGATTCTCGCAAACTGATCTGGAATCCATCTTCATTTCTCACAACAACATTCCTTCATAACTCATTTATACAACGACGTAATTACACTGTTAACAAGAGCGTTTTTACCAGCGCCTAAATAAATAAATAAAACCCCGAAACACGGGAGTTAAAACTGATACGACGATGTTCCCACGCCATTAACACGTTTATGATTTCATACGAGACAAAATGAAAGGAGACAGGAATTCAAAATGGCCTCCGAGCAACAACAAACTCCGGTGGGAAACGGGCTCGTAAACTAGCACGTCATTAGCGCCGCGGTTAGCTAATTGGGATAATGGTACGTTCGCGGATAGAAGGTGGATTTTTATGTGAACAAAGCGGCTACTAGCTAATGGTGTGGAAAAACGGCTGGATTTTCCCACCACCGCTTCAGCCTTCGGTAAACATAGAAGCAAATAGATGCTAAAGATGCTAATCCAGACAAGTACGTTTATATACTGGAAAATCTGTTAGCGTCGCGGTTGGTTAATAGGTACGATTATGTGTTGGCCGTTAAAACTACTATTTTTATTTGCTAAGAAAGCTTTTACCTAATGATGCTTTAAGCGAAATGTGGAAAATTTAGCTAAACTGAAGGGTTCAAGCGGAGACGTGTAATTAGTTCGACGCTAACGCTCTCAACCACTTAGCAACTCGGCTTGTTCACGAACATTCTGGAACAATGAACTGAAATCAGGCCCTGTACACTAAAACCGTTAGCATTAGCACTTAAAATTGGTAAATTATGAATAATCCAGAGGGTGTCCGTTTGTTCCAACACATTAGACACATTTAGGTGATGACAAGTGTGTTTACATGCACATCAGTATCACAGAAAGTCATAATTATTTTTTCTTTTGTTATGTTTTAAACTATGTGAGGCTTTTATTTTTTATTTACTGGCGGAAATGGGCTTCCGTACTTACAAATACAAAGAGATAACTGGACAAAATGTGACACTACAGCATTATTTTTAAAGGTTGTATGGAGGATTTTTTTTGTTTCAAATTGTCAGTGATAGATTATAAAGATGCAGTCGCCTTGTAATTATGATGACCAAAAAAAAGAGAATAAAAATTCATCAACTCTGGACGTGGTGGGGCTAAACATTTGCCAATAGATAACGACACTGCCTCGTTATCTGTGAGCTGACAGGCTGTCAATCAAACTCCCTACGTTTCTAGTGTAACTGACTTGCCTGCGCCGCCGGTACGTGGTTTACGTACGACTGTCACGCAGTCCACAGACGCAAGACGCACAGACGCTGTTTACTCCACCAACGCAACAGTTCTTAGCGGCTTTTTTTTACCTATATCTTCCTCGCAGTTCGCACAAAGTTTGTTGCAATGGCGACAAGAATCCAGGAGCAGTTCGCCGCAAAAGAAAGTCCGTTTTTGAGGTCGCTGAAAGAAGAAGACAAGGGGAAAAGCAGCGAAGCCAAACTAAGGTGATTCTTGGAGATTCATTCCAGCGATGGCGCGACTGAAGCAGACGAAGGGTCTAAAGACTGACGCACTGGTCCACAAATTACTCCTGGACAGGTCGCGTGAGCAACATTTGAAAAAGGACAAACAGTCGCTGGATTTCTCGTCCCTTGGAAAATACTCTATACAACCTTTAAAAAAAAGAAAAAAAAAGCGGACTGTGGGTGAGTTTGTAGTAAATTTAAATTACATAATTTGGGGAAAATAATAAAAAAGGTCTCTATATTTTCCCCCAAAATATCAGCAGATCTTATCGGCCATTGGTTGCTCTAAATCTAAACAATCAGCATCTGTTTTGGAGAAACCTGATCGAGTCATAGCTGAGAAAGTTTGCGTCTATGAAAGTCAATAATGTATTAGCTAAAGATAGGGTGTCCAGATTTTCAAAATAAAAACTGGGACATTCCCGTTTTTTTTGTTTTTTTTTTGGCGGTCGGTAATGTGGGAAATATTCTGTGTTAATCATGCGGATTCACCCAATATTTTGTACCTTGGAATGACAACAGGGTGAAAAACACGTACGACAATCTATAGTTCTATAAAAAGACATGTTTTTCTGTACTTTGAGATGCCAGGAAGCAGAAAACTGACGTATGTGGACCCCGTGGCCTGTACCCACCCATGATAAAGTGCACCGGGTCAGCATTATTGTTCATTTTCTTGCTGTTTATGCTAAATCAGCATGTTAATGTTTTGTCAGATGTGTGGTGTAAAGCTCCCCCTCGTTGTGAGTTGGGCAGAGGCGTCGTTCCGGGGTGACAGTTGTTCTTCGTAATCAAAACTGAATCTCTCTGAATGGAAAATGCTGAAATAAAGTGGCCTGTTTCTCAGATCCTTCCATTTTTTGTGCTTCTTTCTAGGACACGCACTGAACCTTCCGAAAAAAACCCACAGTAATAATAAAATTGCGAAACGAGTGCAGTATAGTCCATTTTCTTTGTGTTTTTGTTATTTTAAGCATAATTTTTGTATTTTATCTAAACAAATGACAACTTATGTCTCTCTTTACTGTTGGCAGGGATCAAATTGGTTAAAAATAGGGACACTTGGGACATTTCTTGTATTAAACTGGGACGGTCCCGGGTAAATATGGACGTCTGGTCACCCTAGCTGAAGATACTAATCATAACATCGCAGAGATTAGCTCATATTCTGCATTGTTCCAACTACTCCACCTCATCTTTAGATAGGATGACCAGAATGTTAAAATAAAAAACTGTGGCATCCCTGTGTTTTTGGTGGTTGGTAATAATAAAAAGTGTAATTAAGGAAAACTTTTATGCGGAGACCATTCAGAACTAACATGTGAGTCAGTTTAGTCACATTTTCTTTGTGTTTTGGTCGTTTTTAAGCAGCTTTTCTGTATTTAACCTAAACAAATGACAGTTTATGTCTCTGTTTACTGTTGGCAGGGATGAAATCGGTCAAAAATAGGGACATTTCTTGGATAAAACTGGGACAAATCACTGGTTTTGGTAAACATGGACGTCTAGCTAAAGATGCTAAAGATGCTAATCATAACATTGTTAGATTAGCTCATATTCTGCATTGTTCCAGCTGCTCCACCTCATCTTTTGTACTTGACATTTCACATCTTAAACGATTGTGTATTGTACTGAAAGTCAAATAAACACACCCATCGCGTGTCTGATTCTGTTTTCCTGTTTTAAATTTCCCATTAGAGGGAAATGCGTTCAGAACCCGCCCGACGCTAACGTGCTAACTCCTCCTTTCAGCACTCGGCGTCATTTTAATCCGACCAGAATGACATTAGCTGCAATTTCGCTCTCAAATTCCGTAGACTCAGACATACCGTACCTCCGCTAGAGTGATGTCACCGTTACCCACAATCCCTCTCGCCTGCGTCCCTGTTAAAATCACCCGTGTGGTGGAAACCGTTGCGCGACCTGCTGCGTTTTTTTTTTTTTTTTTTTGCCGGAAATTTGATCTTTGGTTGTTTTTTTTTAGGAGCGAGCACCTGTCAGACGGAGCGGCCCGGACCACACACACGGAGCGAGGAAATCCAACGAAAATCTGTTATAATAAACCACAGACCCTGCAAAAGTCCCTGCGAGGACGGCCAGAGCGCGGAGCCAGGGGAGCGGGCAGGGGCAGACAGGGGCAGACAGGGGCAGATGGCAGGTGAGAGGAGGAAAGGTGTGGTGTGGGAATCTTCCAGAAGCTGATAATATTTCACACAGGGTAGAAAGGAGCTGCGTCTGTCTTAAAAAGAACATGAAGCTCCACAAGTTTCAGAGAACAGAGCGGAGTTTTGCCTTCACAACAACAACAACTAGCATGCTAACAGTTTTGGGAGTAATGCGTTGTAAAAGCAACAAATTACTGTAATGCGTTGCTTTTTGGGGGGAAAAAATTGTAATATTTTACTCAATACAAATGTGAGTAACGCACGTCACAATGCATTTTTAACCTGGATCCAAGTGGTGGGTTTTTCGTTTTCCTTCATGCAAATTTGCTAAAATCACCGCGATACCAGAAGCGATGAAACGCAGGAGGTGAGCCTGCATAGAGTTTAGACATGGTTCAGTTCTGGTTTAGTCCTGGTTCAGTTCTGGTTTAGTTCTGGTTTAGTCCTGGTTAGTCCTGGTTCAGTTCTTTAGTCCTGGTTCAGTCCTTGGTTCAGTTCAGTTCTGGTTCAGTTTCCTGGTTTAGTTCCTGGTTCAGTTTGGTTCTGGTTTGGTTTAGTCCTGGTTAGTTCTGGTTTAGTCTGGTTAGTCCTGGTTCAGGTTCAGTTCGGTTTAGTCCTGGTTTAGTTCTGGTTAGTCAGTTCTGGTTCAGTCCTGGTTCAGTTGGGTTCTGGTTTAGTTCTGGTTTAGTCCTGGTTCAGTCCTTGTTTAGTCCTGGTTCAGTCCTGGTTCAGTCCTGGTTCAGTTCTGGTTTAGTTCTGGTGTAGTCCTGGTTCAGTTCTGGTTTAGTCCTGGTTCAGTCCTTGTTTAGTCCTGGTTCAGTCCTGGTTCAGTCCTGGTTCAGTCCTGGTTCAGTCCTGGTTCTGGTTTGTTCAGTTCTGGGTTTGTAGTCCTGGTTCCTGGTTTAGTCCTGGTTCAGTCCTGGTTCAGTTCTGGTTTAGTTCTGGTTTAGTCTGGTTTTCAGTCCTTTCAGTCTTGGTTTAGTCCTGGTTCAGTCCTGGTTTAGTTCTGGTTCAGTGGTTTAGTTCTGGTTTAGTCCTGGTTCAGTCCTCTGGTTCAGTTCCTGGTTCAGTCCTGGTTAGTTCAGTTCTGTTAGTTCAGGTTCAGTTCTGGTGTAGTCCTGGTTCAGTTCTGGTTTAGTCCTGGTTCAGTTCAGTTGGTTTAGTCCTGAGTTCAGTCCTGGTTCAGTTCAGTCCTGGTTCAGTCCTCAGTTCTGGTTCAGTTAGTCTGGTCTGGTAGTCTGGTTCAGTCAGTCCTTTCAGTCTGGTTTAGTGGTTCCTGGTTCAGTTCAGTGTCTGTTCAGTTCTGGTTTAGTTCTGGTTTAGTCTGGTTCAGTCAGTTCTTCAGTCCTGGTTTAGTTCTGGTTCTGGTTCAGTTCTGTTTAGTCCTGGTTCAGTCCTTGTTTAGTCCTGGTTCAGTCCTGGTTCAGTTCTGGTTTCTGGTTTAGTTCTGGTTTAGTCCTGGTTCAGTCCTTTTTAGTCCTGGTTCAGTCCTTGTTTAGTCTGGTTCAGTCTCCTGGTTCAGTCCTGGTTCAGTCCTGGTTCAGTTCTGGTTTAGTCCTGGTTCAGTCCTGGTTCAGTCTGGTTTAGTTCTGGTTTAGTTCTGGTTTAGTCCTGGTTCAGTCCTTGTTTAGTCCTGGTTCAGTCCTTGTTTAGTCCTGGTTCAGTCCTGGTTTCAGTCCTGGTTCAGTTCTGGTTTAGTTCTGGTGTAGTCCTGGTTCAGTTCTGGTTTAGTTCTGGTTCAGTTCTGGTTTAATCCTGGTTCAGTCCATATCTAGCTCAAAAGTTCAGCATCTTCACTCAGTTATTTTGGTGAGAGTAACTTAAAAGTGCTGCAATAGTCTTGTAACGCCTTACATTTTAAATACATTAATTGTAATGTAACAAATGACTCTGACATGACAGTAACAAAGATTATAAAGCATTTTTTAAGACGACTGAAGGATTTTGAGCTGAGAAAAAAATTTATGCTCTAAAAATAGATAAAAATCGCCACAAAGTCCAACATTTTTGAAAGTTGTAGGTCCCTGTCAGCGGAACACGAGCAGTTTGTGATGACATTGTGTTCTATGAGAAAAATCCTTTCTCAGCCCAGGGGATTTTTTCCGCCGAAGAACCAGTGAGTGACCACAGCGCCAACTGGAGGCATCTACAAGCAACAACACCCTCCAGTTATTTTTAACAGATCCGTGGGAGGCTCGGGCATCTGTTCCCGATGCCTCCTGGACGCCTTCTTCTGGAGGTGTTCCGGGCATGTCCCGTCAGGAGGAGGCGCCGGGGGAAGACCCAGGACACGCTGGGGGGGACGATGTCTCTGGGCTGGCCTGGGAACACCTCAGAGTCCCCTCGGAGGAGCTGGAGGAAGTGTCTAGGGTGAAGGAAATCTGGGAGTCCTGGATAAGTGGAAGAAAATGGGTGGATGGACAGAACTCGGGATCATGACCTCACACAATATAGAATTTCTCATTAAACCAAAGGAGATTTTAAGGAGCTAAATACTGAAATTCGCATTAATTTAAAAGTTTTCTGACTCTACAAAGTGGTAGTTGTAGGTACTCAACTGTTTATCGGGTCGATCCACCGTGTTTTTATTTACTTTTGACGTTGTTTTGGCTAAATTACATACAAACAAGGCGAACTTCCTTGGTAACATTTTTTTTTTTTATGTTCAACCCATAGACTGTATTTATAAATAGACACAGCCAACACACTAGCCGCCACGTTCCAAACAGGAAATGAGCATGGGCGCGCTTCCGGCTCCATCAACTCTGGCTCCAGTTCACTTTGTATTGAGAAAACGTCGTCTTTTTCTATACCTGCTGCGGTCAGACTCCTCGTTTCGGTCTTAAAATGTTCGTATTAACCCGTTCTACGTGATCCTGGTGTTTGTTTTTTTCTCACGCTTTTTTTTTTACAAACTTGTTATCCTTGCACTTTCAGAAGCAAAGTCCATTTTACAGAGGTCTACACGGTCCACTTCCCCGATCTGCTCCTTTGACTTTTTCACTCGTTAAATCCAAACAGGAAGCAGCGGCCGGACCTTAAAATACCTCACACCTCAATGCGGTCGCACCTTTACACGCTTTTCACGCCGACTGCTAACTCTGTGAATTTCAAAGTGAAGTATGACGTCAGCGGGGGGGACAAACTTCGTACACGTGTGGGCCGTAAGTGAGATTAATGCGCTGAGGATTTACTGTGGAGGAGGAGGACTGACACACAATCAATATTTCTCCCACGTGAAGTTTCAAACGGGATAATGAATCTGTACAGAGCGGAGTGACTCATGGACGCTCCAGGGATTTCATACGATTCTAACGGGAACGCCGGGGACACTTTCAGGAACTGTAGTAGCTGTAGTAGTTGTTGTAGTAGTAGTAGTTGTAGTTGTTGTAGTTGCTCTAATTTGTAATAGAAATATAAAACAAATTCCACTTGTGTTTAAACTACAATGGTTGCAGTACTAGCAGTATTATCTACGGATCTAAGAGATGTCAACAGTAGTAGAAGTAGTATGTTTAAAAGTAGTAGTAGTAGTAGTAGTAGTAGTAGCATGTGTAGTAGTAATTGTATGTGTAGTAGTAATTAGTAGTAGTAGTAGTAGTAGCAGCAGTAGTATGTGTAGTAGTAGAAGTAGTAGCATGTTTAGTAACAGTATTAGTTGTAGTAGTAGTAGTAGTAGTAGTAGTACTATGTGTAGTAGTAGTAGTAGCAGCAGTAGTATGTGTAGTAGTAGAAGTAGTAGCATGTTTAGTAACAGTATTAGTTGTAGTAGTAGTAGTAGTAGTAGTAGTAGTAGTTGTAGTATGTTTAGTAGTAGTAGTATGTGTAGTAGTAGTAGTAGTAATAGTAGTTAGTAGTAGTAGTAGTAGTAGCAGCAGTAGTATGTGTAGTAGTAGAAGTAGTAGCATGTTTAGTAACAGTATTAGTTGTAGTAGTAGTAGTAGTAGTAGTAGTAGCATGTTTAGTAGTTGTAGTATGTGTAGTAGTAGTATGTTTAATAATAGTAGTAGTAGCATGTTTAGTAGTAGTTGTAGTATGTTTAGTGGTAATAGTAATAGCAGTAGAAGTATGTTTAATAGTAGTTGCAGTATCTTTAGTAGTAGTAGTAGTATGTTTAGTGGTAGTAGTAATAGTAGTAGTTATAGTAGTAGTACTAGTAGTAGTATGTTTAATAGTAATAGTCGTATGTTAAGTGGAAGTAGTAGTAGTAGTAGTAGTAGTAGTAGTAGTAGTAGTAGTAGTAGTAGTAGTAGTAGTAGTAGTAGTATGCTAATAGTAGTAGTAATAGTAGTAGTAGCAGCAGCACGTTTAGTAGTTGTATGTGTAGTAGTAGTAGTATGTTTAGTGATAGTAATAATAGTAGTACTATGTTTAATAGTAGTAGTAGTAGTAGTAGTAGTAGTAGTAGTAGTAGTAGTAGTAGTAGTAGTAGTTAGTAGTAGTAGTAGTAGTAGTAGTAGTAGTAGTTGTAGGATGTTTAGTAGTAGTAGTAGTAGTAGTAGTAGTAGTAGTAGTAGTAGTAGTAGTAGTAGTAGTAGTAGTAGTAGTAGTAGTAGTAGTAGTAGTAGTAGTAGTAGTAGTAGTAGTAGTAGTAGTAGTAGTAGTAGTAGTAGTAGTAGTAGTAGTAGTAGTAGTAGTAGTAGTAGTAGTAGTAGTAGTAGTAGTAGTAGTAGTAGTAGAAGTAGTAGTAGTAGTAGTAGTAGTAGTAGTAGTAGTAGTAGTAGTAGTAGTAGTAGTAGTAGTAGTAGTAGTAGTGTAGTAGTAGTAGTAGTAGTAGTAGTAGTAGTAGTAGTAGTAGTAGTAGTAGTAGTAGTAGTAGTAGTAGTAGTAGTAGTAGTAGTAGTAGTAGTAGTAGTAGTAGTAGTAGTAGTAGTAGTAGTAGTAGTAGTAGTAGTAGTAGTAGTAGTAGTAGTAGTAGTAGTAGTAGTAGTAGTAGTAGTAGTAGTTGTAGGATGTTTAGTAGTAGTAGTAGTAGTAGTAGTAGTAGTTAGTAGTAGTAGTAGTTAGTAGTAGTAGTAGTAGTAGTAGTAGTAGTAGTAGTAGTAGTAGTAGTATTAGTAGTAGTTGTGTAAGTACCAAATTAAAATGGCAATGGTAATGAGATTTTCAGTACTAGTAACTGTAGTTGTTGTAGTAGCCATAGTAGTAGCTGTAGTAGTAGAAGTACTAGTAGCAGTAGTAGTAGCAGTAGTAGTACTAGTTAAACATTGAAGAATCCTTTGAAGTGGTGAGTATTTGTTTATTAGTCAGGTTCAGTCCTTCTCTTTGTTCTTCAAACTTCCTGCTGCTGAACTGTAAAACTCAAAACAAAAGTGAAGACGCCTTTTGTCCCTCTGAGCCACCGTAAAGTCACCGGAGCCTGGATCACTCGTTTATGGACAATTTATCACAATAATAAAGTCGTATTGGAGTGATTTACGATCGAGTAATGTTTATTCTGCTGCATTTAAGACGTCATTGCTCAGATCGACCGCTGTTATCGCCGCCGCTCTGACTTTACGTTTACAGAGTCGGACTGAATTAATGACTCCTAATACCTCATTTGTTTCCAACTTGATCTTTTAATTAAGTCGTTTTAGATGAATATTGTGATTTAAAATGTTAAAATAATAAGAGAATGATCCACGAGTGTCAGAGATTATAACTAAAGAACAGATGACAACCATTTCTGGAGATATTGTGGAAAAAATATCAGACTTTTGTTTATTTATACTGACAGAGACTATGTTGTTTTGGTCATGGAAATCCTGGAAAAGTCATGGAAATTTGAATGGTCATTCTTTAAGCATCTAAACCAGGACTGAACCAGGTCTAAATCAGGTCTAAACCAGGACTGAAACAGGACTGAACCAGGACTAAACCAGAATTAAACCAGGACTAAAACAGGATTGAATCAGGACTAGACCAGGAGAGAACCAGGACTGAACCAGGACTAAACCAGGACTAAACCAGGACTAAACCAGGACTGAACCAGGACTAAACCAGGACTGAAACCAGGACTAAACCAGGACTAAAACAGGACTAAAAACTAGGACTAAACCAGGACTGAACCAGGACTAAACCAGGGACTAAACCAGGACTGAAACCAGGACTAAAGGACTAAACCAGGACTAAACCAGGACTAAACCAGGACTAAAACCAGGACTAAACCAGGTCTAAACCAGGACTGAACCAGGGACTGAACCAGGGACTAAACCAGGACTAAACCAAGACTAAACCAGGACAGAAGCAGGACTAAACCAGGACTAAAACAGGTCTAAAACAGGTCTAAACCAGGACTGAACCAGGGACTAAACCAAGGACTAAACCAGGACTGAAACCAGGACTTAAACCAGGACTAAAACAGGTCTAAACCAGGTCTAAACCAGAACTGAATCAGGACTACAATAGGACTGAACCAGTACTAAACCAGGACTAACCAGGACTAAACAGGACTAAAACAGGTCTAAACCAGAACTGAACCAGGACTAAACCAGGTCTAAACCAGGACTAAACCAGGACTAAACAGGACTAAACCAGGTCTAAACCAGGACTAAAACCAGGACTAACCAGACAAACCAGGACTAACCAGGACTAACAGGACTAAACCAGGACTTCAAACTAAACAAACTAAACAAAAAAAACTTGTCATCCCTCTCTCTGTATCTGCTGCTGTGAATCATTTTGATCTTTAAAATGTTCGTATTAACTCGCTCTACATGATCCTGGGGTTTTTATTTTACTATTTTATCCACAATTCAAGTTGACCTCAATGAGCTTCATTTGACTGGAGGCGAACACGATGAGATAAGTCCAGTAATTACACAGATACGAACCTCGAACTTGACAAATGTGCTCCGTGACCCGTCTGAGCTCGGGTTAAACTCTCGTTATGACGTGAGTGTAATTAACCCACTTAACCCGGAGACACGGGAGGGCGGGTGGGTGAAGCGCGGCCCATCCGGTCAAAGTCACGGCCAGGTTCACACGGTCACACCTATTGTACCAGACCCACTTCCTCCCCCACGCCCGCCCGCCCCTTTAAGACCCGCCTCTGCTGCCGTCCCTTTAACGAGCCGCTATCAGCCAAGTTCATTTCCTGTTCTCAAGAGCGCACTTCCTGTACCAGGGGAAGTGACTAAAACTCTGAATTCACTCTATACCACCAGATTACTGCAACTACTACTACTACTACTACTATTTCTTCAACTGAACTACTTTTAATGCAACTGAAAATGCTTTTACTATTATTAGAGCTACTACTACTACTACTACTATACTACTTCTATACTTGATTTACTATAAATCAATGTGGCGACTACTACTACTACTACTAAAAAAATTGCCATAATTAGTACTACTACCACACCCACTACCACTGCTACTAATACTAGTAGGTCTACTTCTACTTCTAACCAACTATACATGCGTTACTGTATTTAATGGAATTAAACAAACTACTACTACTTCTACTTCTACTACTACTACTACTACTACTACTACTACTACTACTACTACTACTACTTCGACTATTACTTCTACTACTATTACTACTACTTTTACAACTACTACTACTACTACTACTACTACTACTACTACTATTACTTCTACTACTATTACTACTACTTTTACAACTACTACTACTACTACTAGTACTAGTACTTCTACGGCTACTACTACTTTTACTACTACTATTACTTCTACTACTACTTCTACTACTACCACTAGTACTACAACTACTACTGCTACTGCTACTTTTACTACTACTGCTACTATTATTAGTACTACTACTGCTACTACTACTTTTTCTACTACTACTAGTGGTACTACTACTACTACTACTACTACTACTACTGCTACTACTACTACTACTACTACTACTACTACTACTACTACTACTACTGCTTCTACTGCTACTATTACTACTAGTACTGCTATATTACTACTAGTACTGCTATACTACTTTTACTACTACTAGTACTACTACTACTAGTTCTACTATACTACTACTACTGCTACTACCAGTACTACTACTGTTACAACTGGTACTATTACTACTACTATTACTTTTACTACTACTGCTTCTTCTACTATTACTATTACTACTAATTTTACAACTGCTACTACTACTAATACTACTAGTACTAATACTACTTCTACTACTGCTATTACTACTACTTTTACTGCTACTATTACTACTACTAATACTACTACTACTAGTACTATTACTACTACTATTACTAATGGTACTACTACTTTTATTACTACTACTTCTACTTCAGTACTTTATCTTGCAGTATATTTGATCGGGGGAGGTAATAACAGCAGAAGTTATGAGTTGTTTTTCTTTACAAAAACAGTATTTTTTTAAGCTAACTGGATTTTCACACCTGCCTGATTTGTTTCGCTCAGTGCTGTACACTGGAGGGCTATAAGCAGCTAGCCCAAATTGGTTTTACTGAATGTAAACATTGTTGCTCCCTGCTAACTGCTTGTTTCAGTGCTTGCGGTTGCAGTTTGGGACGCGAGATCTTGACTTTTCTCACATAAAACTTGAGTATTTTATTTCCCCTGTACACTTCTGTGACGATGGGGAAAGTCTGGGCCAGGAGCTGAGCCGGCTGCCAATTTTAGCTTTAACGGCATGTTTCATTTTAGTATTGTCTGCAGATTTTTTTATGCCCATGTTTATGTTACTCATGTCAGTCCTGGGTTAGACATATACAGCTGTTTTTTTCCACTTTACATCTGGTTTAGTCCTGTTTTAGCCTCACATTTGCCCTTGTACAGACCTAAACCAAGTCTAAACCAGGACTAATTAATGTAGTTTTGATTAGTCCTGTTTTTGGACTTGGTTTAGACCTGGTTTAGTCCTGGTTTAGCCCTGGTTTAGTCCTGTTTTTTTTTTTAATCTGGTTTAGTCCTGCTTTGGCCCTGTTTTTAGTCCCAGTTTAGTCATCCTTTTGACCTGGTTTAGTCCTGGTTTAGCCCTGGTTTAGTCCTGTTTTTGACCTGGTTTAGCCCTAGTTTTGTCGTGTTTTAGATCTTCTTTAGACATGCTTCAGTTATGGTTTTAGTCCAGGTCTTAATCCTGGTTTAGTTCTATTTTTGACCTGGTTTAGTCCTGCTTTAATCCTGTTTTGGCCTGGTTTAGCCCTAGTTTAGTACTGTTTTAGTCCTGTTTTAGTGCTGCTTAAATCCTGTTTTAGTCCTGGTTTAGTCCTGTTTTAGACCTTCTTTAGACATGCTTCAGTCCTGGTTTTAGTCCTGGTTTAGTCCTGTTGTAGTCCTGAGTTTGACCTGGTTTAGCCCTGGTTTAGTCCTGGTTTAGTCCTGTTTTTGACCTGGTTTAGCCGTGGTTTGGTCCCATTTTATTCCTGTTTAAGTCCTGTTTTAGTGCTGCTTAAATCCTGTTTTATATGCTGCTTTAGTCCTGTTTTTAGTCCTGTTTTTGACCTGTTTTTAGTCCTGTATTTGACCTGTTTAACCTGTTTAAGTTTGACCTGTTTTCCTGTTTTTGACCTGTTTAGTCTGTAGTCCTGTTTCCTGTTTAGTCCTGTTTAGCCTGTTTTACCTGTTTAGTCAGTCCTGTTTCAGTCCTCTTACAGAGGCTCTAAACACATGATAAAGCCCAGACTCTCAGACCTGGTCTTGGCCTTGTCCCCATGTGTCCTGTAGCCACATTCCTCTGTCCCTGTAAACAGCTTGTAAAAATTAGCTGTGAATGTTAATGGCTTCAGTCAGCGCTACATGAGAGACTTCAGAGTGTGTTCGGAGGACACGAGGACACGAGGACACGAGGACACGAGGAGACGAAGACAGACATGAGGACTTTAGAGTGTGTTCGGAGGACACGAGGACACGACACGAAGACAGACATGAGGACTTCAGAGTGTGTTCGGAGGACACGAGGACACGAGGAGACGAAGACAGACATGAGGACTTCAGAGTGTGTTAGGAGGACACGAGGACACGAGGAGACGAGGACACGAGGACACGAAGACAGACATGAGGACTTCAGAGTGTGTTCGGAGGACACGAGGACACGAGGAGACGAAGACAGACATGAGGACTTCAGAGTGTGTTAGGAGGACACGAGGACACGAAGACAGACATGAGGACTTCAGAGTGTGTTCGGAGGACACGAGGACACGAGGAGACGAAGACAGACATGAGGACAAACATGAGGACTTCAGAGTGTGTTAGGAGGACACGAGGAGACGAGGACACGAAGACAGACATGAGGACTTCAGAGTGTGTTAGGAGGACACGAGGACACGAAGAGACGAAGACGACATGAGGACTTTAGAGTGTGTTCGGAGGACATGAGGACTTGAGAGGACACGAGGACACAGGAGACGAAGGACAGACATGAGGACTTTAGAGTGTGTTAGAGGACACGAGGACATGAGGACACGAAGACAGAAGAGTGAGGACACGAGGAGACGAAGACAGACATGAGGACTTTAGAGTGTGTTAGGAGGACACGAGGAGACGAAGACAGACATGAGGACTTCAGAGTGTGTTCGGGACACGAGGAGACGAAGACGAAGAGACTTCAGAGTGAGTTAGGAGGACACGAGGACACGAGGAGACGAAGACAGACATGAGGACTTTAGAGTGTGTTAGGAGGAGAGACAGACATGAGACTTTAGAGGTGTTAGGAGGACAGGACACGAGGAGACGAAGACAGACATGAGGACAAAGAGACTTCAGAGGTGATTAGGAGGACACGAGGACACGAGGACAGACATGAGGACTTCAGGGTGTGTTAGGAGGACACGAGGATAGACACGAGGACACAAGGACAGACATGAGAGACTTCAGAGTGTGTTAGGAGGACATGAGGACACAAGGAGACGAGGACAGACATGAGAGACTTCAGAGTGTGTTAGGAGGACATGAGGACAGACACGAGGACACAAAGACAGACACGAGAGACTTCAGAGTGTGTTAGGAGGACACAAGGACACAAGGACAGACATGAGGAGACAAAGACAGACATGAGGACAGAACTGAGGACTTCAGAGTGTGTTAGGAGGACACGAGGACATTAGGACATCGAGGAGACGAAGACAGACACGAGGACAGACATGAGGACTTCAGAGTGTGTTACGAGGACATGAGGACACAAGGACAGATATAAGGACCTCAGAGTGTGTTAGGAGAACATGAGGACTTCAGAGTGTGTTAGGAGGACACAAGGACAGACATGATGACACGAGGACAGTCATGAGGACTTCAGAGTGTGTTACGAGGACACAAGGACAGACATGAGAACTTCAAAGTGCGTTAGGAGCACACGAGGGTAGACATGAGGACTTTAGAGTGTGTTAGGAGAACATGAGGACTTCAGAGTGTGTTACGAGGACACAAGGACAGACATGAGAACTTCAAAGTGCGTTAGGAGGACACGAGGGCAGACATGAGGACTTCAGAGTGTGTTAAGAGGACACAAGGACATGAGGACAGAGCTGAAGACTTCAAAGTGTGTTAGGAAAACATGAGGACTTCAGAGTGTGTTAGGAGGACACGAGGACAGACATGAGGACTTCAGAGTGTTACGAGGACATGAGGACAGACATGAGGACTTCAGAGACGAGGACAGACATGAGGACTTCAGAGTGTGTTAGGAGGACACAAGGACAGACATGAGGATTTCAGAGTGTTTTAGGAGGACACGAGGGTAAACATGAGGACTTCAGAGTGTGTTAGGAGGACAGAATGAGGACTTCAGAGTGTGTTAGAAGTGGTTTAACAAAGACTTTTATTATCACAGCCATGATTTCGTCTTTATTATTTATTGAACTGTATTGAATCGATTTGAAATATCTCGTACTGAATCGAAAGTGCAGATCTGTGCGTGTTTAACCTCTCACCTCTTACTTTAAATCCCGTGTCTTAATTTCCTCTTGTGTCGTTAATCTTGCATTATTAAAGGAGATTAGGAGTCACATTTTTCATCAGCCCTGGGCAGCGGGACACAATGGGAGGTCTGCAGGTGTAAAAATAGCTGCTTTATTTACCGTAAGATTATTAAAGCGTAGTTAAGTCTCCGGTGGTCTGGTACGGCTCCTTCACATTTTCCAAAGCTTTGTGTAGCTTTAACTCCCACTGTGAACAATACACAGGGTCACACGACGTCAGGAGAAACCACAGATCAGACGAAAACTGAGACATTTTACACACGAGAACCGCACTTTTCAGACACTTTAAACCTTCATTTAAAAGTTTTCTGATTTAATGTCGTTTCCTCATCACGAACAGACCTGGAGTTGTGTTTTTTTTGTTTCATTCACACACATTTAACGCGCAAACTCTGCAGATTTCGGTAAAGTTCTTCTCTCAAACTGAAAACACCGAGGCTGCGTTTATATGACGACGGTCTGAACAGAAGACGCAAAAGCGGCGTCGCGTCTTCACTTTTTATTCCGCGTTTAGACGAGCGTTTTCGGGAGGAAATCTGCCATTTTTGGAGACCCGCACTCGCACAGTACAGGACCGCACCTGCCCGTTAACCCGAGATTATATCAGACTTTTGCGCTGCTAAACCAGGACTAACCCAGGACTGAACTAGGACTAAAACAGGAGTAAACCAGGATTAAACCAGAACTGAACCAGGACTCATGGGCTTGGAGGTGACTGCAGGAGAAAGAACCGAGGCAGAGCTCCTCACCTCACGGTAAGAGGGTCGGCCTTATCATCAGAAGAGCCTCTAGTCAGAAAATCCATGTTCAGGTCGTGTTACAAATTATTACAAATTAAATTGTATTTCAAGTTTTAAATATTTTAAAAAGTAAATATTAAAAGTAATAAATATATTAAACCCATAAAATACAGCAAAAATGTTTGAGGAAATAATGATTTGGGTGGAAATGGCGTCTTAACTGTAACAGGGATAATAATTGTTTGATTTTCAGGCAACAACTTGAAAAATGTTCAGTAATTCGAGCTCTACAACCTTCATTTCAATTTTATTTTAAATCTTTTTCTTTTAATATAGCATTGGTGGGTTTGTAAACCAACAAATTAAGTAATGCTGGCCTTAGCTAATGCTGTTATGTATGATTATGCGTTTTCCTGTCAATATCTCTAAAAATGTTGATGTTGCAGCCATTTTTAATTGGTAAACATCCAAAAGTTTACTAATTCTTCCCTGATATCCAGAGGATTATTCCCTGTTGCTTTCATCAAATATACATTCAATTGTTCAAGAGAAATGTTGCTGACAAACCAAGAGGTAATGATTTTCTAACTAGTGGGCCTTCTGACTACAGGGCCTTCTGACTACAGGGCCTTCTGACTACAGGGCCTTCTGACTACAGGGCCTTCTGACTACAGGGCCTTCTGACTACAGGGCCTTCTGACTAGTGGGCCTTCTGACTACAGGGCCTTCTGACTACAGGGCCTTCTCACTACAGGGCCTTCTGACTACAGGGCCTTCTGACTAGTGGGCCTTCTCACGACAGGGCCTTCTGACTACAGGGCCTTCTGACTACAGGGCCTTCTGACTACAGGGCCTTCTGACTACCTTCTGACTACTAGGGGGCCTTCTGACTACAGGGCCTTCTGACTAGGGGCTTCTGAGGGCCTTCTGACTACAGGGCCTTCTGACTACAGGGCCTTCTGACTACAGGGCCTTCTGACTACTTCTGACTAGGGGCCTTCTGACTACTAGGGCCTTCTGACTACAGGGCCTTCTGACTACAGGGCCTTCTGACTACAGGGCCTTCTGACTACAGGGCCTTCTGACTACAGGGCCTTCTGACTAGTGGGCCTTCTGACTACAGGGCCTTCTGACTACAGGCCTTCTGACTACAGGGCCTTCTGACTAGTCTGACTAGTGGGCCTTCTGACTACCTTCTCACACAGAGGCCTTCTCACTACAGGCCTTCTGACTACAGGGCCTTCTGACTAGTGGGCACTACAGGGCCTTCTGACTACAGGGCCTTCTGACTACAGGGCCTTCTGACTAGTGGGCCTTCTGACTACAGGGCCTTCTGACTACAGGGCCTTCTGACTACAGGGCCTTCTGACTACAGGGCCTTCTGACTACAGGGCCTTCTGACTACAGGGCCTTCTGACTACAGGGCCTTCTGACTACAGGGCCTTCTGACTACAGGGTTCTGACTAGGGCCTTCTGACTACAGGGCCTTCTGACTAGTGGGCCTTCTCACTACAGAGCCTTCTCACTACAGGGCCTTCTGACTACAGGGCCTTCTGACTAGGGCCTTCTGACTACAGGGCCTTCTGACTACAGGGCCTTCTGACTACAGGGCCTTCTGACTAGTGGGCCTTCTGACTACAGGGCCTTCTGACTACAGGGCCTTCTGGGCCTTCTGACTACAGGGCCTTCTGACTACAGGGCCTTCTGACTAGTGGGCCTTCTGACTACAGGGCCTTCTGACTACAGGGCCTTCTGACTACAGGGCCTTCTGACTACAGGGCCTTCTGACTAGTGGGCCTTCTGACTACAGGGCCTTCTGACTAGTGGGCCTTCTGCTGATACGGGTGTAACCACGGTAAGGGCGGCAATTTCCCGATCGCGCAGCACTTCAGAATCACACTGCGAGAGACTGAACGTTTATGTAAAACTGACCGCGTTACAGGGAGGGACGACTGCACTTTCGTCTTGTAATCTGCAAAATCTGATTCTCTTTTTGGGGGCTTTTGTGTTCAGTCGTTCAACTTCAGGTCTGTTTCCGAAGAGGCACGACTTAAAGCTGCAAGAGTCGTTTTTGCGTTATATCGGACGTTGAAAATCCCCGTAAACTCCGTGTACATTATGAGTGGAGGATGGTACGTTCTCATTCCTGTCGGACCACAGTCTGACCACAGCCGCGTCTGTTCTGTCTCACTCTGTGCTCTCGCCCGGAGTCAAAGCAAATGTCCGACTTCCAACACGTTTATTATCTTTAAAAGCTCCAGTGACACGTGTTTAATAAACAAGTCTGAGAACATGACAGACCAGAGTCGAACCCACAACTCCTCACTCACAGGAGCAACACACTGACACAGGGAGTCCAGGTTTAGTCCAGGTTTAGAACTGGTTTAAAGTTTATTTAGTGCTGGTTTGCTCCTGTTTCAGTCCTGGTTTAGCCCTAGTTTAATCCTGGTTTAGTCCTGGTTTAGACCTGGCTTAGTCTCTGGTTTAGTCACAGTTTAGTCTCTGGTTTAGTCCTGGTTCAGTCCAGATTTAGTCCTGGTTTAGCCCTGGTTTAGTCCTGGTTTAGTCCTGGTTTAGTCCTGGTTTAGTCCCTGTTTAGTCCCGGTTTAGCCCCGGTTTAGCCCCAGTTTAATCCTGTTTTAGTCTGGTTTATCCTGGTTTAGTTCTGTTTAGTCCTGTTTAGTCCCGGTTTAGCCCCGGTTTAGCCCCAGTTTAATCCTGTTTTAGTCCTGGTGTAGTCCTTGTGTAGTCCTGGTGTAGTCCTGGTGTTAGTCCTGGTTTAGTCCCGGTTTAGTCCCGGGTTAGTCCGGTTTAGTCCCGGGTTTAGTCCCGGCTTAGCTCTGGTTTAGTCCTGGTTTAGTCCTGGTTTTGGTCCTGGTTTAGTCCTGGTTTAAATCCTGGTTTAGTCCTGGTTTAGTCCTGGTGTAGTCTTGATTTAGTCCTGGTTCAGTCCTGGTTTCAGTCCTGGTTTAGTCCTGGTGTAGTCTTGATTTAGTCCTGGTTCAGTCCTGGTTTAGTCCTGGTGTAGTCTTGATTTAGTCCTGGTTCAGTCCTGGTTTAGTCCTGGTTTTAGTCTTGATTTAGTCCTGGTTCAGTCCTGGTTCAGTCCTTGGTTTAGTCCTGGTGTAGTCTTGATTTAGTCCTGGTTCAGTAGTGGTTCAGTCCTGTTCAGTCCCAGTTTAGTCCTGGTTTAGTCCTGGTTTAGTCCTGGTGTAGTCTTGATTTAGTCCTGGTTCAGTAGTGGTTTAGTCCTGGTTTAGTCCTGGTTTAGTCCTCAGACTCTGTATCGTAAATCTTTTGAGATGAGCTCACACATGTTTGATGTAAAGTTCACGTCGGGTTACAGACTCATCGTTTTTCACCCACTCCCTGAAAACACAAACATAAATATAACGTGCGTTTAATTTTCTACAGATGCAACAGATTCCTCGAAGACTCTCGTGTCGGACCGAGTGGGAGGATCCAACGTTTTTGGGTCGAGTCCAGGTCCGGTTTCTCAGCACAAGAAGAATCGACATCAACCCACACGTCTGGAGATTCATGTTCGTGATTAAAACCAAAGCTCAAGTTCTGTTCAGGGCCGATCTGTTACTCAGGTTAGACGTAAAAGTGACATTAAACAGATCTACTTTACGTTTATTCAGTCACAGGTGGGTTTGCGGCTCATAAATACCTAGAAAAACACACATTCTGACTGTGAGCGGGGTCGCCTCTCCACAGATCTGACTTGTAACTCGGTCTGGTTTGGGTTCCTGAAGATAGAAAGGTTTAATACCTGAAATGAAAGACCGGGGGAGGGGGAGATTCCGTGTCGGAGAAAGCGAGGACTGGCGGGGGATTCCAGAAACGCCCGCGACAAACGGCCACGACGAAAGAACCGCCACGACAAACGAACAGCCGCGACGAACGAACGACAATGACGAACGAACGGCCGTGTCGAAACAACGGTCAGGACGAAAGAACCACCACGACAAACGAATGACTGTGCCGAAAGAATGACCGCAACAAAAGAACGGGCGCGACGAAAGAACGGGCGCGACGAAAGAACGGCCGCGACGAAGAACGGCCGCGACGAAAGAACGGCCGCGACGAAAGAACGGCCGCGACAAAAGAACGGCCGCACGAAAGATCGGCTGTGATGAAAAAATGACCGCTACGAATTAACCTTCCACGCCAAATGAACGACCGTGACGAAAAGAACGACCGTGACGAAAGAACGACTGTGACAAAAGAATGACCGTGACAACAGAATGGCCGCGACAAAAGAACGACCGCGACGAAAAAGAACGGCCGTGATGAAAAGAACGGCCGCGACAAAAAACGGCCGCGACGAAAGAACGACCGTACGAAAGAACACTGTGAAAAAGAACGACCTCGACAAGTGAATGACCACGATGAACGAACGACTGCTACAAAAGAACGACCGCGACGAAAGAACAATGCGTCAAACACCCACAAAAAACAAACGCCTGCAACAAATGAACGCACACGACGAATGACTGCGACGAAAGAACGAATGCCCGCAATGAATGCCCAGCGACGAACGAACGTGACGAGCGAATGCGACAAACGCCTGTGACGAGCGAACGTGACGAGCAAACGCGACAAACGACTGCAATGAACAACCCCGAAATTCACTAGCGAGTAGTAGTAGTGTAGTAGTGTTTGCTCATTACTTGTTACTTCTTATAAAGTCCCTTACAGTACTTCGTTACCCTCATTACTCATTTCTTTTGGTGGTAAACTCCATCTAAGGTGAAATACGACTCGAGTTCACTTCCTCTGAGGTGCGGTGCGACCAGGAAGGCCTCGAGGTGAAGGTGAACACGACGCTCCGGCTGCAGCGTCACAGCTCCTCCCGCCCGGACCTCGCCGCTTCCCGGGGCCGTGGGATCAGTGCTCGCTGCGCCCGCTGTGCCCGCCGCACCTCCCTCTGTGCACACAGAACAGCAACATCACGCTCAACTGAAAAAGGAACTGCATTTTATTACCAAATGTTCAGTAGTCGTGCGTTACATTATTTTTAACTCAGTAAAAGTCGCTCCTTTACTGTTCCACCCAACTCTGACCTTGGACACTCGCACTGATCACAGGCTCCTGAGAAAGTTTACTCTTTAAATCCACTTTAGTAAATCATTAGTTTGATATTTCCGGGGTGTATCTGCGCGAGCGTCAGGCCCGAGGACGAGGGGAGTTGGAGCAGATATTTTCAGAGCTGCGTTGTCATTTTTAAGTTAGAAATGACTAAATGTTTGTGAAAAACCCCGGCACTTTGGGATTTCTGGGTTGGACTGGGGTGAAGTTAAGTAATCAAACATCTGCGGAGGAAAAGAGACACGCCCCAGATTCCACACACGCTAACGCTAACGCTAACGCTAGGCTAACGCTAACGCTAACGAGGCGTTTAGCAAAGGTCAGAGGTCAAAATAACAGTCAGACGATTCTTCTGTCAATCACCCGACGAGCGTCTGAACGACAGAGTCTGTTTACACTACGATTAGGAACAAAGACGACAGGAAGGAAAGAGGGACAAGACAGAGAGAGAGAAAAGGAAAAGAGGGTGAAGGAGAGAAAGAAAGAGAAGAGAAGAGAAGTGAGAGAGAGAGATAGAGAGACAAAAAGAGAGGTGAAGAAGAAAGAGAGAAACAGGGGGGGAAAGAGAGAGACAGAGAGAGAGAGACAGAGAGAGAGAGAGAGAGAACAGAGAGAGGGTGAAGGAGAGAGAGACAGAGAGAGAGACAGAGAGAGGGTGAAAGAGAGAGAGACAGAGAGAGAGACAGAGAGAGGGAGAAAGAGAGAGAGAGACAGAGAGAAGGTGAAGGAGAGAGAGAGAGAGAAGAGAGGGAGAGAGAGAGAGACAGAGAGAGGGTGAAGGAGAGAGAGACAGAGAGAGAGGAAGAGAGAGAGAGAGAGAAGAGAGAGAGAGAGAGAGAGAGAGAGAGAGAGGAGAGAGAGAGAGAGGAGAGGAGAGAGAGAGAGAGAGAGAAAGAGAGATGAGGAGAGTTTTGAAGGAAAACAGAGAGAGAGAGAGAGAGAGAGAGAAGACGATGTGAAGGAGGGAGAGGAGAGAAAGAGAAAAGGGGAAACAAAGAAGGTAAGAGGAGAAGACGTGTTAAGAAACAAAGGAAGAGAGGGAGGAAGGAAGAGAAGAGAGAGGGGGAAAGAGAGAGGGAAGAGAGAGAGGAGAAGAAGAGAGAAAAAGGAGAGAGAGGGAGAGAGGAGAGAGGAGAACAGAGAGGGTGAGAAGAGAGAGGAAAGAAGAGAGAGAGGAGAGAAGAGAAGAGGAGAGAGAGAGAGAGAGACAGAGAGAGAGACAGAGAGAGAGAGTGAAGGAGAGGAGAGACAGAGAGAGAGAGAGAGAGAGACAGAGGGGAGAGAGAGGAAGAGGAGGAGAGAGAGAGAAGAGAGAGGGTGAAGGAGAGAGAGAGAGAGAGAGAGGAGAGAGAGAGTGAGAGAGAGAGAGCAGAAGGAGAGGAGAGGAGAGAGAGAGACAGAGAGAAGAGAGAGAGAAGGGAGGAGAGAGACAGAGAGAGAGAGAGAGAGACAGAGAGAGAGAGACAGAGAGAGAGAGATGAAGGAGAGAGAGACAGAGAGAGAGAGAGAGACAGAGAGAGGTGAAGGAGAGGAGAGAGAGATGAGGAGAGTTTGAGGGAGAGAGAGAGAAGAGAGAGAGAGAGAAGAGGAGAAGGAGAGAGAGAGAGAGAGACAAGAGAGAGGGAGAAGGAGAGAGAGACAGAGAGAGAGACAGAGAGAGGACGAGAAGAGAGAGAGAGAAGAGAGGAGAGAGAGAGAGAGAGACAGAGAGAGAGAGAGAGAGAGACAGAGAGAGGAGAGGAGAGAGAGCAGAGAGAGGGGTGAAGGAGAGAGAGAGAGAGAGAGAGAGGGAAGAGAGAGAGAGAGACACAGAGAGAGAGACAGAGAGAGGAGAAGGAGAGAGAGCAGAGAGAGAGACAGAGAGAGGGGATGAAGGAGAGAGAGACAGAGAGAGACATGAAGGAGAGAGAGAGAGGAAGGAGAGAGAGGAGACAAGAGAGAGAGAGAGAGAGAGAGACAGAGAGGATGAAGGAGAGAGAGACAGAGAGAGGATGAAGGAGAGAGAGACAGAGAGAGGAGAGAGAGAGAGAGAGAGAGAGAGGGTGAGGAGAGAGAGAAAGAGAGAGAAGAGACAAAGAGAGGATGAAGGAGAGAGAGAGAGAGAGAGAGAGGGTGAAGGAAGAGAGAGAAAGACAAGAAGAGAAAAGAGGGAGAGAGACGAAAAAAAGGAGTGCAAAGAAGAGGAGAGAGAGGAGGAAGAAGGAGGAAAGAGGGAGGAAGAGAGAGGGAGAGGAGAGAGAGAGAGGAGAGAGAGAGAGAGAGAGAGAGGTGAGAGGAGAGAAGGGAAAAGAGAGAGAGAGAGGGAGAGAGAGACAGAGAGAGACAGAGGAGAGGATGAGAGAGAGAGAGAGAGAGACAGAGAGAGAAGAGAGAGGTGAAGGAGAGGAGAGAGAACAGAGGAGAGATGAAGGAAGGAGAGAGACAAGAGAGAGAGAGAGAGAGGGAAGGAGGGAACAGAGAGAGAGAGAGAGAGGGAGAGGAGAGAGAGAGAGAGAGAGAGGAGAGAGAGAGAGAGAGAGAGAGTGGAGAGAGAGAGGAGAGAGAGAGAGAGGAGAGAGAGAGAGAGAGAGAGAGAGAGGAGAGAGAGCAGAGAGAGAGACAGAGAGAGGGAGAAGGAGAGAGAGAGAGAGGGTGAAGGAGAGAGAGAGAGACACAGAGAGAGAGACAAGAGAGGATGAAGGAGAGAGAGAGACAGAGAGGAAGAAGAGAAGAGACAGAGGAAGGAGGGAGAGGAAGAGAGAAAGAGAGAAATTGGGGTAAAAAGGACAGAAAAGAGAGAGAGAGAGAGAAAGAGAGTGAGAGAGGGAGGATGAG
>NW_026570994.1:20067091-20072091 GCF_026225935.1 Boleophthalmus pectinirostris
ACCCCCTCGTTTCTCTCTTTCTCTCTTCTTTTCTCTTTCTCTCAGCAGACAGAGGAAACAGAGGGAAATCCCGGTTGGATTGACAGACGGGGAGCGGCAGTCGGGCCAAACCTTTTCATCAGTAAACACGAAACACTCCCAACAGGAAAAGTTCCACAGTGCGGCTTTAAAGTTCACACGTTACACTGTTTTCTGATCGATGTTCTAATGTCGTTTCCTCGTCACAAACAAACCTGGAGTTTTGTTTAATTTAACAACAAACCCTGCAGATTTATTTAAAGGTTGTGTAGAGGATTTTTTTTTGTTTCAAGTTGTCAATGATAGATTATAAAGGTGCAGTCGCCTTGTAATTTATGATGACCAAAAAAAAAGAGAATAAAAATTCATTCAACTCTGGACGTGGTGGGGCTAAACATTTGCCAATAGAATATAACGACACTGCCTCGTTATCTGTGAGCTGACAGGCTGTCAATCAAACTCCCTACGTTTCTAGTGTAACTGACTTGCCTGCGCCGCCGGTACGTGGTTTACGTACGACTGTCACACAGTCCACAGACGCAAGACGCACAGACGCTGTTTACTCCACCAACGCAACAGTTCTTAGCGGCTTTTTTTTACCTGTATTTTCCTCGCAGTTCGCACAAAGTTTGTTGCGATGGCGACAAGAATCCAGGAGCAGTTCACCGCAAAAGAAAGTCCATTTTTGAGGTCGCTGAAAGAAGAAGACAAGGGGAAAAGCCAGCGAAGCCAAAACTAAAGGTGATTCTTGGAAGATTCATTCCAGCGATGGCGCGACTGAAGCAGACGCAGAGTCTAAAGACTGACGCACTGGTCCACAAATTACTCCTGGACAGAAAAAACTTCTGCTTATTATTATGAAAACGTACTTTATTTCCAAGAGCTACACAAACGTTTTTCAGGACACGAAAGCGATATCCTATGTCTGAAAACGTAATTTTCAAGGCAAAGAAAGAGTCCGCTTGCTGCTGCGTGTTGTAGCTAGTTCATTCGCACTGAATCTCCGCGCAACCTTCTCTGCTCCCTTTCCTGCTCCTCTCCCTGCTCCCTGCTCCGCTCTTCCTCCCCACTCTCCCGTCCTCTTCTCCGTCTTCTAACCAAACACTGTAGTTAGTTGTTTACAAGTCATGTGCACCGGCTGTAAACAAACCTGTTTGTGGCGTAAGGAGGAGGAGGGAGGAGGTTTCTACGTAGGAGCTGTAGGGGAGGGGTGGTTTCACGCATGCGCAACATTTGAAAAAGGACAAACAGTCGCTGGATTTCTCGTTCCTTGGAAAATCCTCTATACAACCTTTAAGTTCGAGTTCTTCTCTCAAACTCAAAACTCTCTGTTCCTCCTCATGACATCACCAGGTGGAACAGAGCGTTTTGAGCTTTGGAGATGTAAACAGACTGATAATAAAGATTTACTCAAACGTGGCTGTGTGTAAAAATATTGACATATCGATCTGTCTTATCGTTTAATGTGATGATACAGTATTGATATCGTGGGCTGCTGTATCGATATATCGGCAAGAGTATTTTTTGGTTTATTTTTCTAAATGATTTTGTTAAAGAAATACAGTTTTGTTTGTTTAGGTCAGGGGTCACCAAACGTTTTTGTCTCTGGGGGCCACATTATTTAGTCTGATTCAT
Organism: Boleophthalmus pectinirostris; assembly: GCF_026225935.1. Taxonomy (NCBI): domain Eukaryota; kingdom Metazoa; phylum Chordata; class Actinopteri; order Gobiiformes; family Gobiidae; genus Boleophthalmus; species Boleophthalmus pectinirostris. The sequence continues at coordinate 20,068,745 of NW_026570994.1, forward strand.
GAGCGAAGTTCAAATGAAACACAAACATTTTAATCATCAAAACAGTGAAAATGTCAAATGTGTCGCAAAACCAGTTTCCTTCCTCTAAAACGTGGGTCATCGAACTAAGGCCCGCGGGCTGACTCTGGCCCTCCACGTCCCTTTGACCGGCCCCCCAGCCCCCTCTTAGCCTGATTCATGATCCAGTTTCATTTTGTAGAAACTGTTTGACCTCGCGGCATTAGGATTTGTTCGCTCAACTGTAAACGGGTACTTTTTTTATTTCACCAATCGCTGCAGTTTGGTCGTGATGTAATGCGCCGCTAACTGGGATAACTGGTATATTAAAGGTTGTATGGAGGATTTTAGTTTTAGTTTCAAATTGTCAATGAAAGTTTAAAATACCATTACAGAGACGAAGCAGCTTTGTAATTATGATGACCAAAAAAAACAACTATGAAAATCTATCAACTGTGGACGCAGTGAGGCGAGATAAACATCAGCCAATAGAAAACGAGGCTCCCTCATTTCCTATTGGCTGTTAGGTTGTCAATCAAACTCCCTACGTTTCTAGTGTAACTGACTCGTCGGCGCGCGGGGATTACGTGGTTTATGCGGCGCTTCAAACTGTCGCTTATTCACAATTCGCACAAAGTCTGTTGCGGCGGCGGACGAGAATCCACGACCAGTTCGCCGCAAATGAAAGTCTGTTTTTGAGATCGCTGAAAGAAGAAGAGAAGAAGAAGAAAAGGAGCGAAGACAAACCGAGGTGATTCTTGGAGATTCCTTCCAGCGACGGCGCGACTGAAGCAGACGAAGAGTCTAAAAACTGACGCGTCGGTCACTAAATTATTTCTAGACAGGAAACTTCAACAGTCATTCTGAACACGAACTTAATGTAAACAAGCCTGATTTCTAGAGTAAAAAAGGACTGTCGCTGTATTTCTCTTTCCTTAAAAAATCCTCTATACAACCTTTAAGCTTTTCTCAAATCCCGTAGGAAGAAGGAAAATAACGTCTTTACCCTTAATAAAATTCACCAAACATTCGCTTTGTTTCAGCTTTAAATCCTCGATCTCGGGAATCGTTGACAACACAGAATATATGGCTCTTCGCTGATTGGCCGGTGCCCAAACTCGCACTTCTGGGGTTTTTGCGAACTGATTCCTGACCTAGTCGCTGGAGAGAAATGAAATTGAGTGGAGGCACTAGGTGGAGCCAGACTGACTACCACATTGTCTCTTCTGACTGTGACGAGGGTCGGGTCGGTCGTATCAGAACAGAGTTGTTTGACCCTGACGATGCAGATTATATTGTTTGAAAACCTCCACACTTATCTTTACATATCAGACAAACTGCACGCTCCGTACACTCAACAAAAAAATGATGAGTCGTCCACTGTTCTTTGAAAACTCAACTCTCTCTGTCAACTTTTCGTACTTTAACACGAGTCATTTTTCTGTCCTTAAAGGTTGTATGGAGGATTTTTTTTGTTTTTTTTGTTTCAAATTGTCAGTGATAGATTATAGATGCAGTCGCCTTGTAATTATGATGACCAAAAAAAAGAGAATAAAAATTCATCAACTCTGGACGTGGTGGGGCTAAACATTTGCCAATAGATAACGACACTGCCTCGTTATCTGTGAGCTGACAGGCTGTCAATCAATCTCCCTACGTTTCTAGTGTAACTGACTTGCCTGCGCCGCCGGTACGTGGTTTACGTACGACTGTCACGCAGTCCACAGACGCAAGACGCACAGACGCTGTTTACTCCACCAACGCAACAGTTCTTAGCGGCTTTTTTTGACCTATATCTTCCTCGCAGTTCGCACAAAGTTTGTTGCGATGGCGACAAGAATCCAGGAGCAGTTCGCCGCAAAAGAAAGTCTGTTTTTGAGGTCGCTGAAAGAAGAAGACAAGGGAAAAGCAGCGAAGCCAAACTAAGGTGATTCTTATAGATTCATTCCAGCGATGGCCTATGTATCGAGGTATGTATCGTATCATGGCTTATGTATCGAGATCTGTATTGTATCGTGGCCTATGTATCGAGGTATTTATCGTATCGAGGCGTATGTATCGAGGTATTTATCGTATCGTGGCCTATGTATCGAGGTATGTATCGTATCGGCAACTTCTGAACGATCCCCAGCTCTACTCAAACACGTGAATGAAACAGAACACAACTCCATGTCGGTTTTTGAGAAGGAAACGACATTAAAACACGATTTAAAGCTCACAAGAGTCAGTTTTGTGTCATTTAAAACCTTTAAAACCCGCGTCAGAGTGAAAATGTGCGTCTCTTCGTGTGTTTGGAGTGAAAGTGCGCGTCTCGTGCTGGAGTCAGTGAGGTTATTTCCTACAGTAGATTCCCAGATGGCGCCTCCTACATGAGAGCGCCGCTGTTTTGTGCTGAGTGACTGAAAAGTGAAGTTAGAATAATAATAAAAGAGAGAGAGAGGAAACAGGTCTGTGTGTGTGTGTGTGTGTGTGTGTGTCTGTGTGTGTGTGTGTGTGTGTGTGTCTGTGTGTGTTTCTGTGATCTGAACTCCAGACCAGAGGAAGGCATTTCTCAAAGATCCGCTGGAAATTTGACTGTTTTACTGTAAAATATATGGATTTGGGTTTGTCCTGGTTTAGTCCCGTCTCAGACCCGCTTTAGTCCTGGTTTAGTTCTGGTTTTGTCCTCGTTTAGTCTTGATTTAGTTTGCTGTAAATGTGACTGCATATACTGTACAGACCTGGTTTAGTCCTGGTTTAGTTCTGGGTTGGTCCGCTCCAAATGTGACTACGTAAAATACAATATATGGGACAGAAATGGTTTTAGTTTAGTCCTGGTTTTGTCCTGGTTTTGTCTTTGTTTAGTCTTGGTTTAGGTCTAGTTTAGCCATGGTTCAGTCCTGGGTTATTCCTGGTTTAGTCAAGGCTTAGTCCTTGTTTAGTCTTGTTTTAATCCTGGTTTAGTCCGTGTAGTCCTGTTTTGTTTGTGGTTTAGTCTTGGTGTAGTCCTGGTTTAGTCCTGGTTTAGTCCTGGTTTAGTCCTGGTTTCCTGTTTAGTCCTGTTTTATTCCTGGTTTATTCCTGCTTTCGTCCTTGTTCAGTCCTGGTTTAGACCTGGTTTAGTCTTGATTTCAGTCCTGTTTTATTCCATTTTAAGTCCTGGTTTAGTCCTAGTTAAGACCTAGTTTAGTCCTGGTTTAGACCTGGTTTAGGTTTAGTCCTGGTTTAGTCCTGGTTTAGACCTGGTTTAGTCCTGGTTTAGTCCTGGTTTAGTCCTGGTTTCAGTCCTGTCCTGGTTTAGACCTGGATTTAGTCCTGGTTTACTGGTTTAGTCCTGGTTTAGTCCTGGTTTAGCCTGGTTTAGCCTGGTT
>NW_026570994.1:20079591-20087591 GCF_026225935.1 Boleophthalmus pectinirostris
GTCCTTGGTCTAGTCCTGGTTTAGTCCTGGTTTAGTCCTGGTTTAGTCCTAGTTTAGTCCTGGTTTAGTCCTGGTTTAGTCCTGGTTTAGTCCTGTTTCCTGGTTTAGTCCTGGTTTAGTCCTGGTTTAGTCCTGGTTTAGTCCTGGTTCAGTTCTGGTTTAGTCCTGGTTTAGTCCTGGTTCAGTCCTGGTTTAGTCCTGGTTTAGTCCTGGTTTAGTCCTGTTCAAGTCCTGGTTTAGTCCTGGTCTAGTCCTGGTTTAGTCCTGGTCTAGTCCTGGTTTTGTCCTGGTCTAGTCCTGGTTTAGTCCTGGTCTAGTCCTGGTTTTGTCCTGGTTTAGTCCTGGTTTAGTCCTGGTTCAGTCCTGGTCTAGTCCTGGTCTAGTCCTGGTTTAGTCCTGGTCTAGTCCTGGTTTAGTCCTGGTTTAGTCCTTGGTTTAGTCCTTGGTTTAGTCTTGGTTTAGTCCTGGTCTAGTCCTGGTTTAGTCCTGGTTTAGTCCTTGGTTTAGTCCTTGGTTTAGTCCTGGTTTAGTCCTGGTTTAGTCCTGGTTTAGTCCTGGTTTAGTCCTGGTTTAGTCCTGGTTTAGTCCTGGTTTAGTCCTGGTTTAGTCTGGTCCTGGTTAGTCCTGGTTTAGTCCTGGTCTAGTGGTTTAGTCCTGGTTCAGTCCTGGTCTTAGTCCTGGTTTAGTCCTGGTTTAGTCTGGTCTCAGTCTCGTTCTGTTTTTCTTGTAAATTCTTCGTGACTTTCAGCTCCTTCTAGTTTTTTTTTTCCTCCTAAACTCTTTTGTGTTTGATGTTGTAGAAACCCTCAGACCCGCGGCCTCGTTCGTCTCTATATTTAGTCCACAGACCGGCTCTTAGTCCTGACTCACGCTCAAATCAGGCGCACAACAATAGCTTCTGTCCTTTAGTCCTTTTTTTTTTTGTCTGCGTGTTTTGGTTTTTGGCCTTTAAATCCTCCGCGCTCGGACGAACGTGGCTTTGGTATTTGCAATTTTAACTCGACATAAATCACGTTTTCGACAAGTGTGTGAGTCACGAGCTCGACCCGTCTTCAAAAGGAGAAAAACGAAGAAGAAAAAAAGAAAAGAGAAAAGAGAAAGAAAAAAAAAAAGAGAAAGAAGGAGAAACGCAGAGTCAGCAGATTTTGAGGAATAGACAAAAGAGACTCTAGATGTGAAAGGACTAAACCAGGACTAAACCAGGACTAAACCAGGACTAAACCAGGACTAAACCAGGACTAAACCAAGGACTAAACAAGGACTAAACCAAGGACTAAACCAGGACTAAACCAGGACTAAACCAGGACTAAACCAGAACTAAACCAGGACTAAACCAGGACTAAACCAGGACTAAACCAGGACTAAACCAAGGACTAAACCAGGACTAAACCAGGACTAAACCAGGACTAAACCAAGGACTAAACCAGGACGGACTAAACCAGGACTAAACCAGACTAAACCAAGGACTAAACCAGGACTAAACAAGGACTAAACCAAGGACTAAACCAGGACTAAACCAGGACTAAACCAGGACTAAACCAGGACTAAACCAGGACTAAACCAGGACTAAACCAGGACTAAACCAGGACTAAACCAGGACTAAACCAGGACTAAACCAGGACTGAATGTGCATTTAAATTGAGTTTAAAAATAACAATCTGTAATCTCGTTTTGTCATTAAAGTCAAACACCATATTTGGTCGTGACGTGGTTCTGAGTCTTCGGACCCGAGGACTTCACAGACTCAGATCGTATCGGCGGAGGGGACGCTCTTTCATTTCTCTTTAAAGGCGTCCTCCCCCGACGATCTAATCTGCACCGAAATGGTTTTAATCTTTCCACTGTCCTAAAAACGTCCCACATCAATCACTGTTTAAAGCCGCAGTGTGTAACTTTTCTGGTGGAGCGTCCGTCGAACGCTTTTCTCCATGGAGATGTTATTGCTCTGTCTGGAATGTTTCACAGTATGGCATTAAACCTTTCTGTCTCCATGGAAACCAAACCAGACCAAGGTACAATGTTTGTTTTTCTGTGTATTTTTGAGCAATAAAATCACCTGTAATTAAATAAATGTGAAGTAGGGAGCATTCAACTCCAGTCAAATGAAGCTCATCGAGGCTGCGGTTCTAGGAGTAAATCGAAAAGGACGAGATCGCAGATACAAGCGCTCGAAATGAGTTTCCTCCGCAGGGCGTCTGGATGCTCCCTTAGAGACAAGGTGAGGAGCTCAGTCACACGGGAGGAGCTCGGAGTAGAGCCGCTGCTCCTCCACCTCGAGAGGAGCAGCTGAGGCTGGAGCATCTGTTCTGATGCCTCCTGGGCGTCTCCCTGGGGATGTGTTCATGTCCCACCGGGAGGAGGCCCCAGGACACACTGGAGGGACTATGTCTCTGGACTGGCCTGGGAACACCTCGGGTTCCCCCGAGGAGCTGGAGGAAGTGTCTGGGGTGAAGGAAGTCTGGGAGTCTCTGCTTAGACTGATGCCCCAGNTTTAGTCCTTTCACATCTAGAGTCTCTTTTGTCTATTCCTCAAAATCTGCTGACTCTGCGTTTCTCCTTCTTTCTCTTTTTTTTTTCTTTTCTCTTTTCTCTTTTCTTTTTTTCTTCTTCGTTTTTCTCCTTTTGAAGACGGGTCGAGCTCGTGACTCACACACTTGTCGAAAACGTGATTTATGTCGAGTTAAAATTGCAAATACCAAAGCCACATTCGTCCGAGCGCGGAGGATTTAAAGGCCAAAAACCAAAACACGCAGACGAAAAAAAAAAGGACTAAAGGACAGAAGCTATTGTTGTGTGCCTGATTTGAGCGTGAGTCAGGACTAAGAGCCGGTCTGTGGACTAAATATAGAGACGAACGAGGCCGCGGGTCTGAGGGTTTCTACAACATCAAACACAAAAGAGTTTAGGAGGAAAAAAAACTAGAAGGAGCTGAAAGTCACGAAGAATTTACAAGAAAAACAGAACGAGACTGAGACGAAAGAGGAAAATAAACCAGGACTAAACCAGGACTAGACCAGGACTAAACAGGACTAAACCAGGACTAGGACTAGGACTAAAAACCAGGACTAAACCAGGACTAAACCAGGACTAAACCAGGACTAGACCCAGGACTAAAGGACCAGGACTAAACCAGGACTAAACCAGGACCAGGACTAACCACTAAACAGGACTAAACCAGGACTAAACTAAACCAGGACTAAACCAGGACTAAACCAGGACTAAACCAGGACTAAACCAGGACTAGGACTAAACCAGGACTAGACCAGGACTAAACCAGGACTAACCAGGACTAAACCAGGACTAACCAGGACTAAACCAGGACGGACTAAACCAGGACTAAACCCAGGACTAAACCAGGACTAACCAGGACTAAACCCAGGACTAAACCAGGACTAAACCAGGGACTAAACCAGGACTAAACCAGGACTAAACCAGGACTAAACAGGACTAAACCAAGGACTAAACCAGGACTAAACCAGGACTAAACCAGGACTAAACCAGGACTAAACCAGGACTAAACCCAGGACTAAACCAGGACTAGACTAAACCAGGACTAACTAAACCAGGACTAAAACCAGGACTAAACCAGGACTAAGGACTAAACCAGGACTAAACCAGGACTAGACCAGGACTAAACCAGGACTAAACCAGGACTAAACCAGGACTAAACCAGGACTAACCAGGACTAAACCAGGACTAAACCAGGACTAAACCAGGACTAAACTAAACAGGACTAAACAAGGACAGGACTAAACCAGGACTAAACCAGGACTGGACTAAACCAGGACTAAACCAAGGACTAAACCAGGACTAAACCAGGACTAAACCAGGAGGACTAAACCAGGACTAAACCAGGACTAAACCAGGACTAAACCAGGACTAAACCAGGACTAAACCAGGACTAAACCAGGGACTAAACCAACTAAACCAAGGACTAAACCAGGACTAAACCAGGGACTAAACCAGGACTAAACCAGGACTAAACCAGGACTAAACCAGGACTAAACCAGGACTAAACCAGGACTAAACCAGGACTAAACCAGGACTAAACCAGGACTAAACGGACTAAACCAGGACTAAACCAGGACTAAACCAGGACTAAACCAGGACTAGGACTAAACGAACTAAACAGGAGGACTAAACCAGGACTAAACCAGGGACTAAACCAGGACTAAATAAACCAGGACTGAACCAGGATCAAACTAGGACTAAACCAGGACTAAACCAGGACTAAACCAGGACTGAATGTGCATTTAAATTGAGTTTAAAAATAACAATCTGTAATCTCGTTTTGTCATTAAAGTCAAACACCATATTTGGTCGTGACGTGGTTCTGAGTCTTCGGACCCGAGGACTTCACAGACTCAGATCGTATCGGCGGAGGGGACGCTCTTTCATTTCTCTTTAAAGGCGTCCTCCCCGAAGATCTAATCTGCACCGAAATGGTTTTAATCTTTCCACTGTCCTAAAAACGTCCCACATCAATCACTGTTTAAAGCCGCAGTGTGTAACTTTTCTGGTGGAGCGTCCGTCGAACGCTTTTCTCCATGGAGATGTTATTGCTCTGTCTGGAATGTTTCACAGTATGGCATTAAACCTTTCTGTCTCCATGGAAACCAAACCAGACCAAGGTACAATGTTTGTTTTTCTGTGTATTTTTGAGCAATAAAACCACCTGTAATTAAATAAATGTGAAGTAGGGAGCATTCAACTCCAGTCAAATGAAGCTCATCGAGGCTGCGGTTCTAGGAGTAAATCGAAAAGGACGAGATCGCAGATACAAGCGCTCGAAATGAGTTTCCTCCGCAGGGCGTCTGGATGCTCCCTTAGAGATAAGGTGAGGAGCTCAGTCACACGGGAGGAGCTCGGAGTAGAGCCGCTGCTCCTCCACCTCGAGAGGAGCAGCTGAGGCTGGAGCATCTGTTCTGATGCCTCCTGGGCGTCTCCCTCAGGAGGTGTTCATGTCCCACCGGGAGGAGGCCCCAGGACACACTGGAGGGACTATGTCTCTGGACTGGCCTGGGAACACCTCGGGGTTCCCCCGAGGAGCTGGAGGAAGTGTCTGGGGTGAAGGAAGTCTGGGAGTCTCTGCTTAGACTGATGCCCCTGCGACCCGGCCCTGGATGAGAGGAAGAACATGGATGGATGGATGGATGACCATCTTACATCTTATATTCAGTAACATCATCCTCAACACGGAGCTTTTTTAACAAAACGTCTGGATGGAAACAAACAGGTGAAAGTGGCAAAGTGAAAAAGTGTTTTGTTTTTCTTTTGAGTAAAATGAAAATGTTGAAATATTGAGCGAAGTCGTCTGAGAGTCTGAGAGTCTGAGTGTTTTTGACTGATTGTTTGAGTTTGTGAGTTTAATGACGGACGTGTTTTTCATGTGGCTTTATTGGACTCGTGGAGTTTTGGTTTGGGACACAGAGAAACAAGAGAGAGAAAAGAAAGAGAGAAAGAGAGAGAAAGAGAGAGAGAGAGAGACGGGGAGAGAGAGAGAGGGGGTGGAGAGAGAAGAGAGAGAGAGAAAAGAAAGAGGGAGAGAGAGAGGGAGGGACAGAGAGAGATGGAGAGAGGGGGAGAGAGAGGAAGAGGGAGGGAGAGAAAAGAAAGAGGGAGGGAGAAAGAAGAGTGAGAGAGAGAGGGAGAGAGGGAGAGAGGGAGTGGAGAGAGAAAAGAGAGAGAGAGAAAGAAAGAGGGAGAGAGAGAGAGAATTGAGGGGGAAGAGGAGAGAGAGAGAAAGAGAGAAAAGAAGGAGAAAGGGGGGGAGAGAGAAAAGAAAGATAGAGAGAGAGAAAGAGGGGAGAGAGAGAGATGGGAGAAGAGCATTACAGAGAGAGAGAGAGAGAGAGAGAGAGAGAGAGAGAGAGAGAGAGAGAGAGAGAGAGAGAGAGAGAGAGGGAGAGAGAGAGAGAGAGAGAGAGAGAGAGAAGAGAGAAGAGAGGAGAGGAGAGAGAGAGAGAGAGAGAGAGGAGGGAGAGAGAGAGAAGAGTTAGGGGGGAAGAGAGAGAGAGAGAGAGAAGAAGAAGAGAGAAGAGGGAGGAGAGAGAGAAAGAAAGATAGAGAGAGAGAAAGAGAGAAGAGAGGGAGAGAGAGGAGAGAGAGAGAGAGGGAGAGAGAGAGAGAGAGAGAGAGAGAGAGAAGAGGAGAGAGAGAGAGGAGAGAGAGAGAAGAGAGAGAGAGAAGAGAGAGAGAGAAAGAGAAAGAGGAGAGGAGAGAGAGAGAGAGAGAGAGAAAGAGAAAGATAGAGAGAGAGAGAAAGAGAGGACAAGAGAGGGAGGGAGAAAGGAAGAGAGAGAAGGGGAGGGAGTGAGAGAAGAGAGAGCGAGAGTGAAGAAGGGAGAGAGAGACAGAGAGGGGGAGAGCAATAGAGGAGTGACAGAGAGAGAGAGAGAGAGAGAGAGTGATAGAAGAGACAGAAAGAGAGAGATACACACAAAGAGAGAGAGACAGATGAAGGGAGAGAGAGATGGGAGAAGAGCATTACACAGAGAGAGAGAGACAGAAAGAGAGAGGGAGAGAGGGAGGGAGGGTGAAGAGAAACAGATGGATGATAAATGAAGTGATGAAAGAAGAACTGAGCTGAAACAGGGAGGAGAAAAGTGACACAATCTGAGTCTGAAAAACCAAAACACCAGAACAAAAACAGAACCAACGACTGTGTTTACAACTTTACTTTCACTTTCTACTGTTTTGTTCACACAGACGTGACCTGAGGAGACGAGACCTGGTTTAGACCTGGTTTAGTCCTGGTTTAGACCTGGTTTAGACCTGGTTTAGACCTGGTTTAGACCTGGTTTAGTCCTGGTTTAGTCCTGGTTTAGTCCTTGGTTTAGACCTGGTTTAGACCTGGTTTAGACCTGGTTTAGTCCTGGTTTAGACCTGGTTTAGTCCTGGTTTAGACCTGGTTTAGACCTGGTTTAGTCCTGGTTTAGACCTGGTTTAGACCTTGTTCAGCTCTGGTTTAGACCTGGTTTAGTCCTGGTTTTAGTCCTGGTTTAGTCCTGGTTTAGACCTGGTTTAGACCTGGTTTAGTCCTGGTTTAGTCCTGGTTTAGACTGGTTTAGTCCTGGTTTAGACCTGGTTTAGTCCTGGTTTAGACCTGGTTTAGACCTGGTTTAGTCCTGGTTTAGTCCTGGTTTAGTCCTGGTTTAGTCCTGGTTTAGACCTGGTTTAGTCCTGGTTTAGTCCTGGTTTAGTCCTGGTTTAGTCCTGGTTTAGTCCTGGTTTAGACCTGGTTTAGACCTGGTTTAGACCTGGTTTTAGTCCTGGTTTAGTCCTGGTTTAGTCCTGGTTTAGTCCTGGTTTAGACCTGGTTTAGACCTGGTTTAGTCCTGGTTTAGACCTGGTTTAGTCCTGGTTTAGTTTTAGACCTGGTTTAGTCCTGGTTTAGTCCTGGTTTAGTCCTGGTTTAGACCTGGTTTAGTCCTGGTTTAGACCTGGTTTAGTCCTGGTTTAGACCTGGTTTAGTCCTGGTTTAGTCCTGGTTTAGTTTTGTTTTAGTCCTGGTTTAGTCCTGGTTTAGTCCTGGTTTAGACCTGGTTTAGACCTGGTTTAGACCTGGTTCAGTCCCGGTTTAGACCCTAGTTTAGTCCTGGTTTCATCCTGTCTTAGTACCCATCTAGTCCTATTCTAGTCTTGGTTTAGTCCTGTTCTAATCCTGGTTTAGATCCTAGTTTTGTCCTGGTTTAGTCCTGGTTCAGTCATGGTTTAATCCTGGTTTATATATAGTTTAGTCCTGTTTTTAGTCTGGCTTTGCATAAGTCCAGTTTCAGTCCTGGTTTAGACCTGGTTTAGACCCAGTTTAGACCTGGTTTAGTCATGTTTTAATCCTGATTCTAGTCCTGGTTTCGTCCTGTTTAGTCCTGGTTCAGTCCTGTTTTAGTCCCGGTTTCGTCCTGGTTTATTCCTGATTCTAGTCCTATTCTAGTCTTGGTTTAGTCCTGTTTTAGTCCTGGTTTAGTCCTGACTTCGTCCTGGTTTAGTCCTGGTTTAGC
>NW_026570994.1:20088091-20117992 GCF_026225935.1 Boleophthalmus pectinirostris
AAACCAGGACTAAACCAGGACTAAACCAGGACTAAACCAGGACTAAACCAGAGCTAAACCAGGACTAAACCAGGACTAAACCAGGACTAAACCAGAACTAAACCAGGACTAAACCAGGACTAAACCAGGACTAAACCAGAGCTAAACCAGGACTAAACCAGAGCTAAACCAGGACTAAACCAGGACTAAACCAGGACTAACCAGAACTAAACTAGGACTAAACCAGGACTAAACAGGACTAAACCAGAGCTAAACCAGGACTAAACCAGAGCTAAACCAGGACTAAAACAGGACTAAACCAGGACTAAACCAGACTAAACCAGACTAAACCAGGACTAAACCAGGCTAAACAAAACAGGACTAAACCAGGACTAAACCAGGACTAAACCAGGACTAAACAAAGACTACAGTACACCTGAAATAAACCAAAAATAAACTAGGACTAAACCAGAGCTAAACAAAGACTAAACAAGTTTTAAACCAGGACTAAACCAGGACTAACCCAAGACTAAGTCAAGACTAAGCCAGGTCTGACCCAGGATTTAACCAGGACTAAACCTGAACTAAACCAGAACTAAACCAGTACTGAACTAGGACTTAAATTCGGACTAAAGCAGAACTAATCAAGGACTAAACCAAGTGTAAATCAGGACTAACCCAAGACCAAACAAGGACTAACCCAGGACTAAACCAAGGACTAAACCAGGACTAAACAAGAACTAAACCAAGGACTAAACCAGGACTAAACAAGAACTAAACCAAGGACTAAACCAGGACTAAACCAGGACTAAACTAAACCAGGATTTAACCAGGACTAAACCAAGGACTAAACCAGGACTAAACCAAGGACTAAACCAGGACTAAACTAAACCAGGATTTAACCAGGACTAAACCAGGACTAAACCAGAGCTAAACCTGGACTAAACCGGGACTAAACCGGGACTAAACCAGGACTAAACCAGGACTAACCCAGGATTAAAACAGGACTAAACCAGGACCAAACAAAGACTACAGTAAACCTGAAATAAACCAGAACTAAACCAGGACTAAACCAGGACTAAACCGGGACTAAACCAGGACTAAACCAGGACTAAACCAGGTCTAAACCAGGTCTAAACCAGCTGAGTGAGCGTCTGTACACAGAGGATGTAGAGGAGTGAATATTTGAAGCGCAGATCTTGGTCCAAACTTCTCCACTCGTCCTAAACTCCTGAGCGTTGGTGTTGTTTTTTTTGGTGTTTTTTTGGTGTTTTTTTGGTGTTTTCGTGTTTGATCCGGGTCCAGAGTGGGCGCGGGCTAATTGCCGGAGTGTGTTTTGAGTGCGGTAGGTCGGGGCCCGCTGCGGTCTCTGGTTCCGTGAGAGCGCGTTAGCTTAGCATCGTCAGCTGTCGTCAGGAAAACCCCGCCAAAATAAAAGACTTTTTTTTTTTTTTCCCTTTTCCTCTCCTCAGACTGTCCCACTTTTAAGCGGCTCCCTGCACTCTGAGTGAACTAGACTCCAACAACACGGACGCTTCTCAGGAATATGTTCAGAAAGGTTCATTTTTAACAGTTAAAGTTTGTAAAATAGTGGAATTTTATCCATTAATATCACATGTACTTAATAAAAAAACACTTTCTTCAGACGATAGAATCTGATTTTTAACATTAAATAGTAGAACTTTCTTTTCTATTCCCATGTGTCCTTATATCTGTGTAAACCAGGTCTAAAACAGGTCTAAACCAGGTCTAAAACAGGTCTAAACCAGGTCTAAAACCAGGTCTAAACCAGGTCTAAACCAGGTCTAAAACAGGTCTAAAACAGGTCTAAACCAGGTCTAAATCAGGTCTAAACCAGGTCTAAACCAGGTCTAAACAGGTCTAAAACAAGGTCAAACAGGTCTAAACCAGGTCTAAACCAGGTCTAAACCAGGTCTAAAACAAGGTCTAAAACAAGGTCTAAAACAGGTCTAAATCAGTCTAAACAGGTCTAAACAGGTCTAAAAAAACAGGTCTAAACCAGGTCTAAACCAGGTCTAAACCAGGTCTAAAACAAGGTCTAAAACAAGTTCTAAACCAGGTCTAAATCAGGTCTAAACCAGGTCTAAACCAGGTCTAAACCAGGTCTAAAACAAGGTCTAAACAAGGTCTAAACCAGGTCTAAACCAGGTCTTAAAACAGGTCTAAACTAGATCGAAACCAAGTCTAAACCAGGTCTAAAACAAGGTCTAAACCAGGTCTAAACCAGGTCTAAAACAGGTCTAAACCAGGTCTAAACCAAAGTCTAAACCAGGTCTAAACCAGGTCTAAAACAAGGTCTAAACCAGGTCTAAACCAGGTCTAAAACAGGTCTAAAACATGTCTAAAACAGGACTGAACCAGGACTAAAACAGGACTAAACCGTTTTCAGTGCTGTCTGGTCCCTGTCTCAGTCCTGGTCTCAGTCCCGGTCTCTGTTCTGGTTCTGTTCCCGGTCTGAGTCCTGGTCTCAGCCCTGTTTTAGTCCTGGTTCAGGCCGCTATCCGTTTTTTATTCCATTCTTCATTTAAACACAAAATCGAAAACTGAAAAAATGAATCTTTATCTGTTTTTTCATTTTGGTTTTGGAGACAAATAATGAAGAAAATAGTTGTTTTTTTTTATTTTTTCCTTTTCTTAATTTTGGTTTTATTTTGAAAAACGAATGAACGAATGACACATGGATTCTCAACATTTTTACTTTAACAAATTATGTTTTTTGGATGAAGTGATTTTGTTTGTTTCTTGTTTTTTTTTTACTATAATTCATGTTTTTCACTGAGGATGGTTCTTGGAAAGCTGGAGTTTGGTGAGATTTTGGTGCAGTGATCCAGAGTTCAGTGTGTGTGTGTGTGTGTGTGTGTTGTGTGTTTGTGTGTGTGTGTTGCGTGTGTGTGTGTGTGTGTTTTTGTGTGACTGGACAAAGTGAAAGTGGATCTGGGCCACACACTGTTCTGCTCCTGAGACTGAAACCTGCTCCTCTCGTGTCTGACACTGTTAAAAATCACACACATCTTCACTCATCTACGTTATTTTAATTTAAAAGGATTAAAATCATGACTTTAATATTTTTACTACAAATTTAAACCAGAGATAAAACTATATATTGTTATTAATTATTATATTTTTACACTAGAACTAAATTATAGGTCAAAACCAGAACTAAACCAGGGTCTAAGTCAAGACTAAACATGGACTAAACCAGGACTAAACCAGGGTCTAAGTCAAGACTAAACATGGACTAAACCAGGACTAAACCAGGGTCTAAGTCAAGACTAAACATGGACTAAACCAGGACTAAACCACGTTTACACAAGGACTAATCCAGAAACAAACCAGGGACTAAACCAGGACTAAACCAGGTCTAAACCAGGGACTAAACCAGGACTAAACAGGGACTAAACCAAAGACTAAACCATTTTCTAAGACAGAAATAAACCAGGAGTTAACAGGGACTAAACCAGGACTAAACCAAAACTAAACAAGGACTAAAGCAGGGTCTAAAACAGGACTAAACCAGGACCAAACTCGGACTAAACCAAGACTAAACTTGGACTAAACCAAGACTAAACTTGGACTAAACCAAGACAAAACTTGGACTAATCCAGCGCCTAAACCAGGACTAAACCAGGACTAAACCAGGAGTAAACCAGGAGTAAACCAGGACTAAACCATGTCTACACCAGGACTAACCCAGAAACAAACCAGGGACTATACCAGGTCTAAACCTGGGTCTGAGCCAGGACTAAACCAGGACTAATCTAGGGACTAAACCAGGACTAAATCGCAACTAAACCAGGGACTAAATTTGGGACTAAACCAAGACTAAAGCAGGATTAAACTTGCTCTTTGACCATGAAGGATTAAACTAAGACAAAACCAGGACTAAACCCAGACTAAACCAGGACTAAACCAAGACTAAATCCAGACTAAACCCAGACTAAACCAGGGACTAAACCAAGACTATAGCAGGATTAAACTTGCTCTTTGACTAAACCATGAAGGACCAGACTAAACCCAGACTCCAGACTAAACCCAGACTAAACCAAGACTAAACCCAGACTAAACCCAGACTAAACCAGGACTAAACCAGACTAAACCCAGACTAAACCAGGACTAAACCAGACTAAACCCAGACTAAACCAGGACTAAACCCAGACTAAACCCAGACTAAACCAGGTCTAGCCCCTGGCCCGTTAGTGTTTTACAGTATACATATTTTAGAGTGCATGTGTGGTGCTGAGTTCTTTGGGGCAGTTTTCCGGCCTCTGTTGTTTGGCCTGGGCACAGTCCAGAGCACATTCCTCACAGATCCTGTTTCAGAGCCTGGTTTTGTGCTGAGATTCCCACTGATCCCTCCTTTCTCTGAGAGCGGGAGCGCCAGGCCCAAGGAATCTGTCTGAGTAAGCACACACACACACACACACACACACACACACACACACACACATATACACACACACCAACACACACGGGCCCAGTCCATCAGAGAATCCTGTTATGTCTGAACTTTGGGGAAAACTATGACGTGTTATTGACAAAACTCGTGATGACAAGTGTGAAAAATGGAGGAGAGTTTGAGGGTTGGTCTTGATTTGATCTACAGCTGCTGTTTGAACTCACAGACTTTATGTCTACGGACAAAACCTGAACTCAGAACTCACAAGATAAGTCGGGCTTGGATAGTCGGGCTTGGATTTGGATAGTTGAGCTTAGATCGTAGGGTTTTGATACTCAGGCTTAGATAGTCAGGCTTGGATAGTAGGACTTGGATAGAACTTGGATAGTAGCGCTTGGATTTGGATAGTCGGGCTTGCATAGTCGAGGTTGAATAGTCAGGTTTGGATAGTAAGACTTGGATAGTCTGGCTTGAATAGTAAGACTTAAATAGTGAGGCTTGGTTAGTCAGTCTTGGATAGTCGGGCTTGGGTTTGGATAGCAGGCTTGGATATCCGGGCTTAGATAGTTGGGCTTTGATTTGGATAGTCAGGCTTGAATAGTCGAGGTTGGATAGTCGGAGCTTGGATAGTATAGACTTGGATAGTCGGGCTTGGGTAGTAGGACTTGGGTATTCGGGCTTAAATAGTCAGGCTTAGATAGTGGGGTTTAGATAGTCAGACTTGGATAGAACTTGCATAGTTTGGGCTTGGATAGTCGGATAGCTTGGACAGGAGTGAGGTAGTTGGGTTTGGATATTTATTCGAGGTTGGATAGTCAGGCTTACGAATAGAACGAGGTTGGAACGAGGGCTTGGAGATAGCGAGGTTGGATACTTGGATAGATAGTCGAGGCTTATGGATAGTCAGGCGAGGTTGGATAGGTTGGATCGGGCTTGATAGTAAGACTTGGATAGTAGGACTTGGGTATTTCGAGGTTGGGCTTAAATAGTCGTTGGATAGGATTAGATATTCGAGGTTGGATAGTCGGGCTTGTATAGTCAGCCTTAGATAGTCGAGGTTTAGATTGTCAGGCTTGGATAGTCGGGCTTAGATAGTGGGTTTAGATGGTCGGACTTGGATAGAACTTGCATAGTTGGGCTTGGATAGTCGGCTTAAAATAGAACTTGGACAGTCAGGCTTGATAGTTGGGCTTCGATAGTAGGACTTGGATAGTCGGGTTTGGATAATCAGGCTTGGATAGTGCTTGGATAGTAGGTTAGATAGTAGGACTTGGGGCTTGGATCGTTGGGCTTGGATAGTCGTGCTTGGAAGTCCATATTAGGAAACTAGGAATTTATTGACGGACAAAATAAAAACCCCAGGATCACGTAGAGGCGTGTTAGTACGAACATTTTAAGACCAAAATGACGAGGCTCACAGCAGCAGATACAGAGAGTGGGGGGTGGGGGGGGGGGGGGGGACTGTTTTTCCAATACAAAGTGAACAGGAGCCAGAGTCGATGGAGCCAGAAGCGCCCCCACGCTCACTAATCTAATTCATTGTAACTCATCGATAAATAACATTACGGTCCACTTTATCTAGAAAAGGGGAGAACATGGAAACTCCACACAGAGAAATCCCGGAGCTGAACCCAGAATCTTCTTCATTTTTGGGTTTAATTTTATCAAAAATATTAACTTAAGGACAGATCAATAAATTTGCTAAATAATCGCGAGATACAAACCATTTAAACGTCCTGTATTTACTCTATTTTCTGCTGGTTCCTGGAGTTGTGTTTTGTTTCCTTCACACACACTGGCAGGGAAGGAATGCCACATGTCCCTCAGTTGCCCCGGGGCGGCTGTGGCTTCACCATCCATCACTTATTATTCGTCCCATACTTTCCTTAAGTCTCTAATCCTCGTGTTTTGGGGCTCCGGTTCAGACCTGATCCGACCTGCCTCCGCTCCCTGTCACATTCCCGTTTTTTCCCGGAGCGTGTCTCCTCGTTCCCTTTCCTCGATTCCTTTCCTAAGCTGCTAAATCCTAAGAGCATTCCTCCCCATTAACGGGTCATTCAGAAAACTCCGGTTTTCCTTAAGAGTCCGTGGACGAACTCAGGTCAGCGCCGCGCTGCCAAAACAGGGAATATTAAACCACACTGTTGTACAGTTGTAGGGAGTATTATCTGTTACATAAGAGTGCAGTTGTAGGGAGTATTATCTGTTACATAAGGGTGCAGTTGTAGGGAGTATTATCTGTTACTTAAAGTTGAGTTGTACAGTTGTAGGGAGTATTATCTGTTACTTAAAAGTTGAGTTGTACAGTTGTAGGGAGTATTATCTGTTACTTAAAGTTGAGTTGTACAGTTGTAGGGAGTATTATCTGTTACTTAAAGTTGAGTTGTACAGTTGTAGGGAGTATTATCTGTTACATAAAGGGAGAATTGTCGTACAGTTGTAGGGAGTATTATCTGCTACATAAGAGCAAGTTGTCATACAGTTGTAGGGAGTATTATCTGTTACTTAAAGTTGAGTTGTACATTTGTAGGGAGTATTCGCTGTTACATAATGTACAGTTGTAGGGAGTATTATCTGTATTATCTTAAAGGCGAGTTGTTGTACAGTTGTAGGGAGTATTATCTGTTACATAAGGGTGAGTTGTACATTTGTAGGGAGTATTCGCTTGTTACATTACTGTACAGTTGTAGGGAGTATTATCTGTTACTTAAAGGCGAGTTGTTGTACAGTTGTAGGGAGTATTATCTGTTATTAAAGCTGAGTTGCTGTACAGTTGTAGGGAGTATTATTTTACCTTACGCATTCAGAACTTCCTAATTATTAAACACGATGATTTTATAAGAGTTTTTTTACAACTTCAAACTTGTTTTTTTGATCCTGAACGTGTTTTGAACGATGTAAACGAGCAGGTGACTCATCCGGGCCACGGTACAGGGCTGTAACCGCAATGTTGCAAAACGGTCAGAACGGCCCACACGCCCCCGAGGATCAGGTGACGGAGATAAACACGTTTTACATTTTAATGAGGCTCCGTGCACATTCTTGGGATCGTTTTATTATTCAACTGTGAACCAATTAACGTTTACGTGACTGGACATGCAAATTTGTGTTTTTGTAACGTGTTAAATAACCTCTCGTTTTGTTGTTTACACTTAAGCGCACCGCCTTTTTGTAATGGCCCACGCACACGGAAGCTTCCAGTGGAGTTTGCGACTAAAGCACCTGGATCGTGGAGCGAGGAGCACCTGTCGCAGCACCTGTCGCGGCACCTGACGCGGCGTGTACGTTTGAATTTATTTGTTTGGAGGATAAGCCCCTTGAGATATCCTGTTTTCGAAGGAGCCGTCATAGTTACAGTGACAAAAGACAGACACAATAGGGCAAACAAACATTCAAATAAACATCAAAACAAACAAAATCAACACAACCACACACACAAACTCACTCACACTTGAATGTTGGACACAATAAATCTAATAAAGTTGAACAAAATCTACGACAGAGTTCAAATATAGTCACAAAATACAACAAAAGGAACAACAACATTCAACAAAGTGATCAAAAACAATCACACGGGTTCTGTAAATATTGAACCAGTGTTTTTAAACCTCACGCTCTCCTGGGAAATGTTTATCCTGGGTCTGAAACAGTGGGTTTGGTGAACAGTTTGGTCAATAATCTGTTATGGTACAATCTGTCGTTTTGTGTTTTTGTCCGTGTGTGTCGGTTCCGTTTTGTGCCTTTTTTTTATTCGGTCACTCGATTCTGTTTGTGGCTTTATGTGGTTTAATTTGGGGAACTTGTGTTTTAATTTTGTGTGTGTCCCTTCGTTAATCACTCGTGTTTATGTAAATCAGGCATGTCCAAAGTATGGCCCGGGGGCCAAATGCGGCCCTCGGACAAACTTTTCTTGGCCCTCAGGCTTCCAGGTGAATTGGCCCAAATTACCTTGCATCAACTAAAAATATTTTTTTTATTGCAAGTTTTTTACATACAGAAAAATCCCGCACACCGTCTTACTTGCAAACTGTGAAATTTATTAGGACAAACCGTGCAACGTTTCGGCACTAGGCCTTCGTCAGGAAAACAGAATGAGAATGAGAATCTTAGCATCTTTTTGTAAACATTAGTTTACATCATTAGGACTCTTGTTTTGGGTGGGCTGTATATGTTCTACAGCTTAAGATTCATTGTGTATATATATAGACGTGTATATGGCACGACAACATTATTTTATAGTTGGGTGAATGTTTACTATGTCTATATGTATCCATATATTCTTCTTATTATTCTATGATCGTTATATGATGATTTCATTATTATTATTTGTATTATTATTACACTATATGTTGACTCTTTGTTTTTTGAATGATGGGGTTTTGTGTGCACTGTTTCTTTATGACCTGTCACCCTTGGGTGCTTGCCACACCCTATTTAAGATGGCCACCTGAGCTCTCATTCTGTTTGCCTGACGAAGGCCTAGTGCCGAAACGTTGCACAGTTTGTCCTAATAAATTTCACAGTTTGCAAGTAAGACGGTGTGTGGGATTTTTCTGTTTGTTCTGGGGCTGCTCCCTCTCCTCAAACGCACCGTCTCTAGTAGTTGATGTGCGAGGCCTCATTCTCTCATATTGCAAGTTTTTTGAAAATTTACCTTGATAAAACTAATAATTAATATTTAGAGTGTGGTTTTAAGGAACTTAGCATGAATAAAGTCTGACGGCTCATTCTAATGTGTTAAACATGCAAATATTTCAATTATTCACTGTATTGAGCAGTAGTCTACGGCCCTCGATCGGCCCCTGCATCATTTGTGTTTAGATATGTGGCCCTTGATGAAAAAAGTTTGGACACCCTGATGTTAAGCCTGGGTGACCCGTTTTGTGGCACAAAACTGTAATTATGTTGTTTTCTTTCTTAGTTTAGGTTATTTTCTGTATTTACATTATTTAACTAACATTTATTATTAACTAACCTGGTTGTCAGCTACTGTTACGAGCCTCATTTTAAACTCCTCTTGTGAGCTGTAAGTCGTGTTATAATGTTGCTTCCTCCTCAGAAACAGAGCTGGAGTTGTGTTTTGTTTCATGTTTGAGACGAGGAAACGACATTAAACACGCCCGAGAGTAAAACTACAGTAATTCTTTGTTCTTTCCTGTTCTCACACAAATAAAACAAATGTGCCAAGTCACGGTGATGCATTCAGGAGCGATGACAGAAGAAGAAAAGGAACATTTTTCATTTCGTGAGAGACGTTTTTCAGCAGCAGGTGTTTGGGTGTTTGGGTGTTTGGGTGTTTGGATGGTCCCTCTGTTGCTCAGTTAAAAGTTCTACACAGAGATACAGGACAACTCACTTTTATATAACAGATAATACTCCCTACAACTGTACAACTCACTTTTATATAACAGATAATACTCCCTACAACTGTACAACTCACCCTTATGTAACAGATAATACTCCCTACAACTGTACAACTCACTTTTATATAACAGATAATACTCCCTACAACTGTACAACTCACCTTATGTAACAGATAATACTCCCTACAACTGTACAGCTCACTTTTATATAACAGATAATACTCCCTACAACTGTACAACTCACCCTTATGTAACAGATAATACTCCCTACAACTGTACAACTCACCTTTATGTAACAGATAATACTCCCTACAACTGTACAACTCACCTTTATGTAACAGATAATACTCCCTACAACTGTACAACTCACCTTTTATGTAACAGATAATACTCCCTACAACTGTACAACTCACCTTTATGTAACAGATAATACTCCCTACAACTGTACAGCTCACCTTTATGTAACAGATAATACTCCCTACAACTGTACAACTCACCCTTATGTAACAGATAATACTCCCTACAACTGTACAACTCACCCTGATGTAACAGATAATACTCCCTACAACTGTACAACTCACCCTTATGTAACAGATAATACTCCCTACAACTGTACACAACTCACCTATGTAACAGATAATACTCCCTACAACTGTACAACTCACTTTTATGTAACAGATAATACTCCCTACAACTGTACAACAACTCACCTTATGTAACAGATAATACTCCCTACAACTGTACAGCTCACTTTTATATAACAGATAATACTCCCTACAACTGTACAACTCACCTTATGTAACAGATAATACTCCTACAACTGTACAACTCACCCTTATGTAACAGATAATACTCCCTACAACTGTACAACAACTCACCCTTATGTAACAGATAATACTCCCTACAACTGTACAACTCACTTTTATGTAACAGATAATACTCCCTACAACTGTACAACTCACTCTTATGTAACAGATAATACTCCCTACAACTGTACAACTCACTTTTATGTAACAGATAATACTCCCTACAACTGTACAACTCACCTTTATGTAACAGATAATACTCCCTACAACTGTACACAACTCACTTTTATGTAACAGATAATACTCCCTACAACTGTACAACTCACCTTTATGTAACAGATAATACTCCCTACAACTGTACAACTCACCTTATGTAACAGATAATACTCCCTACAACTGTACAACTCACTTTTATATAACAGATAATA
Source organism: Boleophthalmus pectinirostris (assembly GCF_026225935.1). Classification (NCBI taxonomy): domain Eukaryota; kingdom Metazoa; phylum Chordata; class Actinopteri; order Gobiiformes; family Gobiidae; genus Boleophthalmus; species Boleophthalmus pectinirostris. The sequence continues at coordinate 20,099,085 of NW_026570994.1, forward strand.
CTCCCTACAACTGTACAACTCACTTTTATATAACAGATAATACTCCCTACAACTGTACAACAACTCACCCTTATGTAACAGATAATACTCCCTACAACTGTACAGCTCACCTTTATGTAACAGATAATACTCCCTACAACTGTACAACTCACCCTTATGTAACAGATAATACTCCCTACAACTGTACAGCTCACTTTTATATAACAGATAATACTCCCTACAACTGTACAACTCACCCTTATGTAACAGATAATACTCCCTACAACTGTACAACTCACCTTATGTAACAGATAATACTCCCTACAACTGTACAACTCACCCTTATGTAACAGATAATACTCCCTACAACTGTACAACAACTCACCCTTATGTAACAGATAATACTCCCTACAACTGTACAACTCACTTTTATGTAACAGATAATACTCCCTACAACTGTACAACAACTCACCTTTATGTAACAGATAATACTCCCTACAACTGTACACAACTCACCTTGATGTAACAGATAATACTCCCTACAACTGTACAACTCACCCTTATGTAACAGATAATACTCCCTACAACTGTACAACAACTCACCCTTATGTAACAGATAATACTCCCTACAACTGTACAAGCTCACTTTTATATAACAGATAATACTCCCTACAACTGTACAACTCACCCTTATGTAACAGATAATACTCCCTACAACTGTACAGCTCACCTTTATGTAACAGATAATACTCCCTACAACTGTACAACTCACCCTTATGTAACAGATAATACTCCCTACAACTGTACAACTCACCTTTATGTAACAGATAATACTCCCTACAACTGTACAACTCACCCTTATGTAACAGATAATACTCCCTACAACTGTACAACAACTCACCCTTATGTAACAGATAATACTCCCTACAACTGTACAACTCAGTTTTATATAACAGATAATACTCCCTACAACTGTACAACTCACCTTTATGTAACAGATAATACTCCCTACAACTGTACAACTCACCCTTATGTAACAGATAATACTCCCTACAACTGTACAACTCACCTTATGTAACAGATAATACTCCCTACAACTGTACAACAACTCACCTTTTATGTAACAGATAATACTCCCTACAACTGTACAACTCACCTTTATGTAACAGATAATACTCCCTACAACTGTACAACAACTCACCCTTATGTAACAGATAATACTCCCTACAACTGTACAACTCACCTTTATGTAACAGATAATACTCCCTACAACTGTACAACTCACCCTGATGTAACAGATAATACTCCCTACAATTTACGACAACTGATCCTGATGTAACAGATAATACTCCCTACAACTGTACAACTCACTTTTATATAACAGATAATACTCCCTACAACTGTACAACAACTCACCCTTATGTAACAGATAATACTCCCTACAACTGTACAACTCACCTTATGTAACAGATAATACTCCCTACAACTGTACAACTCACCCTTATGTAACAGATAATACTCCCTACAACTGTACAACAACTCAACTTTTATGTAACAGATAATACTCCCTACAACTGTACAACAACTCACCCTTATGTAACAGATAATACTCCCTACAACTGTACAACTCACCTTTCTGTAACAGATAATACTCCCTACAACTGTACAACTCACCCTTATGTAACAGATAATACTCCCTACAACTGTACAACAACTCACCCTTATGTAACAGATAATACTCCCTACAACTGTACAACTCAGTTTTATGTAACAGATAATACTCCCTACAACTGTACAACAACTCACCCTGATGTAACAGATAATACTCCCTACAACTGTACAACAACTCACCCTTATGTAACAATAATAATACTCCTACAACTGTACAACAACTCACCTTGATGTAACAGATAATACTCCCTACAACTGTACAACAACTCACCCTTGATGTAACACATAATACTTCCTACAACTGACAACTCACCCTGATGTAACAGATAATACTCCCTACAACTGTACAACAACTCACCCTGATGTAACAGATAATACTCCCTACAACTGTACAACTCACCCTGATGTAACAGATTGTCCTTGTTCCTACGGGATTTGAGAAAAGCTTAGCGACGTGTTACATACGTCACGACCAAACAGCAGCGACTGGTTAAATAAAAAAAGTACTCGCCTACTGTCAAGTGAACAAATTCTGATGTTGCGAGGTCAGACGGTTTCCGGCTGATGAATCAGGGGAGCGCCCAGTCACCCTGCAGAGGAACCTCATTTCGGCCTCCTCGAAACTTGAGTTCTGTCATAAATAATGCTCAGAGTGTGTTTGTGGACTAATAATAATCACACGAATCGTTTGTAAAAGTCAAACACGTCAACTCACAGTGATGAATTCATTTAGTGCTGACAGCAGAAGAAAAGGACGTTTCTGTGTGGAGTTTTTCAGCGGCAGGTGTTCGGGTGGGGAGTGGTCGCTCTGTCGCTCAGTTAGGGTTAAGGTTTCGCTCTCAAAAACCGACCTGGAGTTGTGTTCTGTTGTTTGCGTAACTCTTTATTGTGTTTACGGACAAATAATAATCATACGAGTTTTTGTCACGATGGATTTTACATGAACCGGACTGGATTCGTTTTTGTTTTTTGGTCTGAAATGTGGAAATTATCGAGCCATAAATCAGCACTTTTCTCTGCTAATAATAAAAATAATAAAGTGTTAAGTGCTTCCGATTGTTGACGTGTTTCTGCCGGGTTATTCTTACGTTAACGGTCTCAAGGATAATTACCGTAATCCTTTGTTTATTCCACTTTGCAAATACAGTGAGTCAAACATGTCAAGTCTCGATGATGAACTCATTAGTGGTGACAGCAGAAGAAAAGGGACATTTCCGTGTCAGGTTTTGGGCGACAGGTGTTGGGTTGTGTTCTGGTCGCTCTATTGCTCTTTTAGGGTTAGGGTTACGTTCTCAGTTTCATCTGAACCGGACTGGATTATTTGCTTAAAGTGGAAGTGATCGCTCTTTTAACGGCTGGAGCGGTCGCGGTTTATTTAGTCGTGTTTCATCAGAATCAGGATCTACAGTCGGACTATGCAAATATATTGAAATATCGATACAGTGGAGTAGTCAGCTTTATATTTTACAATTATTCTATCGGTTTTAAGGCTGTAAAACCCCTCACCATAGACTTTAAACACTTTTCTCACACAGGACACTTACAATTGTTTTTACATCCTTCTTAAAACTTATTGTTGCTGTCGTCCTTTGGTTATTTTCCTCCTTCTTTACGTAACGAACCGAAGATTCATTTATTTGGAGACCCGCACCCGCCCGTTAACCCGAGATTATATCAAACTTTTGCGCTGCCTACGCCACGGACTGAACCAAGACTAAACCAGGACTGATTCCAGGACTGAAGAGGAGGACTAAACCAGAACTGAACCAGGACTCAGTGTCGGGACGGGCTCGGAGGTGACCTGAGGTGACCTGAGGTGACTCTACTGACAATATTCCATGTAAAAATGTACGGACATGATCTCACAAATATCTCATCACCAACAAGCAAAGGGAAATCTGCTACAAACTTCTACATCAAACTGAAAAATGAAACCAGCTCTCACTGATTTTAGACCTCAATCCTGGTCTGGTCCCGGTCTCAGTCTTGGTCTGGTCCCGGTCTCAGTCCCGATCTGGTCCCAGTTTGGTCCCGGTCTAAATCCTGGTCTCAGTTCTGGTCAGGTCCTGGTCTCAGTCCTGGTTTAGTCCTGTTTTAGACCTGTTTTAGTCCTGGGTAAGTCCTGGTTTAGACTTGGTTCAGACCTGGTTCAGTCCTGGTTCAGTCCTGGTTTAGACCTGGTTCAGTCCTGGTTCAAACCTGTTTTAGTCCTGGTTCAGTCCTGGTTTAGTCCTGGTTCAGTCCTGGTTTAGACCTGGTTCAGTCCTGGTTTAGACCTGGTTCAGTCCTGGTTCAGTCCTGGTTTAGACCTGGTTCAGTCCTGGTTCAGTCCTGGTTTAGACCTGTTTTAATCCTGGTCTCAGTCCTGGTTTAGACCTGGTTCAGTCCTGGTTTAGACCTGGTTTAGTCCTGTTTTAATCCTGGTCTCAGTCCTGGTCCAGTCCTGGTTTAAACCTGGTTCAGTCCTGGTTTAGACCTGGTTTAGTCCTGTTTTAATCCTGGTCTCAGTCCTGGTCCAGTCCTGGTTTAGACCTGGTTCAGTCCTGGTTTAGACCTGGTTTAGTCCTGTTTTAATCCTGGTCTCAGTCCTGGTTCAGTCCTGGTTTAGACCTGGTTTAGTCCTGATTCAGTCCATTGTGTGTGTGTTTTTTTTCGTTATTCATTTAAACACAAAATCAAAAACTGAAAAAAATAAAATAAAATCATTATCTGTTTTTTCATTTTGGTTTTGGAGAAAAAAAAATTGAATAAAATAGTTGTTTTTTTGTAAATCGATTCAAACTTTTAATCTGAAACTCGACTCCAAACTCTCTCTTGTACCGCTGGCCCCGGTGAGCCTCATTTGCCTGGAGCTGAACAGGTGATGTCGCGCTCGCTCCGTCTCGCTCCGTCTCGCTCAGGCTGGTGCAGTCTGTGGTTCTGATGCAAATGCTTCAGGTGAAACCCGCAGAGTCACGATGATGCACCTGCCGTAAGCCCCGCCCCCTCAGGTGAGACCAGACTCAGACTCACCGACAAGACAGAGCACGACTCCACGAGGACGCGAGGACACGAGGACACGACTCCACGACCGTGAGTACAAACACACAGGCGTATTTATCATTTATTCATGACAAGAGAGCGTCTCCATGGAGATCTGAATGCTTTGTCTGGAATGTTCCACCATATGGCTTTAAACTGATCTGTCTTATCTTATCTGTTTTATATCTAGTGTTTATTAGGATTTGATAACAGGTGAATAAACCAAGGACTGAACCAGGACTGAACCAGGATTAAACAAGGGTCTAAACCAGGACTGAACCAGGACTAAAAACTAAACCAGGACTAGGAAACCAGGACTAAACCAGGGACTAAACCAGGGATTAAACCAAGAACTAAACCAGCACTGAACCAGGACTGAACCAGGGACTAAACCAGGACAAAACAAGGGATTAAACCAGGGCTAAACCAGGGACTAAACCAGGACTAAACCAGGACTAAACCAGGACAAAACAAGGGATTAAACCAGGGCTAAACCAGGGACTAAACCAGGACTGAACCAAGGATTAAACCAGGACAAAACCAGGGCTAAACCAGGACTAAACCAGGGTCTTAACCACAAAAAAACAGGGTCTAAACTAGGACTAAACCAGGACAAAATTAAACCAGGACTAAAACTAAAGGACTAAACCAGGACTAAACCAGGGTCTAAACTAGGGCTAAACCAGGACTAAACTAGGGACTAAACCAAGACTGAACCAGGACTGAACCAAGGATTAAACCAGGACTAAACCAGGGATTAAACCAGGGCTAAACCAGGACTAAGCCAGAGTCTAAACCATAACAAAACCAGGGTCTAAACTAGGGCTAAACCAGGACTAAACCAGGACAAATCCAGAACAAAAACAACGGGACTAAACCACGACTAAACTAGGGTCTAAACCAGGACTAAACCAGGGACTAAACCAGGACTGAACCAGGATTAAACTAGGACTAAACCAGGACTAAACCAGGGACTAAACCAGGACTGAACCAGGACTGAACCAAGGATTAAACTAGGACTAAACCAGGGATTAAACCAGGGCTAAACCAGGACTAAAAGCCAGGAGTCTAAACCACTAACAAAAACAGGGTCTAAAACTAAACCAGGACTAAACCAGGACTGAACCAGGACTGAACCAAGGATTAAACCAGGACAAAAACAGGGACTAAACCAGGACTAAACCAGGGATTAAACCAGGGCTAAACCAGGACTAAGCCAGAGTCTAAACCATAACAAAAACAGGGTCTAAACTAGGGCTAAACCAGGATTAAACCAGGACAAATCCAGAACAAAAACAATGGGACTAAACCACGACTAAACTAGGGTCTAAACCAGGGCTAAACCAGGACTAAATCACCACTCAGCCAGGGTCTCAACCTGGACTAAACCATGACTAAACCAGAACTAAACCAGGTTCCATCCAGGACTAAACCAGGGTCTAAATCAGGACTAAACCAGGATCTAAACCAGATTCAAACCAGCACCAAACCAGGGTTACACCAGGACTAATTCATTTTTAAACAGTATAAACCAGGATTAAACCAAGACGAACCAAGAATTGTTGTGCCTGATTTAAGCTTCCTTCTTGTTTATTCGTACATTCTGATTGGCTGACGACTTATTAGGCTCAGACCACGACTCTTAACCTCAATGATCCCCCGAACCCTGAGCCGTCCGACTGTTCAGAACCTGTGAGCTTCTAACGAAGCGACGAACACGAGAAAATCTGCACATCAGGACGATCAGGCAGCAGACGGTGATGAGTTAATGGAGCTGGAAAGGAGCCACGAGTTTTGTATTTTTTCCGTGTGTTTGAGCAAACTCTCGTGGAATGTCCGTCCAGTCAAGTGTAAAAGGAAGAGCAGGATGTTCTGAAGCATCGGTAAAAAACACATCTCAAAGCTCTGACGACTGGAGCAGCAACTTTAACCGACAAAAACTTGTAAACACGCGAAGAAACGTCACTGATTTTATTAAACCTTTTTATTAACCTGGAGAACCTCACTCAGGTTAAATATCTCTTTTCCAAAAGTGTCCTGGTCAATAATATTTGCTTCTTTTTGGGCTGAAGTTGAACTTGGTGCAGAATCCTGAAGGAAATCTCTGTTTACACAAAATAAAACGTGGAAATTATTTAGCTAAAACGTGAGAATGATTAAACTAAAACGTGGGAACGAATTGACTAAAACGCCGGAACGATTTAAATAAAACGTGGGAACGATTTAACTAAAACGTGGGAACGATTTAACTAAAACGTGGGAACGATTTAACTAAAACGTGGGAACAATTTGGCTAAAACGTGGGAACAATTTAACTAAAACGTGGGAACGATTTGGCTAAAACGTGGGAACAGTTTAACTAAAACGTGGGAACAATTTAACTAAAACGTGGGAACGATTTAACTAAAACGTGGGAACGATTTGGCTAAAAACGTGGGAACGATTTAACTAAAACGTGGGAACGATTTGGCTAAAAACGTGGGAACGATTTGGCTAAAACGTGGGAACGATTTAACTAAAACGTGGGAACGAAACTAAAACGTGGGAACGATTTGGCTAAAACGTGGGAACGATTTTAAAACGTGGGAACGATTTAACTAAAACGTGGAACGATTTAACTAATTGGAACTAAAACGTGGGAACGATTTAAAACGTGGGAAATTTGGCTAAAACGTGGGAACGATTTAACTAAAACGTGGGAACGATTTGGCTAAAACGTGGGAACGATTTTAACTAAAAATGGGAACGATTTGGCTAAAACGTGGGAACGATTTAACTAAAACGTGGGAACGATTTGCTAAAACGTGGGAACGAAACGTGGGAACGATTTGGCTAAAACGTGGGAACGATTTAACTAAAAACGTGGGAACGATTTAACTAAAACGTGGGAACGATTTAACTAAAACGTGGGAACGATTTAACTAAAACGTGGGAACAATTTAACTAAAACGTGGGAACGATTTAACTAAAACGTGGGAACGATTTGGCTAAAACGTGGGAACGATTTAACTAAAACGTGGGAACGATTTAACTAAAACGTGGGAACGATTTAACTAAAACGTGGGAACGATTTGGCTAAAAACGTGGGAACGATTTGGCTAAAACATGGCAACGATTTAACTAAAACGTGGGAACGATTAGGCTAAAAACGTGGGAACGATTTAACTAAAACGTGGGAACGATTTGGCTAAAACGTGGGAACAATTTGGCTAAAACGTGGGAACGATTTAACTAAAAACGTGGGAACGATTTAACTAAAACGTGGGAACGATTTAACGAAAATGTGGGAACGATTTGGCTAAAACGTGGGAACGATTTGGCTAAAACGTGGGAACGATTTAACTAAAAACGTGGGAACGATTTGGCTAAAACATGGCAACGATTTAACTAAAACGTGGGAACGATTAGGCTAAAAACGTGGGAACGATTTAACTAAAACGTGGGAACGATTTGGCTAAAACGTGGGAACAATTTGGCTAAAACGTGGGAACGATTTAACTAAAAACGTGGGAACGATTTAACTAAAACGTGGGAACGATTTAACGAAAATGTGGGAACGATTTGGCTAAAACGTGGGAACGATTTGGCTAAAACGTGGGAACGATTTAACTAAAAACGTGGGAACGATTTAACTAAAACGTGGGAACGATTTAACTAAAAACGTGGGAACGACCTAAAACGTGGGAACGATTTAACTAAAACGTGGGAACGATTTAACTAAAATGTGGGAACGATTTGGGTAAAACGTGGGAACGATTTGGCTAAAACGTGGGAACGATTTAACTAAAAACGTGGGAACGATTTAACTAAAACGTGGGAACGATTTAACTAAAAACGTGGGAACGATTTAACTAAAAACGTGGGAACGATTTAACTAAAAACGTGGGAACGATTTGGCTAAAACGTGGGAAAGATTTAACTAAAACGTGGGAACGATTTGGCTCAAACATGGGAACGATTTAACTAAAACGTGGGAACGATTTGGCTCAAACATGGGAACGATTTAACTAAAACGTGGGAATGATTTAACTAAAACGTGGGAACGATTTAACTAAAACGTGGGAACGATTTAACTAAAAACGTGGGAACGATTTTGCTAAAACGTGGGAACGATTTGGCTAAAAACGTGGGAACGATTTGGCTAAAAACGTGGGAACGATTTGGCTAAAACGTGGGAACGATTTAACTAAAACGTGGGAACGATTTAACTAAAACGTGGGAACGATTTGGCTAAAACGTGGGAACAATTTGGCTAAAATGTGGGAACGATTTAACTAAAACGTGGGAACGCTTTAACTAAAACATGGGAACGATTTGGCTAAAACGTGGGAACGATTTAAATAAATTTGGGAGCAAATTAAGTAAAACATGGGAATGAGTTGACTAAAACATGCGAAAGTTTTAAGTAAAACGTGAGAACGATTTAACTAAAACGTGGGAACGATTTAACTAAAACGTGGGAATAAAGTAACTAAAATTTGAGGCCACGATTAGTGTCTTTTTTCGTGTACATCAGGCGGGCTTTCTATATCTAAAACTGTGCAGTAGTTTCTTATCCAAAATTTTTACAGTTTTTTAAAAAAGTGATTTGACGTGTTTGAGTGTTGCACCGGCAGGAAGTGGCCATGTGGTTCTGTTAAACTCTATATGAGACAGAGTCATGGAGCGTAAAAACACTGAACCGCTGTAATCATCGATCAGATCTGAGACGCACGGCCACAAACACAATCCAGACCCGACGGGAGGATCTGTCATTCTGTCTTCATAAAGTCCGGACTCCACAGGATTCCCTCGAAGGCTGAAGTATTAGAGTTGATGGAGCGAACAGCTACAGGAGGAACTTTCTTTTTTTTTTTTCAGACCAAGACTTTGTTTTCATACGTGACAGTTTGGGCCGTTCACTAGAGAAGATCTTCCTCATTCCTCACGTGATGTTGCTGTGATGTGTTTGGTCAGATGATTTCTAGGGTCTAGGGTCTAAAACAGGGTCTAAACTAGGACTAAACCAGGAGATAACCCGGGTTTAAACCAGGACTAAAACAGGGTCTAAACCAGGACTAAACCGTGTCTAAAACAGGGTCTAAACTTGGACTAAACCAGGGCTAAACCGCATTTAAAACAGAGCTTAAATTAGAACTAAACCATGACAAAAACAGGGTCTAAACCAGGACTAAACCAGGGCTAAACCAGGACTAAACCAGAACTAAACCATGACTTAAACAGGGTCTAAACCAGGAGCAAACCAGGACTAAACCGCGACTAAAATAGGGTCTAAACCAGGACTAAACCAGGGACTAATTCAGGACTAAAACATGATCTAAACCAGGACTAAATCAGGACTAAAACAGGGTCTAAACCAGGACTAAACTAGGACAAAATCTGGATTAAAACAGGGTCTAAACCAGGACTAAACCAGAACTAAAACAGGGTCTAAACGTGGACTAAACCAGGACTAAATCAGGTCTAAACCAGGACTAAACCAGGACAGACATTTCACTTTAAATCAGAATTTTCTATCATCATCAAACACATTTAACAAGAGGAGACGCTGTTTTTTTTGTTTGTTTTGTTTTGTTTACATTATTTTTTCCCGTCATTTCTTTTCAAAATGTCTAAAGTGACCTCTGACCCCTCAGTTTGTTGCGCTGTTGTAATATTTACTAAATTTCAACATTAGGATTAGAACTGAAACATCTCTGTCTAAACATACAAGTGTCTCTGCTGAACTTTTCTTTTTTTTAACAAAACCTCACGGAGATAAAACTGTAGAGGAAGTAGTGACCTGACAGTGAGGTTCATGGATCTTTGCGCCAAACACACACATGTGTATTTTACAGTGTGTGTATCTGCCGTGTGTGTATCTGCCGTGTGTGTGTCTGCAGTGTGTGTATCTGCCGTGTGTGTGTCTGCACGTGTGTGTATCTGTCGTGTGTGTATCTGCCGTGTGTGTGTCTGCGTGTGTGTATCTGACGCGTGTGTATCTGACGCGTGTGTATCTGCAGTGTGTGTATCTACAGTGTGTGTTGTCTGCAGTGTGTGTATCTGACGTGTGTGTGTGTCTGACGTGTGTGTGTCTGCAGTGTGTATGTGTGTGTGTCTGCAGTGTGTGTATCTGTGTGTGTATCTGTCGTGTGTGTATCGTTCGTGTGTGCCGTGTGTGTATCTGTCGTGTGTGTATCTGTCGTGTGTGTATGTGTGTCGTGTGTGTGTATCTGTCTGTGTGTGTGTATCTGTCGTGTGTGTATTGTCGTGTGTGTGTATCTGTCGTGTGTGTGTATCTGCCGTGTGTGTATCTGTCGTGTGTGTGTATCTGTCGTGTGTGTATCTGTCGTGTGTGTATCTGTCGTGTGTGTATCTGTCGTGTGTGTATCTGCGCGTGTGTATTTGTCGTGTGTGTGTATCTGTCGTGTGTGTGTATCTGTCGTGTGTGTATCTGCCGTGTGTGTGTATCTGCCGTGTGTGTATCTGCCGTGTGTGTGTATCTGCCGTGTGTGTATCTGTTGTGTGTGTGTCTGCAGTGTGTGTATCTGCCGTGTGTGTGTCTGCAGTGTGTGTATCTGTCGTGTGTGTGTCTGCCGTGTGTGTGTCTGCAGTGTGTGTATCTGACGCGTGTGTATCTGACGTGTGTGTGTCTGCAGTGTGTGTATCTGCAGTGTGTTTGTCTGCAGTGTGTGTATCTGACGTGTGTGTGTCTGACGTGTGTGTGTCTGCAGTGTGTGAATCTGCAGTGTGTGTGTCTGCAGTGTGTGTATCTGACGTGTGTGTATCTGTCGTGTGTGTGTATCTGTGTGTGTATTTGTCGTGTGTGTGTATCTGTCGTGTGTGTGTATCTGTCGTGTGTGTATTTGTCGTGTGTGTGTATCTGTCGTGTGTGTATCTGCCGTGTGTGTATCTGTGTGTGTGTATCTGTGTGTGTATCTGTCGTGTGTGTGTATCTGTCGTGTGTGTATCTGTCGTGTGTGTATCTACGCGTGTGTATCTGACGTGTGTGTGTATCTGTCGTGTGTGTGTATCGTGTGTGTGTATCGTGTGTGTGTATCTGCCGTGTGTGTGTATCTGCCGTGTGTGTATCTGCCGTGTGTGTATCTGCCGTGTGTGTATCTGCGTGTGTGTATCTGTCGTGTGTGTATCTGTCGTGTGTGTATCTGTCGTGTGTATTTGTCGTGTGTGTGTCTGCCGTGTGTGTATCTGCCGTGTGTGTGTCTGCCGTGTGTGTGTCTGCAGTGTGTGTGTCTGCCGTGTGTGTATCTGCCGTGTGTGTATCTGCCGTGTGTGTGTATCTGTCGTGTGTGTATCTGTCGTGTGTGTATCTGCCGTGTGTGTGTATCTGCCGTGTGTATCTGTCGTGTGTGTATCTGACGTGTGTGTGTATCTGCGTGTGTGTGTATCTGACGTGTGTGTGTATCTGCCGCGTGTGTATCTGACGTGTGTGTGTATCTGCCGCGTGTGTATCTGTCGTGTGTGTGTATCTGACGCGTGTGTATCTGTCGCGTGTGTATCTGTCGCGTGTGTATCTGCCGTGTGTGTATCTGCCGTGTGTGTATGTTTCGTGTGTGTATCTGCTGTGTGTGTATCTGCCGTGTGTGTGTATCTGTCGTGTGTGTATTTGCCGTGTGTGTATCTGCCGTGTGTGTATGTTTCGTGTGTGTATCTGCTGTGTGTGTATCTGTCGTGTGTGTGTATCTGCCGTGTGTGTATCGTGTGTGTGTGTGTGTGTATCTGTCGTGTGTGTGTATCTGTCGCGTGTGTATCTGCCGCGTGTGTATCTGTGTATCTGCCGCGTGTGTATCTGCCGCGTGTGTATCTGCCGCGTGTGTATCTGTCGTGTGTGTATCTGTCGCGTGTGTGTGTATCTGTCGTGTGTGTATCTGTCGCGTGTGTATCTGCCGTGTGTGTATCTGTCGCGTGTGTATCGTGTGTACGTGTGTACGTGTGTGTATCTGACGCGTGTGTATCTGACGCGTGTGTATCTGCAGTGTGTGTATCTGACGTGTGTGTATCTGACGTGTGTGTATCTGCCGTGTGTGTGTATCTGTCGCGTGTGTATCTGTCGCGTGTGTATCTGTCGCGTGTGTGTATCTGCGTGTGTGTATCTGCCGTGTGTGTATCTGCCGTGTGTGTATGTTTCGTTGTTATCCAAGACAAAAACAACATTGTAAAGGAGGATTTTTTGGAAAAACCTTCTGACACGACGCTTATTCTCTGGCCGCCGCGAATAAACAACATTTGAACGTAATCCAAACCCAATGGTCGGACAGTTTACGCTGCGAGAACTTCAGAACCACAGACGATGTGGAGTTTTGCTCGGGGCCGGCGTCTGCGGTGAGGAGATGGATGAGGGGACTGCCCGTCAACGCTCCCCGAAAAAAACCTGACGCCACAGAGACCCAGTCTGCTGCTTCAGGGCCACTCAGAGCGGATTTATCTGGGACTAAACCAGGACTAAAGGGACAAAATCAGTTCCTGTTCCTAACTGAGATCTTGGCTTCAGTTCACTCCAAATATTCGCAGCCTCGATGAGCTTCATTTGACTGGAGCTGAAAGCTGTGGGAGACGTCACTTTTTTAAACAGTCTGTGATGAAACTAATGCTCCTCAGGCAGGTTTTTGACTAAACCAGGTCTAAACCAGGACTAAACAAGGGTCTAAACCAGTACTAAATCAGGACTAAACCAGGACTAAACCAGGATCTAAACTAGGTCTAAACCAGGACTAAACCAGGGTTTAAACCAGGTTTAAACCAGGGACGAAACCAGGTTTAAACCAGGACTAAATCAGGACTAGACCAGGACTAAACTAGGGTCTAAACCAGGTTTAAACCAGGTCTAAACTAGGTCTAAACCAGGACTAAACAAGGGTCTAAACCAGGACTAAACTAGGACTAAACCAGTACTAAACCAGGGTTTAAACCAGGACTAAATCAGGACTAAACTGGGGGCTAAACCAGGACTAAACCAGGAGATAAACCAGTATTAAACCAGGATTAAAACCAGGGCTAAACCAGGTCTAAACCAGGTTTAAACCAGGACTAAATCAGGACTAAACCAGGACTAAACTAGGGTCTAAACCAGGTTTAAACCAGGACTAAACCAAGACTAAACCAAGGTCTTAATCAGGTCTAAACCAGGGACTAAACCAGGACTAAACCAGTCTAAACAGTCTGTGATGACACTAAAGGTTTTTGACTAAACCAGGACTAAATTTGGGTCTAAACCAGGACTAAACCAGGACTAAACCAGGGTATGATGACCTTAAACCTCAGGCAGGTTTGTGAACAATGGTAGAAAAATCCAAAAAGTGGATTTTGCAAAACACCGAGACGTCTTTTTTTTTTTTCCTTCTCTTGTTGTGTTTCGTAAATTTCTCGTCTTTGGTCCGTGCGGCTCTCTGAGTCTGAGTCTGAGTCTGAGGGCCGGCGGGAGAGTTCGGGACACTTCGAGGAGACTGGACCACAGGAATGCTTACCTCGTCCCGTTAGGGGGAGAGGGCTAGACCGCATTACCATAGACTACTCACTGATCTGAAAACACCCGCGGTTTATCTTGGCAACGGCGACTCTGGGTCAACCTGTCGAGAAAAATTAAGACACTTACATTACATTTTCAGGTGCCGGCGACAGAGACCTGATATATTTACTCGTTTAAAGCCGTAATGTGGAGCTTTTCCCCTGGGGCTGGCACTCTCGCCTCACAGCAAGAAGGTTCCTGGGTCGAATCTTGGGCTTTTTCTGTGTAGAGTTTGCACATTCTCCCTGTTTTTACTCGGTCAAAGTATCAAAAATCAGACACTAATCGATTCTAAAACTAATATCGAAACGAGATCTTCATTTTTCACAGGTATCGATCCAAAAAAAAAAAAAAAAAAACCTGGAATTTCCGATCTCCACTGAACTAAAGGTAAAAGTGTGAGATTATGTAATACTTGGACCTTTAATAACAATTACGGCTCCAAGAGTAAAGCTGCACTCTGGAACTTTTTTGGTGGAGTGTCGGTTCAATGCTTGTCTCGATGAAGATGTTATTGTTTTGCCTGGAATGTTCCACAGTCTGGCATTAAACTGTTTCCACAGATACAAGCGGGCGATGCCTTCGGTCCTGATTTAATCCCTGGTTTTGTCCTTTTTTAGTACCTGTTTTGCTTTTGGTCCTGGTTCAGTCCTTGTTCAGACTTGATTCAGACACTTTCACACCATTAGTTCGATTATTTGGTGATAAAATTGTTCTTCTGAAGCTTATAGACGCCAGGTTGGTCCTTTCACACCTGCAAACCAAACTAAACTGGTCAATCGGGACAAGACCAGGACCAAACCAGGACTGAGACCAGGACCAGACCGGGACTGAGACAAGGACTGAGGCCGGGACCAGACCCGGACTGAGACCGGAACCAGACCGGGACTGAGACAAGGACTGAGGCCGGGACCAGACCCGGACTGAGACTGGAACCAGACCGGGACTGAGACCGGAACCAGACCAGGACTGAGACAAGGACTGAGGCCGGGACCAGACCCGGACTGAGACCGGAACCAGACCGGGACTGAGACCGGAACCAGACCGGGACTGAGACTAGGACTTAGTTCAGGACTGAGACCAGGACCAGACCGGGACTGAGACCGGAACCAGACCGGACTGAGACTGGACCAGACCGGACTGAGACCGGACCAGACCAGGACTGAGACAAACTGGACCAGACCGGACTGACCGGACCAGACCGGGACTGAGACCGGAACCAGACCAGGACTGAGACTAGGACTTAGTTCAGGACTGAGACCAGGACCAGACCGGGACTGAGACTAGGACTGAGGCCGGACCAGACCCGGACGACGGACTGAGACCGGAACCAGACAGACTGAGACAAGGACTGAAGACCAGGGAGGACAGACCGGAGACCGGAACCAGACCGGGACTGAGACTAGGACTTAGTTCAGGACTGAGACCAGGACCAGACCGGGACTGAGACGAGGAACCGGACCAGACTGGGACTGAGACTGGAACCAGACCGGGACTGAGACCAGAACCAGACCAGGACTGAACAAGGACTGAGGCCGGACCAGACCGGACTGAGACCGGACCAGACCGGACTGAGACCGGAACCAGACGGGACTGGGACTGAGACTTAGAGGACTGAGACCAGACCACACTGGGACTTGGAACCAGAACTGGACTGGGACCAGGACCAGACCAGGACTGAGACGAGAACTGAGACAGACCGACGGACCAGACCAGACCAGACTGAGACCAGGACTGAAAATGGTTTAGTCCTGATTCAGTCCTGGTTCAGTCGTTCATCTCAGTTTAAGTCACGTAAACGTTTTCTCTTTTTTTTTCCATTATTCATTTAAACACAAAACTGAAACAGAAAAAACTAATCGTTATCTGTTTTTTACATTTTGGTTTTGGAGACAAATAATGAAGAAAATTGTTATTTTCTTTTATTTTATATTGAAAAATGAATCAATGAATGACACACGAAATTCAGTTTTGCGTCACTGTGGAACGACACAATGATCTTCGTTTATTCATTTCTCTGTATGGATCATTGTTGGCAAAATATCCAATTCGAAAATTTGTTCTTTTGAATTTCAGTTAAGAACGAAAAACAATAAAATGGGAAAACAGTTTATTTCATTATTCCGCTTTACTGCCAAACAAAAAAACAGATTTCGACCTCTGTTTCTAATATTTAATTTAAAGTTTAGTTCAAATAACACCAAACAAAAAACAGTCTCGGTGCCTATTTACATTTTTATATTTTACTTTTTCTGGTTTATTTACCCCGGACGTTCTGCTGCAGTCTCAGTCATGGATCCAGGACCCCCTCGTAGGTGTTTTATGACTTAAAGACGAACAAGACGGGGCATGGGAGGGTTGGGTCGAGTCGGCCGAGACAAACTGGGACAATGTGAAAAGCTGGTACGAACTGACTTCTAGGAAATTGGAGGTGTGGTCGAGGTGAGCTGAGGTTCACTGATGAGGAGACGGCGCGGTCCTGCTCCCGAATCTCAATTAATCACATTAACTCCGCCTATTTTGTAATTATACTACGATGTCAGTTGAACAAAGGAGGGTTTATCGCTGCTCCCTGTTCCTCGTCATGGAGTTCAACGACGACTTTCTAAGACACGGAAGTAAAAGAGGACGAGACACTCAAAAAGTACAAAATAATGAAAAGCCTTTGATACCAGTTTGCCGGAAGCCGAAACATGATGGTGTGATTTTAACTTTATCTGCCATGTGCTATTAAAGGCTTTTCATTATTTTGTGCTTTTTGAGTGTGTTCAGGTTGTGTTACAGCTCAGATCTGTGGAGGGTGAGGAGGACGTAGGTTTTTAAAATATATTTTGAGTAAAAGATAAATATATAAATGCAACACGAGTTAGTTTAAAGCCACACTGCGGGATATTCTAGGCCAAGCAATAACATCTCCATGGAAACAAGCAGGTGACAGGCACTTCACCGGAAAAAGTGACACAGTGCGACTTTAATTCTTTGTATAGAAATTAGAATATTAGAGGATAGAATGTAGAAATTATTTGTGTAGAAAAGGTTTTTAATTTTGACCAGAGCAAAAACCAACAGGGACTAACAAGACCAGGGACCAGACCAGGACTAAACCCCAGGTCCAGGTCCAAACCCCAGGTCTAACCCCAGGTCTAACCCCAGGTCTCTGCTCTGTGTATCGACCCTGATGCCCTCCCAGCGGTGGAATCTTTGGAGCTGTAAATATTGACGTGGAAATGGGTTTTATTTTTGTCCTCAGACTTCAGATCCATCGATAAAAACCTCAGGGAGCTTCAGCCGCTGACATTTACACAGCACCAAATCCAACTTAGAAGACCCAACTTGGACCCTGGTTTAGACCCTTTTTTAGACCTGGTTTAGGTGATGTAGTTTTTTTCAACTTTGTATTTGAGACTGAAGAGCACCGAAAGGACAATTCTGCACAAGTTTTGTAGCACTCCTGCCCCCAAAGTTTTGTAAAAGAGGAAATGTTTGCAACGATTTTTCCTAGCAGCAGAACTTGAAATAGGCACGGTGACTGATTTTTGATTGGTGTTATTTGAAATAAACTTTAAATTAAATAGGTCATAATATTTTACTAAAATAAAAAAGAAGAACTACAACGTGAAAAGTAACGGAACGGAGAAGTTGGAAACGTTAAGTAAAAGTAATTTATTGTTTTATCATTATTCGTTTCACGTTGTAGTTCTTCTTCTTCACTTGCCGCTTGATCGGTCCGTCGGAAAATAAAGTCCCGCGGTCATTTGTGTTGTGGCTTTTTAATTTTAATGTGTTGCGGCATTTGCGTTTGTGTTGTGGTGTTTGTATTTGTTGTGGCGTTTGCATTAAAAGAGAGTCCCGCGGTCATTTCCGTTACGGCTTTTTGATGTGTTGTGGCTTTTTTGTCTGTTGTGGCTTTTTTTGGTGTGTTGTGGCTTTTTAATGTGTTGTGGCGTGTGTTGTGGGTTTTTGTTGTGGCGTTGTAATTGTTGGCGTTTGCTTTGTTTGTGGTTGGGCTTTTTGTGGTTGTGGCTTTTTGTTTTGTTTATTGTCGCTTTAATGTGTTTCGTTTTGGTTTGTGGCTTTTTAATGTGTTGTGGCTTTTTAGTGTTGTGGCATTTGTGTTGTGTGTGGTCCGCGGCCATTTTGTGTTCTGTGCTTGTTGTCGCGTTCGTATTTGTTTCGTTCGCGTTTGTCGCGACGCCTCTCGGCTTCCGTATTTAACCGGTCGCCGTCCTAACAGGATATTTCCATTTTCACGTCTAAACGGCGCAATAACAAAAGCCGTTAGTGTTTTATAATATGATGAAGTGCTTGGCCCGAGGACATTTTCTGGCTCCGAACTACAAACTTGCACCAATTAGTCTGGAACAGTGGTTTGTAAATGGCTCTTTGTCCGTTAAAACTTCATGTGAGTGACTTTTACCAGAGCTGGATTCTGTTCGTGTCTGACCCAGTGGCCCCCGTCCCAGACTCTGTCAAAATTACCCATAAACCCATAAACCCGTGCAGGAATTACCCATAAAGCTTTGCGGCGGGTGTCGGTCGCAGGAGGAACAATGGAGAGTGGATTTGTAAGAACGACTCGTGAAAAAACTCTGGGTTTAAGTTCAGCGGAGAGAAGGAAAACAGACGGATGGAGGGATGGAGAGGAGGAGAGAGAGAGAGACGGAGGGAGGGAGAAACAGTATGTAGGGTTTGAGGGAGAGAGAGATGGAAAGGGAAAGTATGGAGAGAGGGA
>NW_026570994.1:20120221-20170221 GCF_026225935.1 Boleophthalmus pectinirostris
TAAACCAGGGACTAAGTCAGGACTAAAGGAGGACTAAACTAAGACTAAACTAAGACTAAACCATGGTCTATACCAGGACTAAAACAGGACTAAAACAGGGCTAAACTTGAACTAAATTAGGACTGAACTAGGGATTATAATAGGACTAAACAAGGACTAACCAGAGACTAAAAAAAAAAACTAAACCAGAGACTAAACTGGGACTAAATCAGGACTAAACCAGGGACAGAACTGGGACTATACCAGGACTAAACTTGGACTATACCAGGGACTAAACTAGGGACTAAACCAAGGACTAAACCAGGACTTAAAAACAGGGACTGAACTGGGACTAAACCAAAACTAAACCAAGACTAAACCTGGACTAAACTTGGACTAAACCAGGGACTATACCAGGGACTAAAGTGGGACTATACCAGGACTAACCCAGGACTAAACTTGGACTAAACCAGGACTAAAACAGGACTAAACTTGCGACTGAACAGGACTAAACCAGGACTAAACTGGGACTAAACTTGGGACTGAACCAGGACTAAACCAGGACTAAACTGGGACTAAATTAGGACTAAACCAGGGACTGTACCAGGGACTAAACCAGGACTAAACTTGGACTATACCAGGACTAAACCAGGACTAAATTTGGACTATACCAGGACTAAACCAGGACTAAAAGCCAGGGATTGAACTGGGACTAAACCTGAACTATACCACAACTAAACTATGGACCAAACTAGGACTAAAACAGGACTAAACCAGGACTAAAATCAGGGACTAAACCAAGGACTAAACCAGGACTATACCAAGGTACTATTCCAGGACTAAATCAGGACTAAACTGGGACTAAAAAAAACAAAACAAAGAAAAAGCAAAACAAAACAAAAAACTAAACTGGGACTAAACCAGGACTAAACCAGGACTGAACCAGGGTCTATTAACTGGACTAACGTGCCTTGTTTGAAACTGAACTTTATGTAAAACTCCTGTTAAATAAATCACTGTAAATAATCTGAAAATCTTTTGTATGAGGCTAAATCTTGTTTAAAATCCGACTTTTTTGAACTGTGGGAATCAGAAATTCACCTTTTTCTTTCTATTTTCGATGTTTTTTTTACACAAATTAACCCTGAACCAAGACAAAATCGGCACCGAAACAGAAAACAGCAACGAAAAACACATTAAGCGTCGTTATAACGTTTAGTTTTTAAAGTCGTTATTATTTTAGTGCAGCGTTTTATTTGGATTCCTCGTCTTTTCGATAAGTAAACACGCTCCCACTCAGACCGAAACATTTACACAGATCTGAGCCCGGGTCGTTTCTCACATCGACTTCTGGAACGTTAATACATTCAGACGGCTCTTTTAAAGAATCGGATCCCGCGAAAGAGCCGAGACTTTCTGTTACAGGCGCCATTTTGAGGACTTTTCACCGTTCAGAACATAAACTATTTCACTTTAAACTGACAACAGTGGTTATTAAGTCGGACTGAACCAGGACTGAACCAGGACTAAAACTGATCCAGGAACAGACCAGGACTGAGCCAGGAGACCAGATCGTGATTGAGACGAGGACTGAGACCGGGACCAAGACCGAGACCAGACTGGGACCAGACTGGGACTGAGACCAGGACCAGAACGGGATTAAACCAGGACTGAGGCCAGGACCAGACCAGACTGGGTTAGACCAGGACCAGACCGGGACTGAGACCAGGACCAGAACGGGATTAAACCAGGATTGAGGCCAGGACCAGACCACACTGGGTTAGACCGGGACCAGACCGGGACTGAGACCAGGATTAAGGCCGGACTAGACCGTGATTGAGACCAGGACTGAGACTAGGACTGAGACCAGACCGAACCCAGACTGGGACTGAGACCGAGACCAGACCAGGACTGAGACCAGGACCAGACCAGGACTGAGACCGAGACCAGACCAGGACTGAGACCAGGACCAGACCGGGATCAGACAGGGACCAGACTGGGGCCGAGACCAGGACCAGATCGAGACTGAGACTGGGACCAGACCAGGGCTGAGACCGGGACCAGATCAGGACCAGACCAGGACTGAGACCAGGACCAGATCAGGGCTGAGACTGGGACCAGATCAGGACCAGACCAGGACTGAGACCAGGATTAAGGCCAGGACCAGACCAAGACTGAGATCGGGACTGAGATCGGGACTGAGACCGGGACTGACACCAGGACCAGACCAGGACTGAAAACAGTTTAGTCCTGTTTCAGTCTTGTGTTTTGAAAAGTCTGAGTTATAAATTTCAGGTCAATATTATCGAAAATAAATCATTCTTCTTCTTCTTCTTCTTCTTCTTCTTCTTCTTCTTCTTCTTCTGCTTTGTCACTACTCAAATTTTCCGATATCAAGTGTGGGAAAAGTCTAAATGATCTTACACCAGGATCATGTGGATCGTGTTAATACAAACATTTTAAAACCAAAACGAGGCGTCTGGTGTCGCTGCCCTGGTTTTCTTCCCAAATAAACGGACTTCACGCTTTGTTCTGATGATTTCACGCGTCAATATTTATTCTGATTAATGTTGGACTCCACAAACACAGTGAAAACTAAATAAAGACAGATGGAAATGACCTTTAAATAAATACAAAATTCAAAACAATATATTTGCACTTTAATCGTTTTTTTTTTTTCTCTTTCGCGGCTACTATTCTCGCTCTCTGTTTACGTCCGCAGGAAATTAAAAAGATAAAATAATAATTATCGTCCAAACGTTGTCCTCAGCTACACCTGGTTTTTTTCAATATAAACTGATTTGGAGCCAGAGACAATGGAGCCGAATGCCTGGTCTTGGTCTTGAGATTGGCCTCCAGACTTTTTTTTTTTTTTTGGTCTTTTGGTTTTCGGTCTTGGTCTCGTTTGGTCCGGTCTCGAAGGCGTTTGGACTCGGTCTTGTCTCGGTCTCGAAGGCGTTTGGACTCGGTCTTGTCTCGGTCTCGAAGGAGTTTGGACTCGGTCTTGTCTCGGTCTCGAAGGAGTTTGGACTCGGTTTGTCTCGGTCTCGAAGGAGTTTGGACTCGTCTTGTCTTGGTCTCGAAAAGGCGTTTGGACTCGGTCTTGTCTCGGTCTCGAAGTTTGGACTCGGTCTTGTCTTGGTCTCGAAGAAGTTTGGACTCGGTCTTGTCTCGGTCTCGAAGGAGTTTGGACTCGGTCTTGTCTCGGTCTCGAAGGCGTTTGGACTCGGTCTTGTCTCGGTCTCGAAGGCGTTTGGACTCTCTTGTCTCGTCTCGAAGGCGTTTGGACTCGGTCTTGTCTCGGTCTCGTTTGGACTCGGTCTTGTCTCGGTCTCGAAGAAGTTTGGACTCGGTCTTGTCTCGGTCTCGAAGGAGTTTGGACTCGGTCTTGTCTCGGTCTCGAAGGAGTTTGGACTCGGTCTTGTCTCGGTCTCGAAGGAGTTTGGACTCGGTCTTGTCTCGGTCTTGAAGGAGTTTGGACTCGGTCTTGTCTCGGTCTCGAAGGCGTTTGGACTCGGTCTTGTCTCGGTCTTGAAGGAGTTTGGACTCGGTCTTGTCTCGGTCTCGAAGGCGTTTGGACTCGGTCTTGTCTCGGTCTCGAAGGAGTTTGGACTCGGTCTTGTCTCGGTCTCGAAGGAGTTTGGACTCGGTCTTGTCTCGGTCTCGAAGGCGTTTGGACTCGGTCTTGTCTCGGTCTTGAAGAAGTTTGGACTCGGTCTTGTCTCGGTCTCGAAGAAGTTTGGACTCGGTCTTGTCTCGGTCTCGAAGGACTTTGGACTCGGTCTTGTCTCGGTCTCGAAGGAGTTTGGACTCGGGCTTGTCTCGGTCTTGAAGGAGGTGGGACTCGGTCTTGTCTCGGTCTCGAAGACGTTTGGACTCGGTCTTGTCTCGGTCTCGAAGGAGTTTGGACTCGGTCTTGTCTTGGTCTCAACCCTTAGAGGTCTTGGTCTTGTCTCAGTCTCTGCCTTTAAAAGTCTTGGTTTGGTCTCAGTCTTGGCCCTCAGAGGTCTTGTTCTTGTCTAAGTCTTGGCCTTTAAAAGTCTCGGTCTTGTCCTGGTCTTGTCCTATAAAAGTCTTGGTCTTGTCTCAGTCTCGACCCTTAGAGGTCTTGGTCGTGTCCTGGTCTCAGCCTTAAAAGTTTCGGTTTTGTCTCAGTCTTGACTCTCAGAGGTCTTGGTCTTGTCTCGATCTCTGTCTTTAAAAGTCTCAGTCTCGTCTCGGTCTCGGCCTTTAAAAGTCTTGGTTTTGTGTCGGTCTCGACTCTCAGAGGTCTTGGTCTTGTCCTGGTCTCGACCTTAAAAGTCTCAGTCTTGTCTCAGTCTTGGCCTTTAAAAGTCTCGGTCTTGTCCTGGTCTTGTCCTATAAAAGTCTTGGTCTTGTCTCGGTCTCGTCCTTTAAAAGTCTTGGTCTTGTCTCGGTCTCAACCCTTAGAGGTCTTGGTCTTGTCTCAATCTCTGTCTTTAAAAGTCTCAGTCTCGTCTCGGTCTCGACTCTCAAAAGTCTTGGTCTTGTCCTGGTCTCACCCTTAAAAGTCTTGGTCTTGTCTCGGTCTCGACTCTCAAAGGTCTCAGTCTTATCCTGGTCTCAGCCTTTAAAAGTCCTGGTTTTGTGTTGGTCTTGACTCTCAGAGGTCTTGGTCTTGTCCTGGTCTCTGGACCCTGTGGTCTCGGACTGGTCTTGGTCTCGGACTGGTCTTGGTCTTGACTCCAACACTCCTAATACAATCTCTGTAATAAAGGAAAAAAAAAAGACTCGATAACGACGTCGAATGTCCAAATGTTTACTTTAAAATCTCTTTTTTGGACAACAGTTGTTAGTCCAGGTCTGTTTGTGACGAGGAAACAACATTATATAACGCAGAAAATAAGGTAATAAAGTATTTAAAAACCTGCTCTCTCTGCATTGTCCTTAAGTCCATAAACGCGGTCACACTCGGTCTGTTGTGGCTCTTGGATAAACATTAACCCGCGTACAGTCACGGCCTCGTAAACCTCAATCATTTGCGTTGTAATAAAAGCCCTTCGCGTTTCGCCCTCGTCTCAAACTATTTCTCAAACGGCGTTTTTGCGCTCGACCCATAACTCTCTCCGTCACTCAGGCCCGCGCCCGCGTAACCCGAGACGCCCGGGCTTTTTACGACGCTCTTATGAACCGAGGGAATACGGCAATGACACGCGCCGTTAAACTCCAGCCAAAAAACAGCCACGTGTTAAAAACGCCAAGAATATTTAAGCGGACGATACGCAGACTACGACAGTCCGATGACACGCCGAGGTGGTACGGTTACTCCAGGAACTCTGGGCTTTTCGGATCCCGTACACCTCCTGCGTTTGCCGTAGTCGTGCTTGGCTGCTCTTGTGGCTGACTGGCTGACACACTGAGCAGTATTTAAACTTAATATTTTGGTATTTTGAAGAGCAGCTTGTGCAGTTCAAAAGACAGAAGTGAAGAACTACTGGATTTTGACAACTGCTGTTTCTACTATCGCCGAGTTTCAGACGACGTCACAGAAATCTATAGGCCAATAATATTTAATACAGATGGGGGCAGACTAAATGTATATCGCTAAAATTCAGATTTTTGTTGTAAAATACTGAGTTCTTGGGTCTAGACATTCGTGGAAATTATTAGATCTAAAATTTGTGACTTTAACTTTTGGATATTTCTTGGCAAAGTTCAGTGTGAACAATAAGAAAATCTTTGATTGGATTAGATTTAGATTTGGGTCCAGTCAAGTGGTAACGGAGGGAAACAGGCAGATTTTTACATTCAAATGTCTCTTATTCAGAAACTAGAGGAACTATTGAAATAAGTAAAGTATCAGAATGTAGGAAAGAGTTACACTCCAACAGGGTCAAGTTAAACCTGTGAGATTCTTTCAAGTTCAAGACAAAAAATGTAAAAACTCATGTCGGTAACGGAGGGAATGAAATATGCAGCACTTTTTGGGCAATAAATCCAAACAGTGATAACTCTTGGTTCTCACTTACATATCCTTAACAAACTGGTTTGAATATTTGCTTCATATAGTTTTCTACCATATGGTACAAGATTAGGATGAAAAACTTCTTACTTTTTGACTCATGAGATTTTTTATTAAGAAAGTTCATGGTAACGGAGGGAAAAGTAACGGAGGGAAAACTGTACAAACAAGTAGAAGGTGCAGGATTTTACATCATTTGTCGCTTTTTTCTTCTGAAAACTTTAATATTACTTCAAAATGAAAGGAAACTATTTCTATAAAATATGTCAGTCCTTCCAAGAAAATTTTTATCATTTTAAATACTTTTTTTTTTTTTAAATCATGTCCCTTCATCAACAGTTCAAAGATGGAAACAACACAAGATATGATGAAATACAATCCATTTATTTACATGATTTTCAGGTCTTTGAAATTTGGGAAACAATTTTTGTTCCATGTTTCATACATGGTCTGTTTAAAACGTGTGTCATTTTAGAACCAAAAATGGTACAGAAAAAAGGTGAACAGTTTGATAAACTAGAGAACATATGTATCTGTTCAATACATTTTTATATCAGATGAATTAACTTGAACTTTTGGCCTTGTTGTTTACTTCTGCTGGACTGGGCCCATTTCGATTTACTGTCATTGTACGAAATACAACAAAACTTCGACAGAGCAAATCTGTAGCAGTAAAAATGAATAAATACAGACACATTGTCACATCCAAACCAATAAAAGCATAAAATAAATAAATAGATTATTGCGCTGAGCCCCGTTCAGGAGCATCATCACATCTACCAAACACACTGACAAGCAGCAGAACCTGACTCATGCTTAGGTTTGTTTAAGGTTTGTCAGGTCCTTTTGATTCCTCCTTCTAAAAGTTCTCTAATTTCACTCTAATGACAGTTTGTGTTGGAGATGTTGCAGAAATGTGAAGCAGAGATCAGAACTGGTCGTCCTTAAACAGTTCTTGTGTTGTTTTGGTTCACAGTGTCTGACAGAGGAGGACACACGTCTCCTGTTTATCTTTTTACTGTTTTACGACGTTGTTCTGTTGACTAACGCACATTTCACTCAGGGAACAAGTTACTAAAGTTACTTCCCCCCGGAACTCACTTTCAGGACAAACAAAGGCACAAGCCCAGTAAAAATCTATAATATTTGATGTTTTTTTTGTTTTTTTTACTCAAAATGATGCAGAATCATGTTAATAACATAAACACTGTTCAAAATCAACTACAGAACATAAATCAAAGACTACAACACATGAACCAGGACTGAACCAGGACTAAACCAGGACTGAACCAGGACTAAACCAGGACTAAACCAGGAGCACTAAAGCAGGACTGAACCAGGACTAAACCAGGACTAAAACAGGACTAAACCAGGACTAAAACAGGACTAAACCAGGACTAAACCAGGACTGAACCAAAACTAAACCAGGACTGAACCAGGACTAAAACAGGACTGAACCAGGACTAAAACAGGACTGAACCAAAACTAAACCAGGACTGAACCAGGACTAAAACAGGACTAAACCAGGACTAAAACAGGACTGAACCAGGACTAAAACAGGACTGAACCAAAACTAAACCAGGACTGAACCAGGACTAAAACAGGACTAAACCAGGACTAAAACAGGACTGAACCAAAACTAAACCAGGACTGAACCAAAACTAAACCAGGACTGAACCAGGACTAAACCAGGACTAAAACAGGACTGAACCAGGACTAAAACAGGACTAAACCAGGACTGAACCAGACTGAACCAGGACTAAACCAGGACTAAAACAGGACTAAAACAGGACTAAACCAGGACTAAACCAGGACTGAACCAGGACTAAACCAGGACTGAACCAGGACTAAACCAGGACTAAACCAGGACTAAAACAGGACTGAACCAGGACTAAAACAGGACTAAACCAGGACTGAACCAGACTGAACCAGGACTAAACCAGGACTAAAACAGGACTGAACCAGGACTAAACCAGGACTGAACCAGGACTGAACCAGGACTGAACCAGGACTAAACCAGGACTGAACCAGGACTGAACCAGGACTGAACCAAGACTGAACCAGGACTAAACCAGGTCTAAACTAGCTTGGGAAATTCTATTTGCTGATGACACAACATTATTTTACTCTGGAAAAGACATAAAAGAGGTCACAAGTAAAGTTAACAAAGAGCTAAGAAAAGTTAAATATTGGTTTGATTTAAATGGATTGATTATGAATGTTAAAAAAACAAATTTCATTTTATTTAATGATAAAAAGAAAAAAGACAACATAACTTTAGAAATAGATGGGATACAAATTCAAAGAGTAAATGAAACTAAATTTTTAGGAGTTATGATTGATGAAGGTCTAAACTGGAGTTTGTCTCATATAAATTACACAAAAGGCAACATTTCCAAAGCCATTGCTGTTCTGCATAAAATAAAGTTCTCACTAAATAGTACAGCATTAGTAACTTTGTATAACTCTATAATTGTACCATATCTGATGTACTGTGTGGAAATTTGGGGTTCAACATGTAAAACTTACCTACAACCTTTATTTATTTTACAAAAAAGGGCCTTGAGAATTATCACCAGCAGTCATTGTAGAGAGCCATCCAACCCAATATTTGTTCAACTTAAAGTGTTGAAAATGCAGTCTATTGTTGACTTAAGTATCCTCAAAGTCATGTATAAAGCAAAGTGTAATTTATTACCTGTAAATATTCAAAAACTGTTTGAGATGAGAACAAGCCACTACAATTTAAAAGGAACCTACATGTTTAAAAAACCCAGATTCAGAACCAAGGTTATGGAGCGAAGTGTCGCTGTGAAAGGAGTTCACTTATGGAATAGTCTTGACAAAGAAATAAAAGAATCAAGTACAATGACGACATTTAAAAAACATATAAAATCGAATGCACTCTGTCTGTATGAAAAAGAAAACTAAGTGGTGTATAATAATGAAGATTTACTGTTTGCAATTGATCAGTAATTGTGCCTGAACTGATATGGAATGTTTAGTGACGATCGGTGTTGATGTTTTGTCTTGAAAAAGGAAAGGGGGCAGATAACATAAATTTTTCTTCTTTCTGCTCCTTTTCATTCATTTCTTGTGTGTTTGATGTTGTGACACTGTAGATGTCTTTTTATGCTTTATGAATGAAATAAATAAATAAATAAATAAAAAATAAAAATAAATAAACCAGGACTAAACCAGGACTGAACCAGGACTGAACCAGGACTAATCTTGGACTTGAAAAAGAGAAAGAACCCTGAGCCCGTGGAGCAGAGTGTCTGAAAAGCGCGATCGGGCGACAGCTGAACTTACCCCCGTGGAGCTCTGAGCCTTTTGCCTGTGGTCACCTGACGGTCTACACGGGCACAGCTCCAGGCCCATCCCGACACTCAGTCCTGGTTCAGTCCTGGTTCAGTCCTGGTTTAGTCCTGGTTCAGTCCTGTTTCAGTCCTGGTTTAGTCCTGGTTTAGTCCTGGTTCAGTCCTGTTTTAGTCCTGGTTCAGTCCTGTTTTAGTCCTGATTCAGTCCTCATTTAGTCCTGGTTCAGTCCTGTTTTAGTCCTGTTTTAGTCCTGTTTTAGTCTTGTTTCAGTCCTGGTTCAGTCCTGGTTTAGTCCTGGTTCAGTCCTGGTTTAGTCTTGTTTCAGTCCTGGTTTAGTCCTGGTTCAGTCCTGGTTCAGTCTTGTTTTAGTCCTGGTTTAGTCCTGGTTCAGTCCTGGTTTAGTCTTGTTTTAGTCCTGGTTTAGTCCTGGTTCAGGTCTCTGTCCTGCAGATTTCATGAGCCTGTGCAGTTTATTTTCAACTCTGCTTTGACATTTAAGTTGTTGCTCTTTTATATTTGTTTTTTTTTTTTTTTTTCTCACGTCAGTAGAAATGGATGGTGTCCCCCGCAGACCACGCCCACTACTCCCCCGGTAACGAGTTCCATTACCGCGTTACTTAAAAAGTAATCAGATTACAGTAATCCCAGGCTTTGTATCCCTGTTGTTGAGCCGCATACCTCTGCATTAAACGTGACTGGGCCCATTCACCCGTAAGGCCCCCGGTCCACAGTGTTTTTTCCTGTCGCCGAGGTCACGTCCACCGGCCCCGGGACCCAGCACAATAAAACTGCATATATAGTTGACACAGTTATAAAGCCATAAAGTTTTATCTGTGGCTTTTGTTTTCTAAGAGGTTTGAACCGCGGGCCGACCAATCTGAGGCGGGCATGGCTCTAATCAGACTTAGAGCCGTGGTATGTGACTCATGCGCCGACTTATTTAAGCTTTAGCCGGAGCTCCACTTTAAGGAACCCGGCTCTGTACATTTGTGCTAAAACGGACGCACGGGAAGGTAAGAGATTTACACTCATACAAACAAAAATCACCTAAAGTATCTTATCTTTTCCTTCTACTGTTTTAAAACGTGAAAAACAGAACTGGTTCATTCCAAAGTTGTTCCTCGCTTACTTTACGCCTTTACGGAGCTTCCGTTTAACAGCCTCGCTCCTGATTGGCTCTTTGGTTGCTATGATACTTGTAATCAGAATTCCAAATATGGAACCCGGCTCGAAATTCGCTCCTATAGGCGAGTTTCATTGTTGACAGAAGCGCGCGTCGCATCCTGGGAATTATTTCGGTCGCTGGCGAGAAACACTAATTCAATAGTCCAATGAGATTCCTTCGGTCTTCCAATGTTCTCTGTTATTAGTAGGGGTGTGCAAAAATATCGGAATATCGATATATCGTATCGTTTAATGTGACGATACAGTATCGATATCGTGGGCTACTGTATCAATATATCACCAAGAGTATTTTTACATGTGTTTTACTAAATTATTTTGTTACAGCTACAGTTTTGTGTGGAGTGAAAGGAAACTCATTTATGCGACACATTTGATATTTTCACTGTTTTGATGATTAAAATGTTTATGTTTCATATGAACTTTGCACAAGAAGAAGTGGTTTAACACAGACTTTAGTATCACAGACACGATTTAGTCTTTATTTTTTATTGAACCGTATCGAATCGATTTGAAATATATCATATCAAATCAAAAGTGCAGTGTATCGAGGTATGTATCGTATCGTGGCCTGTGTATCGAGGTATGTATCGTATCGTGGCCTGTGTATCGAGGTATGTATCGTATCGTGGCCTGTGTATCGAGGTATGTATCGTATCGTGGCCTGTGTTTGAGGTATGTATCGTATCGTGGCCTGTGTATCGAGATATGTATCGTATCGTGGCCTGTGTTGGAGGTATGTATCGTATCGTGGCCTGTATCGTATGTATCGTATCGTGGCTGTGTATCGGTATGTATCGTATCGTGGCCTGTGTTTGGAGGTATGTATCGTATCGTGGCCTGTGTATCGAGGTATGTATCGTATCGTGGCCTGTGTATCGAGGTATGTATCGTATCGTGGCCTGTGTATCGAGGTATGTATCGTATCGTGGTATGTATCGTATCGTGGCCTGTGTATCGAGGTATGTATCGTATCGTGGCCTGTGTATCGAGGTATGTATCGTATCGTGGCCTGTGTATCGAGGTATGTATCGTATCGTGGCCTGTGTATCGAGGTATGTATCGTATCGTGGCCTGTGTATTGAGGTATGTATCGTATCGTGGCCTGACGTGTCTGGTCAGCTGATTTAAACAAGTTTTGGCGCCGTCTTCCTACACACGAAAAAAGGAACATGGAACAGAATGCGAGAAGAAAACAGCGAAGGCAACAAAACACAAAGCAGAACAGGAACAACTCAAAATTTTCTGACCATTGTAAAAGAGAAAAACCACGTTATGGACGGGGACGGAGCGAACGTCATCGGGACAGAGGAAAACAAACGTCGCCGCTGGATTAAAGAAGCAATCGAAATACGGAAATCGTGAACACAGGACTGTAAACCGGGACGAGGGGCTTTTTTACTCTCACACACCTGGGATGCTGTCCTGAGGAAGTCGGACTGTAGGTGGCGCTGTCGTCCTGCCTCCACCGGTAGGAAGACGGCGCCAAAACCTGTTTAAATCAGCTGATCGGACACGACACAGCAACATCACGTGACTCTGAGGAAGACGCTAGTGAGCAGAACAAACTGTCAGGTATGAAATAACACTCAAGGTCTGAAATAAAGAACCTAATAACATATAACACTAATTCAACATGACGGACGGAGCGAGAAAGCACGTAAAGGGTATTGATCCCGGTTATTTATCCACTCTAATGGCAGAGGACCCAAGACCATTTGACCAGAAATTGGTCATAAGCATCGACGGACGACAAATCACCCTTTTCAACCCCGACAAAAGGTGGAACCAAACCAAATTTCTGGTCAGAATCTCCAACTACCTGGACAAATATTCACTTGGGCGACATCCACAATGACTTGGTGGAAACTCCTGGGCCATTCACAGCAGAAAAGATGAAAACCTCCAAGAGTCTGGATGTGTTGTTGAACTTGTTGGAGTCCACGGTTTGTTAGGATCTTCTACGTTTGCTCTGGGAATGTTTGAAAGTCGTTTAATTCACCGTTAGCGGTTCTTTTCACTCAGAATACGAAAAAGACATTTTCCTTCTTCCGTGCTTCTATTTGTGCATCCGATAATGCAGCAGGAATTTACCATTATCGGGGATAAATACGCGAGGTTACGCACTGTGTTTGACGCTACCGTGTTTCTTGCCTCCGACCAAAATATTTCCCAGGATGCTTTTAATAACAATGACGTCAGCTGAAACTCGCATATACCCGGCAGCCTCGATGAGCTTCACTTGACTGCCGCTGTCGCATTCCTTCGGTTCACTTCTTTATCCAGTCTGTGGCTCAGATACGTGGACATGTGGTAGTTTATAGTAAAGCTGCACCATGTAACATTTTCTTTGACTGGAAATGTTACTGCTTTGTACGTCGTTAAACTCATTATCGAGAAGAGGGTGAACCGAGAGATCCGAGAAAAGAGGCGGAGCGCTTCACGGGGTCATAAAAAAGTTATAAATAGCAGTACAGGTGTTTTATGACGGTTAAATTTATAATCTTAATAAAAAGTGACTTAATACTTACTGAAAAATGTAAAAGTGGGCAAGGTACAAACCCGAGGCACTCCGACTGACAGGGCAAAATCAGGACATGAGAGTATTTTTGTTCGAGGGGTTAGTATCTGAAATAACCTGAGAGATTTTAAAAAGTCTAATACTGTAGAAGTCTTAAAATATAAATTAAAAAAAACAAAATTTACAGCATAATTCATTCCAGAGCTCTATATCTTTCAAAACATAACACTTTATACTCCTTTTTTTGTCTCTTATATACACAGTAAGTCATAAGTGAAATTGTAAATGGCCAAACTTTTTTGTTTTGTTCGTTCTATTTTTCTTATAGTCATGTGATTGTTAATTAGTTGTATTTAATAACATCTGTGTGTCCCGTTTTACCACCTTGCACCGTTAGATTTCGTTCGCTCGACAGTAGGTGGGTACTTTTTATCATTTAACCCAGGGGTGTCCAAACTTTTTTCATCAAGGGCCACATATCTAAACACAAAGCAGAGGGCCGATCGAGGGCTGTAGACTGGTGCTCAGTACAGTGAAAAATGTAAATATGTGCATGTTTAACACGTTAGAATGAACCATCAGACTTTATTCACGCTAAGATCCTTAAAACCACACACTCAATATTAAATATTAACTTTATCAAGGTAGATTTTCAAAAAACATGCAGTAAAATGTTCATTTTTAATTGATGCAAGGTAATTTGGGCAAATTCACCTGGAAGCCTGAGGGCCAAGAAAAGTTTGTCTGAGGGCCGCATTTGGCCCACGGGCCATAGTTTGGACATGCCTGATTTAACCAGTCGCTGTTATTTGGTCATGACGTATGTAATGCGCCGCTAATGGGGGTAACTGGTATATTAAACTTTTCTCAAATAACGTGGGAAGAAGGACAATAACGTCTGGTTTAGACCTGGTTTAATTCCTGGTTTAGACCTAGTTTAGTCCTGATTCAGTCCTAGTTTAGACCTAGTTTGGTCCCCTTAATAAAATTCACCAAATATTCTCTTTGTTCCGGCTTTAAATCCTCGATCTCGGGAATCGCTGACAACACAGAATGTATGTCCTAGTCCTAGTTTAGACCTGGTCTGGACCTGGTTTAAGTAATTTTTCTAGAATAATATATTGTACAATTTAACATCTGTTAGATCTGGTTTAGTCCCTGGTTTAGTCCTGGTTTAGATCTGGTTTAGTTCCTGGTTTCGTCCTTGTTCAGTCCTTGTTTAGTCCTAGTTTAGACCTGGTCTGGACCTGGTTTATCCTTTAATCCCTGGTTTAGACCTGGTTTAATTCCTGGTTTAGACCTAGTTTAGTCCTGATTCAGTCCTAGTTTAGACCTAGTTTGGTCCCCTTAATAAAATTCACCAAATATTCTCTTTGTTCCGGCTTTAAATCCTCGATCTCGGGAATCGCTGACAACACAGAATGTCTGTCTCTTCTCTGATTGGCTGGTGCCTGAACTCGCACTTCCGGGGTTTTTTGTGAACCGTCTAGTGTATTTTGATTCCTGGCCTAGTCTCTGAAGAGAAATGAAATTGAGCAGAGGCATTAGGTGGCGCCAGCCTGGTTAAACTTTTGGTTAAGTTTACATCAAAGAGTTGTTTGGAGAAATTTCCACCACGCTGAAGTAAAATGGAATTAAAATGAACTCAGAGATTAGTATTTGAAGATTTGGTGAAAAGACATGAAGGATTAGTTACCAGTGCAGAGTTGGAAAGAGCCAAACATGTCGTCTTCTTTTATAGCGGCGCGTTTACTTTTGCATCTTATCAAGTCATTGTTGAACTCCATGACAAGAAACAGGAAGCAGCATGGCCATAAATATTGTTCAAGTTGACTCTAAATTCACACGCGGCACTAAACATCAGAACTTCCGTTGCGAATAAACCAGAGAGAATAAAATATCAAAACTGAAACAGACACGATGACTGATAACTTTTTGATTGGTGTTATTACGAAACTTAAAATTAAATATCGGAAATAGACGTCGAAATCTGTTTTACTGTTTGACACTAAAACAGAAAAATTTAATAACAAACTATTTTCCCATGTTATTGTGTTTCGTTCTTAACTGAAATCCAAAAGAACGAATGGTACACAGACTCCTACTGTGCACATGCATTGACACATGCACTCATTTTGGACAAATAATTATCGTAAGTTGCATCATTCATAGTTTGGGTTCTTATTTACAGGCTCTACTAGCAATTCTCGAGTTTTTTTGCATGATTTTTGAGATAATTCGGATTTCTCGCTGAACTTAAAATACTCCAATTCCCATGAATCCTTGGATCATGCTTTTGTAAGGTGTTTGATAACGCGCGGTCGGCGGGGATGCCTTCAGATGCCTTCAGATGCCCTCGGATGCCCTGGTTTTATTCACCCCAGCGCGGCTCAATGGAACAGTCCGCTTTGCACTGCAGCTCCAGCGGCTAGCCCGGACCGCACCACTCCGTCTTCCTTGGGGGGATCCGCTGTTTGATAACTCTTCCGAACTCAACGGTAAGCCACCAAACTAACTAAAACAACTCGAAAAATACACTTAAATTTCAATTTAAATCGTAATAAAACAAACATAGCGCGTGTTTTGTAATAATATTCGACAACGCGTTGATTTGTGTAACGCGGACGCCCCTAATTTAAGAAAGTGGCCGCTCCTCTCGCCGTTACATGTGGTGTTTGGGGAAACGCGTTTACAGCCGCTAATAATTTTAATTTTAAGAGTTTAAATCGTGATTAAATCCCGCTCATGTGAAGTGTACACGGGCTCGTATGCGTCTGCGGACCGACATGGTGAAAGTACAAGTGAAAGGTTGGTTTTAAAGCGAGTTAAACGGCTAAAAATGTTACAAAATGTGGGGTCACGTAATATAGAAAATGCAGCGGTTTGTCGGCTAAGGAAGCACCTGAGGTTACCAAATGTTCCACACGTGTCATCACACAGCCAAACATTTATTTACATTAAAAACACACCGGGAATCAACTCATATTTGTCATTTATTACACCGATATTTTGTTTTTGCGTCAGACTCGCAGGTGTGTACAGTACAGTCAGTCCCCGCTGCGGCTGCACGTTTGACCTTAGATCATTTTTCTGGATTAAATTAAAAATACTTTGGGTTTTTTCACCTAATTTCATTTTTTGTCCGTTTTTTTTTTTTTTTTTTTTTTTTTTTTTTTTTTTAGAATACTCTATTGTGTAATGTGACACCTGTGAGACCTGGTTTAGTAACTGGTTTAGTAACTGGTTGAGTAACTAATTTAGTTCCTGGTTTAGTCCTTGTTCAGTCCTAGTTAAACCTGGTCTGGACCTGGTTTAAGTAATTTTTCTAGAATAATATATTGTACAATTTAACATCTGTTAGATCTGGTTTAGTCCCTGGTTTAGTCCTGGTTTAGATCTGGTTTAGTTCCTGGTTTCGTCCTTGTTCAGTCCTTGTTCAGTCCTAGTTTAGACCTGGTCTGGACCTGGTTTATCCTTTAATCCCTGGTTTAGACCTGGTTTAATTCCTGGTTTAGACCTACTTTAGTCCTGGTTCAGTCCTAGTTTGGTCCTGGTTTAGTCCTGGTTTAGTTCTGGTATAGTCCTGGTTTAGACTTAGTTTAGTGCCTGGTTTAGACCCGGTTTTGTCCTTGGTTTTGTCCCTGGTTTAGTCCCTGGATTAGTCCTAGTTTAGCAATAGTTTAGACCTGGTTTGGACCTGGTTTAGTCCTTGTTTTGTCCCTGGGTCAGACTAGGTTTACTCCCTGGTTTAGTCCTAGTTTAGCCCTGGTTTAGACCCTGGTTTAGTCCCTGGTTTAGATCGGGTATAGTCCTGGTATAATCCTGGTTTACACCCGGTTTACTCCCCGATTTTGTCCTTGGTTTTGTCCCTGGTTTAGTCCCTGAATTAGTCCGAGTTTAATAATAGTTTAGACCTGGTTTGGACCTGGTTTAGTCCTTGTTTAGTGCCTGGGTCAGACCAGGTTTAGTCCCTTGTTTAGTCCTGGTTTAGCCCTGATATAGACCTGGTTTAGTCCTGGTTTAGATCTGGTTTAGTTCCTGGTTTAGTCCTTGTTCAGTCCTTGTTCAGTCCTAGTTTAGTCCTAGTTTAGACCTGGTCTGGACCTGGTTTATCCTTTAGTTCCTGGTTTGCTCCCGGGTTTAGACCTGGTTTAATTCCTGGTTTAGACCTAGTTTAGTCCTGGTTCAGTCCTAGTTTAGACCTAGTTTGGTCCTGGTTTAGTCCTGGTTTAGATCTGGTATAGTCCTGGTTTAGACTTAGTTTTGTCCCTTGTTTAGTCCCTGGATTAGTCCTAGTTTAGTAATAGTTTAGACCTGGTTTGGACCTGGTTTAGTCCTTGTTTAGTCCCTGGGTCAGACCTGGTTTAGTCCTAGTTTAGTCCTGGTTTAGACCCTGGTTTAGTCCCTGGTTTATACCCGGTTTAGAGCTGGTTTAGTCCTGGTTATAGTCCTGGTTTAGACTTAGTTTAGTCCCTGTCTGAGTCCCTGGATTAGTCCTAGTTTAGTCCTAGTTTAGACCTGATTTAATCCCTGGTTTAGTCCCTGGTTTAGTCCTGGTTTAGACCTGGTTTAGATCTGGTATAGTCCTGGTTTAGACTTAGTTTACTCCCTGGTTTTGTCCTTGGTTTTGTCCTTGGTTTAGTCCCTGGATTAGTCCTAGTTTAGACCTGGTTTAATCCCTGGTTTAGCCCTGACTAAACCCTAGTTTAGTCTCTGATTTTGTCCCTGGTTCAGTCCTAGTTTAGTAATAGTTTAAACTTAGTTTAGACATGTTTTAGTCCTGGTTTAGTCCTTTAGTCAGTTCATATTTTTCATTTATTATCCCGTTCATTTGTTTCTGCGTCAGACTGAACACACCTGCGATTCAGTTCTTGCTTTGTCTCTTTACACTTTTTGACGTTTAATAATTATTCTGGATTAGTTTAAAAATTCTTTGTGTTTTTGATGTAATTTTTACCTGATCATATTGTTTTATTGGAGTAAATTTGCACCTGACCCGTGGTAATGTTGTAATGATTCTAATGTCTTTTAAAAAAATCACAAAAATGACAGTATTTAGGTTTAGGGAAACAACATTATTATTAACATAAATCAGAAAATGGAGTAATTTGAGCCTTTAAAACCATTTTGCCGCTGTCAGACTCGTTTAATTTCATCGCGTCAACTTTGGGAGACCTTTTGTGCGGTTTGTGGGTCATGAATCGACGTAATATCCAAAATAGTAGCAACGGTGATAAAACTGTAGCCTCGAGCCAGATGTGAAACTGAACTTGGCGACGTGACAAGGAATTCTATAGCTAAAAGTTCAACCGCAGATTTGAAACTCTGTGAAATACCAGAGCGCAGTCGGCCTCCAAACTACAAACTACGATAAATATGCTCAGTATGAAAATCGAAAATAGATCTTTGTTTTTCGCAGGTTTCGATATAAAAAAAAGTCCTATTATTTAATGTTAAAAATCACATTCTGTTTTTATTTTTATCGTTGCGTCAGATTCGGTGTTTTGCGTCGTCGTCTGTTACTCAGAATCGAAGTTGCGTTTTCAATTTTTGTAACACCAGTTTGTGCTGCTGTGGTGTCATTGGGCAAGACACTGCGTCACACACTGATGTAACAGTGAACGGGTGAAGGAACTGGAAAAAGTGACAATCCTATAGGTACTACTACTACTACTACTACTACTACTACTACAGTACAACTTTTACTATTACAGTACTACAACTTTTACTATTACAGTACTACAACTTTTACTATTACAGTACTACAACTTTTAACTATTACTGTTATTAAAACTTGTACTACTATTATTAGTACAACTACTATTACTACAACATTTACTACTACTATTATAACAACTTTTAGTACTACAATTACTATTACTACAACTGTTACTATTGCTATTATTACAACTTTTAATACTATTACTACAACTACTATTACTATTACTATAACTTTTACTACTTCTGTTACTACAACTTTTACTGCTCCTAATACTACTGCTACTACTAATACTACTACGACTATTACAACAACTACTGCTAGTAGTACTACAACTACTACTACTACTACTACTACTACTACTACTACTACTACTGCAACTACTATTACAATAACTACTGCTACTAGTACTACAACTACTACTATTATTACTACTACTAGTATTACTTCAACAACAACTACTGGTACTAATACTACAACTACTACTGCGCGTACTACACAGTGTACAGGAAGTGTCAGCAGATGAAAGAGGATCTGAGACACGCCCTTGTCCGTTTATTATTTATTTATTTACACAGTTGGGAGAGAGAAACACTGTTTTGATTCTTCATGTTTTATCTGAAGAAGTCAGAGCTGCATTAGTCCAAGGTGGTTGGCACTATCTCACACACACACACGCACGCATGCACGCACACACACGTATGCACGCACACACACGCATGCACACACACGTATGCACGCACACACACAGACACACACGCCATGATGCAATATGTTTTGCGTGTGTGTCTGTGTATGTGTGAATGTATGTATCTATGTAGGTGTGTATGTGTGTATGTTTGTACGTACGTGTGTATGTATGTATGTATGTTCGTGTGTATGTATGTGTGCATGTATGTGGTATGTATGTGTGTATGTATGTGTGTGCTATGTATGTATGTGTATGTATGTATGTATGTGTGTGTAGGTGTGTATGTATGTATGTATGTAGGGGTGTATGTATGCATGTAGGTAGGTGTATGTATGTATGTATGTATGTATGTATGTATGTGTGTGTATGTACGTGTGTATGTAGGTGTGCATGTATGTATGTATCTGTATGTGTGTAGGTGTGTATGTATGTGTGTAGGTGTGTGTGTATGTAGTGTACGTGTGTATGTATGTGTACGTGTGTATGTATGTGTGTGGTGTGTATGTATGTATGTAGGTGTGTATGTATGTGTATGTATGTATGTGTGTATGTGTGTGTGTGTATGTGTGTATGTATGTATGTATGTGTGTGTATGTATGTGGGTGTGTATGTGTGTATGTGTTGTGTGTGTGTGTTTGTGTGTGTGTATCTATGTACGTGTGTATGTACGTGGGTGTGTATGTATGTATGTAGGTGTGTATGTGTATGCGTGTGTGTGTATGTGTGTGTTTGTGTGTGTGTGTATCTATGTAGGCGTGTATGTATGTATATAAGTAAGTAAGTCAGTATTTATTTAGCGCTTTTCACAGACATTTTTTTGTCCCCAAAGACACTTTACAGAGCATTATTCAGCATTATTCATTCACTCTAGACTTGGTGATGGTAAACTACTATTGTAGCCACAGCTGCCCTGGGGCACACTGACTGAAACGCGGCTGCCATGCCACTGGGCGCCATCGTTCCCTCCGACCACCACCATCACTCACACACACACCACTTTCATACTAGGCAATGTGGGTGAAGTGTCTTGCCTAAGGACACAATGATTGAATTGATTGTATTTAACTGACCTTGACGATCAACTGTTTATGGACCTGGAGCATGTTTTGTGTTGATGGGGGAAACCGGTATATATGTATGTATGTATGTGTATGTATGTATGTATGTATGTATGTATGTATGTATGTGTGTATGTATGTATGTGTATGTATGTATGTATGTATGTATGTATGTATGTATGTATGTATGTATGTGTATGTATGTATGTATGTATGTATGTATGTATGTGTGTGTGTATCAGCAGCTTCTTACTGATCCCAGCCTTTCTCTTGAGTCTATTCTAGTTTGAAATGTTAATATTATGACAACACTTATCTAATCTCCCTTAACCAGATGTGGATACAGAAGTGGAGAGTTTTAAAACGCCGATAACATCAGACTACGGAGAATTCTGCCCAAAATTTAATTCACAATTTACATCTAATTTTTAACAAAATAATAATAATAATAATAATAATGTCTTGTGTGTGTGGATCACATGCAGACATTGAGGCACTTCTGTAGTTGACAAGTTACAAAATACACCTTTAAAAACACTATTTCAATTTGTCTTTCAGGAAATGTTTCGCCAGTTTCGACAAACATGTTCCGATACGCATGGAATTTTTATAGTTACTAAGATTTGCTCTTTGTTATTGCTGTTTATAATATTCTAGTCTAAGTCCCATATTATTATATTTTTTCTGATTAGTTCTAATGTCGTTTCCTCGTCACAAACAGACCTGGAGTTGTGTTTTTGTTTCATTCGCGCATGTTTAACGCACAGACCCCTGCAGATTTACACTTTTTAGAGTTCTTCTCTCAAACTGAAAACGCTCTGTTCCACCTTGTGATGTCATGCGGTGATACAAGGAAGCAGGGACGTCGCAATATCTAAATCTCTCGTCTCGGTACGGTATTATCACGATATTCATCTCACGGTACGATATTTAGAGCGATATTTGGTAGAGGCTAGGGCTGGGCGATATGGATCAAAAAATATATCTGGATATATTTTGCTATATCTCGATATACGATATATATCTCGATATATGTTCAAGAAAAACTAACCCCCTAAAACTGAAAACTGCCAAATTCCACAAGGTCCTTTTTTTTTCAAATTGAAGTGTAAGAGGTCGGCAGTTCATATAGGAACATTTAAGATTAAAAAAACCTAAAAAAATAATAATTTAACTGTAAAATAAAAGAAATAATACATATTTCCTTCTTTTCATTCATAAATAAAACAACTCAACACAAGCTCATCTTTGCATTAACTCTGTTCTCCAGACCAGAACCAGAACCATGAGCTCATTTAGCAGAAGAAGCTCAGGATGTTCCTTATTTCAATAGATCCATGTTCCAGCAGTGAGGAGCTCTGAGGTTTAATCCCACAATCCACTGCAGATCAAACCCAACGTTTCCAAACACTATTGTACAAGTGACACTGCAGCAGATTATTAATTAAAACATTCTGCATAAATAAACTTTACATTGCTAAACTTTACAATATATAAAACATAACGACTCTAGATCCACATCAGACCGTTTGCGATAATAATGTGTTTAATGCAGTTTTGCGCACGTGTGTTTACATTTTACAGAAACGAAACTTAAGCGCATGGCTCATTTGCATAAACAGAACACTTCTCATGCAGCTCAACTTGTTTAGCTTCTTTTGGACTAAAGGACACGACTCGGTGGAACATGAGGATGTGCTGCTGATGCTTTTGTCTGTAAATGGTGGAAAAGGTTCTCGATATATTTAAAATATCGATATATCGCCCACCCCTAGTAGAGGCTGATGATTTTTAGCTTTTAAAATACCTCGACAAGATTTAGGCGTGAATTATTTCCATCATAATCCCGAAAATTCAAGTAAAAACATATTTCTTCATATTGTTTGCGCTGAAATGAATCATGGGAAATGTAGTTCCCGATGTTTATAAACTGTTGCTACTATAAAACCGTGCATTTATGCAAAGGAACTTGTAAATCGATATATTGTGACAGCCCACGATATTATTGTGAGACTTTCGACGATATCACAGTATTTCAGTTATTGTTAGTGCTCCACTGTGTTTCTAAACTCCACACACCTCCACTAAAATCATTTGGATTGTTTCAGCTCTTCTGGAATTGCCAATTTCTAGTAAATAAAAGGTAAAAGTTCATCGCTTCATGACATCACAAGGTGGAACAGAGCATTTTGAGCTTTGCAGATGTAGACAGACTAATATTTAAAAGTTACTCAAACTCGTGAATGAAACAAAACACAAGCCCAGGTTTGTTTGTGACGAGTTAATAACATTTTAACTGAACTGAGCGCGAGCACATGTGGGAGCTCGTTGTAGCGTTGACACAGGAGAGGGAGGAGCTGACGTTTTCAGATAACGCTCACCAGCCCACGGCCTTCAAAATTCTGCTCAGATAAGTCACAAGAACAAGCTCTGCCCCCAAAATGAACGAGTCTGACGGCTTTCCCCGCTCATAGATGTAAGCTGATCCTGCCATTGTTGTGTCATTTCATGCTGGATTTAGTTGGATTTAAAACAGACTCGG
Organism: Boleophthalmus pectinirostris; assembly: GCF_026225935.1. Lineage (NCBI taxonomy): Eukaryota > Metazoa > Chordata > Actinopteri > Gobiiformes > Gobiidae > Boleophthalmus > Boleophthalmus pectinirostris. The sequence continues at coordinate 20,143,218 of NW_026570994.1, forward strand.
GTAAGGTGATTTCTGCAGTAAGAGATCGTACAGTGTGACACCTGTTAGTCCTGGTTTAATCCTGGTTTAATCCCTGGTTTAGCCCCTGGTTAAGGTCCTAGTTTAGACCTGGTTTACTCTCTGGTTTAGCCTGATTTTAGACCTGGTTTAGTCTCTGGTTTAGCCTCTGGTTAAACCCCTAGTTTAGACCCGGTTTAGTCTCTGGTTTAGACCCGGTTTAGTCTCTGGTTTAGACCTGGTTTAGTCCTGGTTTAGTCCTGGTTTAGTCCTGGTTTAGTCCTGGTTTAGACCTGGTTTAGACCTGTTTTTTAATCCTTTTTCTAGAGTAATATATTGTACAATTTAGCTCCTGTTAGACCTGTTTAGTCTCTGGTTTGGACCTGGTTTAGTCCCTGGTTTAGCCCAATTTTAGACCTGGTTTAGTCCCTGGTTTAGACCTAGTTTAGTCTCTGATTTAGTCCTGGTTTAGTCCCTGGTTTAATCCTGATTTAGACCTGGTTTAGACCTGTTTTTTAGTCCTTTTTCTAGAGTAATATATTGTACAACGTAGCACCTGTTAGACCTGTTTAGTCTCTCGTTTAGTCCCTGGTTTAGCCCGATTTTAGACCTGGTTTAGTCTCTGGTTTAGTCCTGGTTTAGTCCTGGTTTAGTCCCTGGTTTAGCCTGATTTTAGACCTGGTTTAGTCTCTAGTTTAGTCCCTGGTTTAATCCTGGTTTAGTCCTGGTTTAGTCTTGGTTTAGTCTTAGTTTAGTTTTGGTTTAGTCCTGGTTTAGTCTTGGTTTAGTCTTAGTTTAGTTTTGGTTTAGTCCTGGTTTAGTCCCTGGTTTAATCCTGGTTTAGTCTTGGTTTAGTCTGGTTTAGTCTGGTTTAGTCCTTGGTTTAGTCTGGTTTAGTCTTGGTTTAGTCTGGTTTAGTCCTGGTTTAGTCCTGGTTTAGTCTTGGTTTAGTCTTGGTTTAGTCTTGGTTTAGTTTAGTCCTGGTTTAGTCTTGGTTTAGTCTGGTTTAGTCTTGGTTTAGTCTTGGTTTAGTCTTGGTTTAGTCCTGATTTAGTCCTGGTTTAGTCCTGGTTTAGTCCTGGTTTAGTCCTGGTTTAGTCTTGGTTTAGTCCTGGTTTAGACCTGGTTTAGTCTCTAGTTTAGTCCCTGGTTTAATCCTGGTTTAGTCTTGGTTTAGTCCTGGTTTAGTCTTGGTTTAGTCCTGGTTTAGACCTGGTTTAGTCTCTAGTTTAGTCCCTGGTTTAGTCCTGGTTTAGTCTTGGTTTAGTCCTGGTTTAGTCTTGGTTTAGTCCTGGTTTAGTCCTGGTTTAGTCTGGTTTAGTCTGGTTTAGTCCTGGTTTAGTCCTGGTTTAGTCCTGGTTTAGTCCTGGTTTAGTCTTCGTTTAGTCTTGGTTTAGTCCTGGTTTAGTCCTGGTTTAGTCCTGGTTTAGTCTTGGTTTAGTCCTGGTTTAGTCCTGGTTTAGTCCTGGTTTAGTCCATACTCTCATATTTATTTACTTGAATAACATTTAGTAGAGAGTAAAGGTTTTCTTCTTACTTGAGACAAACTTGTGTTTCCTCTTCCCGCCGTGACTCAGTCTGAAGTGACGAAAGTTTTATGTGACAAAATGAAACAATCTGAACATTTGTTTTTCCTGCAGCTCCTTCAGATGTGAATAAAACCGTGGGCTCTCACAAGTTCCTTTGCGTAAATGCAGGTTTTATAGTAGTAACAGTTTATAAACATTGGAAACTACATTTCCCATTTTCAGTGCAAACAACATGAAGAAATATGGTTTTTACTTGAATTCTTGGGATTATGACGGAAATAATTCACACCACAATCTTGTCAAGGTGTTTTAAAAGCAGAAGCCTCTTCAAAATATCACAATAAATCACCCTAAAAGTAAAAGTCTGATCAATTCTACACATGCAGGTGCTGTAAAGTCATGGAAAATTCTCTTTAGGTCATGGAAAAGTTTTGAAATTTTGTTGAAAACGAGTGGGAACCCTGAACTCAACCAAACACCATCCACACCCGCTCAGACTTAAAGGTTGTATAGAGGATTTTTTAAGGGAAGAGAAATACAGCGACAGTCCTTTTTCAAATGTTGTGCACGCGTGACACCACCTTCCTCCTCCACAGCTCTTTCAGTAGAAACATCTCCTCCCGCCTCTTTATTCTAGAAATCACGTTTTTTTTTACAGCCAGTGCGCGTTCAGAATTACTGTTGAAGTTTCCTGTCTAGAAATAATTTATCAGTTTTTAGACCCTTCGTCCGCTTCATTCGCGCCATCGCTGGAAGGAATCTCCAAGAATCACCTCGGTTTGTCTTCGCTCCTTTTCCCCTTCTTCTCTTCGTCTTTCAGCGACCTCAAAAACCGACTTTCTTTTGCGGCGAACTGCTCGTGGATTCTCGTCCGCCGTCGCAACAAACTTTGTGCGAAATGCGAGGAAGCGACTGTTTTGAAAAAGCCTCTAAGAACCGCTGCGTAAACCACGTAATCCCCGCATCCCGACGAGTCAGTTACACTAGAAACGTAGGGAGTTTGATTGACAACCTAACAGCCAATAGATAAAGAGGCAGTCTCGTTTTCTATTGGCTGATGTTTATCTGGCCTCAACACGTCCAGAGTTGATAAATTTTCATTCTTTTTTTTTTTTTGGTCATCATAATTACAAAGCTGTAATGGTATTTTAAACTTTCATTGACAATTTGAAACAAAAAAAAAATCCTCCATACAACCTTTAACACATACAAACACATAATAACATTTCTTAAAGTTTCATGCTGTTGTTGTTTTTTTGTTTTTTTTCAGGGGCGTTTTTGTTTCGCTGCCAGACTCTGTGATGGTGGAGCAGCTCTCCCCACAGACAGGCCAAGCGCTCCTGACCAAAGCCCAGAACGGAGGCCTGTCCCATGGGTCGCCGAGCTCCAGGGACCCGGGGCTGCTGGAGAGGGGGCAGTGGGCCAGTAAAGCCGAGTTCCTGCTGGCCGTCGCGGGGCAAATCATCGGCCTGGGCAACGTCTGGAGGTTCCCCTACCTCTGCTACAAGAACGGAGGAGGTGAGGAGGCGTTTACAGGGTTTATATCACACAAAACTGACTCTTGTGAGGTTTAAAATGTGTTATAATGTTTTTATCTCGTTAAAAACAGACCTGGACTTGTGTTTTGTTTCATTCACATGTTTGAGTAACTTTTTATTATGAGTCTGTCTGTGTGAATGAAACAAAACACAACTCCAGAATCTGTGTATCATTTGTTCATTTGTTTTTCGAAATAAAACCAAAAATAAGAAAACGACCCAGGACTAAAACAGGTTCGGGACTGAGACTGGGACTGAGACTGAGACTGAGACTGAGACTGGGACTGACGGAACTGGGACTGAGACTGGGAGGACTGAGACTGGACTGACTGGGACTGGGAGGACTGGACTGAGACCAGGACTGAGACGGATCAAGACAGGGGAAGACAGGGACCCAGGACCGGGACTGGAGACTGGGACTGGGACTGGGACTGGGACTGACTGGGACTGAGACTGGGACTGGGACTGGAGACTGAGACTGGGACTGGGACTGAGACTGAGACTGAGACTGGGACTGAGACTGAGACTGGGACTGAGAGCGGGACGGAGACCGAGACCGAGACAGGGATCAAGACAGGGACCAGGTCCGGGACCAGGACCGGGACTGAGACCGGGACAGGGACGAAGACAGGGACCAGGACCGAGAACAGGAACAGGACTGAGAACGAGACCGGGAACAGGACCGAGACTAAGACAGGGACTGAGACTGGGAACAGAACCAGAACTAAGACTGAGACCGGGAACAGGACCAGGACCAGGACTGAGACCGGGAACAGGACCAGAACTGAGACCAGGAACAGGACCGGGACCGGGAGCAGGACCAGACAGTGACTGAGACAGTGATTGAGACCGGGACAGTTCAGTCCTGGTTCAGTCCTGGTTCAGTCCTGGTTCAGTCCTGGTTCAGTCCTGGTTCAGTCCGGCATCGCAGTTTAAATAATGGAAACGGGAAATGGCCGTTATTTTTTTTTTTTCCATTATTCATTTAAACACAAAATCTAAAAAAATGAAAAAACAAATCGTTATCTGTTTTTTCATTTTGGATTTGGAGACAAATAATGAAGAAAATAGTTGTTTTTTTTCGTGTTTTTATTTTTGGTTTTATATTGATTCTCCAGGTCTGTTTTGACAAGGAAACAACATTAGAAAACCGATCAGAAAACGGCGAAACATGGGAGGAGACAGGACAGGCTTTCATGTTGTTCTAACTCTGACTTTGTTTGATGTGGTCAATATTTATCATAGTTTTACATTAGTTCATTGGGAAGTTGAAGACAAAAGTACAAAAATACAGGAAGCAGCGGTGAGAATGTTCCTGTCCCGAGACTCACACCGCGCTGTAACGTTCATGTGTGTTCGTGTTTGAATCATTTGCAGAATTGGCCACAAATAAGTAAGAACGAGTAACATTTTTACAGTGTTACATGGACAGTCTGTGTATTTTTGGTTAAAATATTATCAAGTTTTGGAAAAAAAATGTGTTTCTCAATCCCTTTCTGTCTCAGTCAGAAGTCTCAAGGTCAGGTCAACAGGAGGGACGGTCAGGAACGGTCAGCAGATTCTGTGTCAGGGCAGTTTGAGGGGAGGAAGAGTTCTCAGGACAAAAGTGTCTCTGTGTGTCCTGCAGCGTCACAGGAGCCTCCAGGTGAACACAGCAGGAAAAGCCTTGTTCTGTTCTTTCAGTAGATGATTAAATGGTCCATCGATCCGTTTTCTTCCGCTTATCCGGGTCCGGGTCGCAGGGGCAGCGGTCTAAGCAGGGACTCTCAGACTTCCTTCACCCCGGACACTAAATGGTCCATTCGCTCAAAGTGTAGGCGAGTTTCATTGTTGACAAAAGCGCGCGTTGCATGCTGGGAATTATTTTGGTCGGCGGCAATAAACACTAATTCAACATGACGGACGGAGCGAGAAAGCACGTAAAGGGTATTGATCCCGGTTATTTATCCACTCTAACGGCAGAGGACCCAAGACCATTTGACCAGAAATTGGTCATAAGCATCGACGGACGACAAATCACCCTTTTCAACCCCGACAAAAGCCTGGACCAAACCAAATTTCTGGTCAGAATCGCCAACTACCTGGACAAATATTCACTTGGGTGATATCCACAATGACTTGGTGGAAACTCCTGGGTCATTCACAGCAGAAAAGATGAAAACCTCCAAGAGTCTCGATGTGTTGTTGAACTTGTTGGAGTCCACGGTTTGTTAGGATCTTCTACGTTTGCTCTGCGGATGTTTGAAAGTCGTTTAATTCACCGTTAGCGGTTCTTTTCACTCAGAATACGAAAAAGACATTTTCCTTCTTCCGTGCTTCTATTTGTGCATCCGATAATGCAGCAGGAATTTACCATTATCGGGGATAAATACGCGAGGTTACACACTGTGTTTGACGCTACCGTGTTTCTTGCCTCCGACCAAAATATTTCCCAGCAGCAACGCGGGCTTTTAATAACAATGACGTCAGCTGAAACTCACCTATTTCGTCCTCTTTTCTGCCACATTTGATGTAAAAAGGCTTTTTTTTGTTGTGTTGTCGCGTTTGTATTTGTCGCGGCGTTTGCGTTTGTTGTGACCCCCTCTCGGCTTCCGTAGAGAACCGTGCATCTAAACATTCTAGAAGATTGGGACCCTGTAGTGTGAACCCAGTGAACTCACGTCTGATTTGAAGTTGCGAGTATTGGGACGAGGCCAACATTTTAGCCGAGGCGAATTCTCGATTAGGCACGGCTTGGGTAATTAGTTGTCATGGCAACGGTGCAATCCAACCCAAGTTATATGTCGTTTGAACGGAGTCTGCGTAAACTATGTATGTATCATTTACATAAAAAAACAACACGTTATTAAGCCTTCAGTCAACGTTAGACAGTAGAAGGAATTGTTTGACTGATGAAAAAAAGTTCGACTGGTCAAATAAAAAAAACAAAAACGGAGCGGTCCTTTCTGATCACGTGCGTTTCTTTCCAGGCGTGTTCTTCGTGCCGTACCTCCTCTTCCTGGTGCTGTGCGGCGTCCCCCTCTTCCTCCTCGAGACGTCTCTGGGGCAGTTCACGAGTCTGGGAGGAGTCAGCGCCTGGAGGTCCATCTGCCCCCTGTTCGGAGGTACGACCCCAACACAACACAACACAACAGTTTCATAAAGTTAAAGCAGAACACTTCTCATTTACACTCTGAAGTTAAAGTTGAAGTGATTCATGTCTGACTCATTTTTATTTTCTTATATTCAAGACGTCATTGCTCTGATCTGTCTCCATTTTCACCGTTTTATTTTGTTTCCTCGTCACAAACAGACCTGGAGTTGTGTTTTGTTTCATTCACACGTTTAACACACAAACCCTGCAGATTTAGGCTTTTACGTTCTTTTCTCAAAAACACAGAAAACAGGAAGTGCTCCATTGTGTTTATAGACTCCATGCACCTTTTACTAGATTCACTGGCAATTCCAGGACTGAAATTATCCAGATCTTGAGTGATTATTTTGAGGAAATACCAACATTCTAACATGACTTAAAGCTGATGACGACATCTCACTGCGCTCTGTTTACATGTGCCATCGCTTTTAGCAGAGAAAAAGAATCCAGCGGCAGAAATATCTATTAAATAAAAAAAAAATAAAAGAATGTACAGTTAAATAAAGAGAAATAGTGAAGCTGATGTCCGTCCTTTTATGATTCGTGCTCCTCCGTGAGTTTATGGAGATAAAAACAGAGCAGAGCAGCGACGACGGCCTGAGACGAGAAGCAGCTAAACTTCTGTCACAGAGTGTGTTTACATGCACATCAATAACCCGGTTATGATCGGGTTTTTTGAGTATCCCGGTTTCTTGATGGTGCATGTAAACGCAGTAACCCGGTTTCAGTATCCCGGTTATTAGAAACCGAGTTACTGTAGCTGGTTTATTCCGATAGTAACCGGGATACTTGTGGCATGTAAACGCAGTATTATCCCGGTTACTGCAACATAAAGTTGAGTCGCATGCGTCCAAAAGACACTTTCCAGCCTTTCACCACAACAGTAGTGACATAAATAAATTGACCAACATAAATAAAGTGACCAAACGAGTGAAATGACTGTAAAATAAAGAGCTGCACTAAACCTGCACACGTACAATCTGCACTCGTGTGACGCTGAAAAACTAAAACATGAACTATCTCCTGTACAACACACACACAGAACAGACTCACCATCATCAGCACCTCTTCTGTCACAGAAATAACACACATAATCCACAGAGTCGTGTCATTTAGTCCAAAAGAAACTGATCGCATCAGCGGCGCAAGGAGCGAGTTGTTTTTATCGCCGCTAACAGTTTATGCTAATTAGCCAAAGGGTCTTAAGTTTCGTTTCTGTAAAACGTAAACAAATGTGATCAGAGCTGAATGATCTGATCAAACGGGCTGATGTGTCTATAGTGTTTATGGTTTATATGTTGTAAAGTTGAGTTTATTTATGCAGAAGATTTTAATGAAGAATCTGCACAGTGGATTGTGGGAGATCTCGTAGCTCCTTAGCTTCTTATGCTAAAGGAGCTCACGGTTTGTATTTTTCCTGGTTTATTAAATTGATTTAAGTTAATTTTTGCGCCTGTGCATTTGTAAGATTATGTCAAGAAACCGGGACACTCCATTTGATCATGTACACGCGGATATGAGTGTCCCGGTTTCTCAGTGCTCATGTAAACACAGTAACACGAACACTGACAGAACCGGGTTATTGATGTACATGTAAACACACTCACAGTTTTGGAGCAGAGTTTATCCACTGTTTTCCTCGTGTGAGTAACATCAGCTCACCTGACAGGGCTCGTATAGTAAAGTCGTGTGTCTGTGTCGCGCTTTGGCCCACCTCCTCCCATCTGTGCCGCACCAGAGTTTGGTCCGTTTACCCTCAAACTGGACAAACGTACGGCGCTTTAGGTTGTACGGCTTTTGGGCACGGTTCTAAAGCCCTAGTGTGAGTGCAGCCTGAGGTCATGTTTGTAGAGTCGAGTCGGTATTGTGCTCCTGTGACTTGTGAATTTGATGACTGATTGGTTGAAAAAGGCTCTTAATGACTTTCTAATCTCTCTGACCTTACACCTATTTCTCACTGCACTCTTCCAGTTTCTCAACATTATAATCTAACGTAATCGCACGACTCACACTGACTCAGCCTTAATCTGAGGACGTTTTTGGCTCTGGGCCCTGGTTCCCGTGTTCTCCTGATAACTACAACTGTTCCAGATCCAACACTCCCGCCCTGTCATTTATTTATCTGTTTGATTTGAACCTTTTACGTTCAAAGAATGAGTGTGTGCAGATAATACTGGCTCTAAAATATTATGGAGTCACTAAATCCTTGTTTTTGTCCTGGTTTAGAGCCTGGTTTTATTTTTGGTTCAGTCCTTGGTGCAGTCTTGGTTTAGTCCTTGGTTTAGTTTTCGTTTTTTCTTGATGTAATCCTGATTCAGTCCTGGTTTAGTCCTGATTAAGTCCTTGTTTAGTTTTTGGTTCAGTCCTTGGTTCAGTCTTGCTTTAGTCCTTGCTTTAGTTCTCGTTTAGTCCTGATTTATTCCTAATTCTATCCTGATTCAGTCCTGGATTAATGCCTGGTTTAGTCCTAGGTTTACTTCTTGTTTAGTCTCGATTTAGTCCTGATTCAGTCCTGGTTTAATGCCTGGTTTAGTTTTGGTTCAGTCTTGGTTTAGTCCTTGATTTTGTCCTGGTTTAGTCCCTGTTTTAGTCCTTGGTTTAGTTCTCATTTAATCCTGTTTAGTCCTTTGGTTTAGTCTCTTATTTAAATCCTGTTTTTAGTCCTTGGTTTAGTTCTCATTTAATCCTGTTTTAGTCCTTGGTTTAGTTCTCATTTAATCCTGATTTAGTCCTTGGTTTAGTTCTCAGTTTAGTTCTCGTTTAGTCCTTATTCAATCCTGATTCAGTCTTGGTTTAGTTCCGGGTTTAGTCCTTGGTTTAGTTCTCGTTTAGTCCTTATTTAGTCTTGACTCAGTCCTGGTTTAGTCCTTAGTTTAGTTCTTATTTAGTCCTGATTCAGTCCTGGTTTAGTTTTTTTTCCAGTCCTTGGTTCAGTCTTGGTTTAGTCCTGATTTAGTCTCTGTTTTAGTCCTTGATTTAGTCCTCGTTTAGGCCTGATTTAGTCCCCTATTCAGCCCTTGTTTACCTTGTTTTAGTCCTGGTTTAGACCCAGTTTTAGTCCTTGGTTTAGTTTTCCTTTAGTCATGATTCAGTCCTGGTTTAGTCCCTTGATTTAGTTCTCGTTTAAGTCCTGATTTAGTCCTGATTCAGTACTAGTTTAGTGCCTGGTTTAGTTCTTGGTTTAGTTCTCATTTAGTCCTTGGTTCAGTTGTGGTTTAGTCCCTTTAGTCCTTGGTTTAGTTCTTGTTTAGTCCTGATTCAGTCCTGGTTTAGTGCCTGGTTTAGTTTTGGTTCAGTCCTTGGTTCAGTCCTTGATTTAGTCCCTGGTTTAGTCCCTGGTTTAGTCCTTGGTTTAGTTTTCGTTTAGCTCTGATTCAGTCCTGGTTTAAGTCCTTGGTTTAGTTCTTGTTTAATCCTTGGTTTAGTCCTGGATTTAGTCCTTGGTTTAGTTCTTGTTTAGTTCTTGTTTAATCCTGTTTTAGTGCCTGGTTTAGTCCTTGGTTCAGTCCTGGTTTAGTCCCTGTTTTAGTCCTTAGTTTAGTTCTCATTTAGTCCTGGTTTAGTCCTAGTTTAGTTGTGGTTTAGTGCCTGCTTTTGGTTCTTTGTTCAGTCCTTGATTTAGTCCTTGATTTAGTCCTTGATTTAGTCCTTGACTTCCTTTTATTCCCTGAAAATTTCAACACATTTTTCAACTTTTCATCCCAAATTCACAAGTATTTCCACCAAATGACTCCAAAAACTGGAGGATCATAAAAACTTTAAAGGAGGAGGTGTGCGCATGAATGACTGAAGTGTTCTCTGGAGCGTCTGAAGCCGCACACACAGGGCTGCCGTTGTCGTGTTATCGTTTGTGTATCCGCCGTAAATAGAGCGGTGACATTTAAGTCCGAGGAAAAACACAGAGGCTTCATTAACACCGGACCGATTGTGGTTTGAAACGATCGCAATTTCAAGTGAATCACGAGTTACTGTAAAGCTCGTGTCGCCGCTCAGTCAGAAAACACTGAAAACACAAGAGCCGCTCATGTTTATTTATACAAACTCGTTACTCACTGGGTCAAAAAAGTCCCACGAATGACAATTTTACTGTGTTTGACTCGAATAAAAGGCCCAGATTACGCAAAACGGACTCTTCTGAGCTTTTAGTCATGTTTATAATTCACGTCACGTCCATATTCACGACACTCACCTGCAGCTCCGCACGGTCTGGACACAAAACGAAAAAGAATTCTGTTTTTGCGCGTTTGGTTTTATAGTTTATTTTCATCAACACGCTGTTTAGATTTTGTTAAACACTTTGATTTAAAAGGAACTTAAACTCACGTAAACAAAAAGGCTTTAGAGTTTTGAAAATTTATCCCAGACCTAGAAAAAAAAAAAATCACGATTATTTTGGTCAATATTGAAATCGTGATTATTTAAACGATTTTTTTTTTTTTTTTGTTACACGATGCTTTTATTCAGCATTTCTCAAAAAAAAACAACATGAAACCAGTGAAAAAAATTGACTAAAAACAAAATTTGGGAAATGTTTCGCATCTTAAATTAAATATGACATAAAGTCGTTTTCATTAGTGTAAAATTTTCATGTGACCAACAAGTCAACTGCACCGATTCTCTCAAAAAACGGCTTAAAACGGCTTTATCGTCTCTATTGAACTTATCTGCTGTAAAAAAATTGACTCCATACAAAATAACAAAACCCGATGACGACAGCAACTTCTAGAATAAGATGGATATTGAACGATAAGTCGATATAGTGATTATTGCACTGTAAAGTCATGGAAAATTCACTTTAGGTCAAGAAAAAATCACGGAAAAGATTTGAAAGTTGGAAAAAAAATGGGAGATTCCGTGCAGCGACCGTAGTTTATGAGGATTCACGAGGTTCGGAGGGACGTAGTCGAGGCGGCCGCTCTAACTGTAAAGTGCTGCGGGAAATACTGCATTAAATCCAGAAGTCTACAGGGTTCCCATGGTCATGGAAATCCTGGAAAAGTCATGGAATTTTGTAAATTCATTTAAAGTTTTGGTAAAGTGATGGACTTTTAGTTTCTCTTTCATGCAATTTTATGCCTTTTATGTGCCTTTTGTTTAAAAGACACGACAATAAAATGCACTGACAGGATTTAGAATTTTTAAACCTATAATAATAAACCATAAGGTGAGTGGTTTGGGATTATGGTTTTTAACATTTCAGATTTAGCCCTAAACGTCTGATCAATTCTACACATGTAGGTGCTGTAAAGTCATGGAAAATTCACTTTAGGTCATGAAAAAAATCATGGAAAAGTTTTGAAATTTGAAAAAGAGTGTGAACCCTGATATAAACCGTCTGTTTTAGTTCATTGGGGGAAAAGACTTGTGTGCAGTTTGGTGCATGTTGTTGTTGTTGCGTTATATTAGATACGTATTTTCTGTTTATTTGTTTGAACAGTTTATTTGCGATTAAATTATTTTGCGTTAACTCCAGAAGTTTACTTTAATACATTTTTCCTCCTACTTCGATCACGTCAGTCCAGCTTCCTCACAGTCCCTTCTCCAAAACATCTCCAGAGTTGTGTTTTGTTTCATTCACACACAAGTTATTCTTTATTCAGGGTTCCCACGGTCATGGAAATCCTGGAAAAGTCATGGAATTTTAGTATCTCTTTTACGCAGTTTAACGAAGTTTTCATTAGACTACTATGATTATTTCTGAACGTCTGCACCTTTTGTTTAAAAGAGACGACAATAAATGCACTGACAGGATTTTGAATATTAAAAAACTATAATCCCAAACCATACGGTGAGTGGAAAGACTTAAAGGTTGTATGGAGGATTTTTTTTTTGTTTCAAATTGTCAATGAAAGTTTAAAATACCATTACAGAGACGCAGCAGCTTTGTAATTACGATGACCAAAAAAAAAAGAATGAAAATTTATCAACTGTGGACGTGTTGAGGCCAGATAAACATCAGCCAATAGAAAACGAGGCTGCCTCTTTACCTATTGGCTGTCAGGTCATCAATCAAACTCCCTACGTTTCTAGTGTAATTGACTCGTCGGGATGCAGGGATCACGTGGTTTATGCAGCGGTTCTTAGAGGCTTTTTCAAACTGTCACTTCCTCACAAAGTTTGTTGCGATGGCGGACGAGAATCCACGACCAGTTCGCCGCAAAAGAAAGTCGGTTTTTGAGGTCGCTGAAAGAAGAAGAGAAGAAGGGGAAAAGGAGCGAAGACAAACCGAGGTGATTCTTGGAGATTCCTTCCAGCGATTGCGCGAGTGAAGCGGACGAAGGGTCTAAAAACTGACGCGTCGGTTGCTAAATTATTAGGTCATTTCAACAGTAATTCTGAACGCGCACTGGCTGTAAAAAAAAATGTGATTTTTAGAGTAAAGAGGCGGGAGGAGGTGTTTCTACTGAGGCTGTGGAGGATGAAGGTGGTGTCACGCATGCACAACATTTGTAAAAAAAAACTGTCGCTGTATTTCTCTTCCCTTAAAAAAATCCTCTATACAACCTTTAAACATTTCATATTTAGCCCTAAAACTCTGATCAATTCTACACATGTTGGTGCCGTAAAGTCATGGAAAATTCACTTTAGGTCACGAAAAAGTCATGGAAAAGTTGAAAAAGAGTGTGAACCCTGATATAAACCGTCTGTTTTAGTTAATTGGGAGGAAAAGACTTTATTGACTTGTACTTGAAACTTATTTTCTGTTTATTGGTTTGAACAGTTTATTTGTGATTAAGATGTGATGTGATTGTTTTCAGTCTGCCTCCTACTTCGATCACGTCACCGCTCCCTTCTCCAAAAACAAACCCAGAGTTGTGTTTTATTTCATTCACACATATTTGAGCAAACTCTTTATTACTCAAAACGCTCTCTTCCACTTTGTGATGTCATGAACCGTTCGTTTTCAAGTGAACTCTTTACCTTTTAGTTCAGTTTTTATTGCTGCTGATTCAGAGGTTTATTACCATTTTTAATATTTTTTTACTGAGCTACTGTGTCCAAGTAATTTCCCTCGTGGATCAATAAAGTCCGTCCGAGTTTAAGTGAATTCCTGGGCTGAAGTTACCCGAAGTTTAAGAGAAGAACTCCCATAAATCTGCGGGTTTTGCGCGTTTAAACACGTGCGAATGAAACAAAACACAGCTCCGGGTCTGTTCGCGACGAGGAAACGACATCAGAACAAACATTAGATGAGAAAATAGTGCAACGTGGACCTTTTTTAAAACCACAAATAAAACGGAGAGATGTTTTAAACCACTTCGAGCGGAGCAGCGGTTGTTTTTCTGCATTGAAATGAGTCCTTCCGCAGACGAGTGTCCTCAGGCCGCTCTCCAAAACCTCTTCAGCCGGCGAGAGAGCGTGGACTCTTCTCACATGAGCCCGGAGACGAGAAGAAAAGAGAGGAAAAGAGAGGAAAAGAGGGAGATAAACAAAAGCTCTGTTTAAATAGTTTAGATTCTGATCATCTGACCGCCTCATCATCATGTTCAAGTGCGTCCAACAGGGTTTTCTTTGTTATTCCGACTCGGTTCAGTGCTGGAATCGTACTAAATATTTATCATAGTTTCGCATTAAAGTGTCAGTTTGTGGAGGAAAAAAAAAAAAAGAGTTAAAAATACAGGAAGTCAGCAGCGAGTTTTAAAGCAGATAAGTGTTCGCTCTGGCACGCGTCCGACCTTATCGTCCCGTAACGGCTGCTGCTCCTCGTTTTGGCCGCGGTCCCGGTGTTTTTTTTTTTTTTTATATACATATCGCTTCTCGGTCTGTAAATAAATTCCTATTCCTAATATGGAAGTGGCTCCGAGCGCGTCTAGAACCGCGGCGTCGATGAGCTGCGTTGGGCTGGAGCTGGATGGTTGTGGGAAAACAGACGTGTAAACAGACGGTGTTTAAACGACAGGTTCAGCAGCTTTTACACTGATAAGACACACAGACACACACAGAGACACACACAGACACATTATTTACATTATTATTTCCTTTCTCTCTTCTCTCTTTATCTTTCTCTTTCCCTCTTCTCTCTGTCTCCCCTTTCTCTCCCTCTTACCCTTTCTCTCCCTTCCTCTCCCTCCTTCTTTCTCTCTCTCCCTCTTAACCTGTCTCTCCCCTTTCTCTCTCTCTCCTCTCTTCTCTCTCTCTCTCACTTACTCACTCTCTTCCCTTTCTCTCTCTCCTTTCTCTTCTCCATCTCTCCCTTTTTACCCTGTCTCTCCCTCTCTTTCTCTCCCTCTCACCCCTTCTCTCTCTTCCACTCTCTATCCCCTTAAGTTTTCTCTCTCCCTCTCTCCCCTTTCTCTCTCCCTCCCTTTCTCTTTCTGTCTCTCTATCTCCCTCTTACCCTATTGCTCTCTCTCTCTCCCCCTCCCTCCGTCTCTCCTCTTCATCTCTCTATTCCCTTAAACTGTCTCCTTCTTTCCCCTTTCTCTCTCCCTCTCTCCCCTTTCTCTGTCTCCCTCCCCTTATCTCTCTCTCCCCTTTCTCTCCTTTTTCTTTCTCTCTCTTTCTCCTGCTTTCTTTCTCTCTCTCTCTCCATCCCCTTTCTCTCTCTCTCCCTCCCCTCTCTCTCTCCCCTTTCTCTCTTCTCTTTCTTTCTCTCTCTCTCTATCCCCTTTCTCTCTCTCTCCCTCCCTCTCCCTCTCTCTCTCTCCCTTTCTCTCTCTCTCCCCCCTTTCTATCTCTATCTCTCTCTTACCCTCACTTTCCTCTTCTCTCACCCTCTCTCCCCTCTCTATCTCCCTCTTCTCCCTACCTCTTCTCTCTCTCTCTCTTCTTTCCTTCTTGTCCCGCTCTCTTTCTCTCCCTCCCTCCCTCTTACCCTCTCTCCCCGTTCTCTTTCTCTCTCTCTCCGTCTTCTGTTTTGATAAATAGTGTAAATGGTCTGGATTTGTAATAAAACACTTTTTTTTTATGTAAATAGAACGAGGTGTGGATGTAATTCAATGTACAATGTTTTTAACAACGACAATAAAAGTGTGTTAAAAATCATCTCAAATCTCTCTCCATCTCTCTCTCTCTCTCTCTCGTCTCTCTCTCTCTCTCTCTTCTCTCTCTCCGTGTTTCTCTCTCTGTCGTTCAGGTCTGGGTTATGCGTCTCAGGTGATGATCCTTCATGGTTGTGTTTATTACATCATCATTCTGGCCTGGGCTCTGTTCTATTTGGGCCACAGTTTTCAGAGCGAACTCCCCTGGGCCCACTGCAACAACACCTGGAACACTGGTCAGTACACACACTGAAACAACCCCCGACACACACTGACACACAACCCCCGACACACACTGAAACAACACCTGGAACACTGGTCAGTACACACACTGAAACAACCCCCGACACACACTGAAACAACCCCCGACACACACTGAAACAACACCTGGAACACTGGTCAGTACACACACTGCAACAACACCTGGAACACTGGTCAGTACACACACTGAAACAACCCCCGACACACACACACTGAAACAACCACCCGACACACACTGAAACAACACCTGGAACACTGGTCAGTACACACACTGCAACAACACCTGGAACACTGGTCAGTACAACACACACTGAAACAACCCCCGACACACACTGAAACAACCCCCGACACACACTGAAACAACACCTGGAACACTGGTCAGTACACACACTGCAACAACACCTGGAACACTGGTCAGTACACACACTGAAACAACCCCCGACACACACTGAAACAACACCTGGAACACTGGTCAGTACACACACTGCAACAACACCTGGAACACTGGTCAGTACACACACTGAAACAACCCCCGACACACACTGCAACAACACCTGGAACACTGGTCAGTACACACACTGAAACAACCCCCGACACACACTGCAACAACACCTGGAACACTGGTCAGTACACACACTGCAACAACACCTGGAACACTGGTCAGTACACACACTGAAACAACCCCCGACACACACTGAAACAACCCCCGACACACACTGCAACAACACCTGGAACACTGGTCAGTACACACACTGAAACAACCCCCGACACACACTGCAACAACACCTGGAACACTGGTCAGTACACACACTGAAACAACCCCCGACACACACTGCAACAACACCTGGAACACTGGTCAGTACACACACTGAAACAACCCCCGACACACACTGAAACAACCCCCGACACACACTGCAACAACACCTGGAACACTGGTCAGTACACACACACTGAAACAACCCCCGACACACACTGCAACAACACCTGGAAACACTGGTCAGTACACACACACTGACACACACAAACCCCCGACACACACTGCAACAACACCTGGAACACTGGTCAGTACACACACTGAAACAACCCCCGACACACACTGAAACAACCCCCGACACACACTGCAACAACACCTGGAACACTGGTCAGTACACACACTGAAACAACCCCCGACACACACTGAAACAACAACCCCCGACACACACTGCAACAACACCTGGAACACTGGTCAGTACACACACTGAAACAACACCGACAACACACACTGAAACAACCCCCGACACACACTGCAACAACACCTGGAACACTGGTCAGTACACACACTGAAACAACCCCCGACACACACTGAAACAACCCCACACACTGAACAACACACACACTGAAACAACACCTGGAACACTGGTCAGTACACACACTGAAACAACCCCCGACACACACTGCAACAACACCTGGAACACTGGTCAGTACACACACTGAAACAGCCCCCGACACACACTGAAACAGCCCCCGACACACACTGAAACAACCCCTGACACACTGAAACTCACACACACTAAACCAAAACTACAACCAATATCCAAACTAGATCCTCATTTTTCGCAGGTATCGATACTAAAAAAGTCCCGTTGACAGGACAAAACCGACCTGGTTTGGACCTGGTTTGAACCTTGTTAAGACCTGGTTTGAACCTGGTTAAGACCTGGTTTGGACGTGGATTAGACCTAGTTTAGACCTGGTTTGGATCTGGTTTGGACCTGGTTTAGACTTTTTTTAGACCTGGTTTGGACCTGGTTTGGACCTGGTTTGGACCTGGTTTAGACGTGGATTAGACCTGGTTTGGACCTGGTTTAGACCTGGTTTGGACCTGGTTTAGTCCTGGTTTGGACCTGGTTTGGACCTGGTTTAGACGTGGATTAGAACTGGTTTGGACCTGGTTTAGACGTGGTTTAGACCTGGTTTGGACCTGGTTTAGACCTGGTTTGGACCTGGTTTGGACCTGGTTTAGACCTGGTTTGGACCTGGACCACTGAGGGATTACCCAGATATAAGGACACATGGGAACAGTAAAGAAAGTTCTACCATTTAATGTAGAAAATCACAGTATATTGTCTAAAGAAAAAGCGTTTTTGTTATCATTATGGTATCAGAATCTGTATTACATATCATAGTCTAATCCTGAGAATCAAAATAGTTTTAAATTTTAGTATCGTGACACTAGTTTTGCTGCTGTAGTGTCATAAAAACACAAAAAAAACCAATAGAAATGTCTAAACTATTTTTTTTGTATAGAAATATGCTCAAAATTGTGTGTATTATTGGAGTTTCTGCTTCTCTTTGTAGTTGTCATTTTGAGGACTTTTTCATCCCAAGTTTTAATGAAAATATGTTTTTGTTTGCAGCCTCATGTTTCGTCTTCGATCAGGCTAACCACTCTGCCAATGGGACCAACATGCCAGAGAACGCCACTTCGCCCGTCATGGAGTTCTGGGAGTGAGTTATGTCATTACTTTAAAAAATAAAAGTAAAATTTCTCCCTGCAGTCAATCCTCTGTAGCTCAGGGAGGTTCTGAGCTTCACATGAGGCCTTGTCTATAAACTGAGACTGAGACAAACTCGGATGTGTCCCTCAGTGTTTCTCATAGATGTTTTTAAGACTATGGTGGCACAGATTATTTTTGTTTGAGTATTTCAGTCATTCAGTTCATGTTTACTAATCCATGGCAGGAGAAATTCTATTTGTCAACTGGATAACTTTTTTTCTTTTTCTTTTTTTTTTATCAAATACTCATCCAAGCTGCTTCTTCAGGTCAGTTCTGGTCAGACCCTGTTGGACACCGCCTTATATCTGCCTGAAAAGAGGAGCTAACTACACTGAAACTACTCTGAAACTAACACATCTACTTGTTTACAGGTTCCGTTTGTTAGCTAGGCCTATTTATTGAAATGCATGTGGGGACTGTGCTTGAGTCATATTAGCAGGATCATTCAGGGCCAAACCTCTGAGCCTGACCCGGCTGTCACTATTGTTTTCTTTGTTTTGGTTTAGTTCTGAGGATGGAGTTGTAACTTGGAGACAGATTGTGTTTGAGCCTCCGTTTCTGTTCAAAGATGGATTGTTTCTCTTAACAAAAATAGCCTCTTTAACTCCCCTCTCAAACCAATTCTTTTGTCTGTGGTGGAGATGGACATTAGACTGAGGTCCTGTGTTGCTCTCTCACCCGTGTTGGTTCATCCTCTTGTGAAGTGACTGTTTTGTTTCTCCAATGTAACGCTCAGTTCCAGAGTAGTTTCAGTGTTGTTTGCTCCTCCTTTCAGGCAGATATAAGGCCGTGTCCACCAGCATTTTGACCAGAACTGAAGAAGCAGCTGCCAAACGTATTCAACCAAAAAACTTTAGTCCAGTAACAAAATTTTATTTCTCCTTTGTCATAGATTCTACCTGGATGCCTGAAGAATTTTACCAATATACTAGTCCATTGTTAAGTTAGAATATCATGAAAAAAGTTCAATATTTTTTGTCTGTCATTTCAGAAAGTCAAACCCGAGAGTTTATTGCTGGATTTTTTATATAATTGTGGCTTACAGATAATGAAAAAAAAAAATTCTGAGTCTTTTAATGTTATCTAGTAAATGCATCTTACTGCCTATATTAATTTTGACCAGTGTAATGTCTTTTATAGAATTTTTATGATAACACAACGAGCAACAAAGTGTAATGTTGTCATAATAATACAGAGTCCAGTTTATTTCAGACAATGAGAAGCCACTAGACCAGGAGTGTCAAACTCATTTTGGTCCGGGGGCCGTATCCAACCGACTTTGATCCCAAAGGGGCCGGATCAGAAAACTCATGTCATATAAACCTCAAAAATAACAATAAGTTCAAATATTTGTGCAGAGAAACACAAATCTATTACAGAAATCTTTTTTAATTGATGAACTCTTTCTTTTACAAAACATTATAATATCATGAACAACCTGAAACTTTAAGAAAAATGTAATTTCAACACAAAGTTTTAACATTAACTTGTCTGCAAACAGGAATAAGTAAATTTTTGTTGTAAAATCCTGCACTCGGCTCCACTTTTCTCATGTTGGACATTTTTCTGATGAGGGTGTCACGGTCAACAGTCAAAACGATCGTCCTTTAAGAGCGTTTGGAAAGAGACACAGTCTTCATTTGTGGGCGATGATCTCGTAGTCGATCGATTATCGATTAATCATTAACGCATGTATTACTATCTGCACTAATCTGCATAAATTCAACTTTACGACATATGACTTACACATCACAGAAAATTACAAACTTAAACTAATTTTAAATAAAACTCCATTGTGTTATTTCTGTCAGAAAATCATCCGAGGGCCAGATTAAAGGTCTTGGAGGGCCGGATCCAGCCCCCGGGCCTTATGTTTGACACCCCTGGACTACAGTCTCGTTTTATTTTTACTTTTGTTTGTGCTGGACATTTTTAAAACTGTAAGAGACTACATACAGTTTCTTTTATTTTAGAAGATTAAAAAATATTCAGAAATGTCTTGTTATTAATTAAAACTGCTAAAATAAAGATGACGTCAGGATTTACTGAAACTAAATGAGACGGTTTATTTCTCGTTCCCGTGTTATTGTCCCGTTAGCCTGTTAGCCCGTTAGCTTGTGCCTGTGACGTGGATGTGAAAGATTAACACTCTCCTGGTGTTTTTCAGGCGTGAGGTTTTGCATCTGTCTGATCACTTGGACGGTCTGGGCCCCGTGAGCTGGAAACTGGCCCTGTGTCTGCTGGCGGTGTGGGTCGTCTGCTACTTCTGCGTGTGGAAAGGAGTCAAGTCCACGGGGAAGGTGAGGCCAGCTGACGCGCTAACGTTAAACCGCTAAAAAAAACGCCGCGTCACTTTTTCCACAACACGTTTGTGCCGAGATCCGATGAGCGAAACTGTCCCCGTGCTCCAAACTTAAGAAAAGAACTGCTCCTAAACTAAACAATCTGTGTATCGTTCATGTGTTTTTCAAAATAAAACGAAAAATAAGAAAACGAAAAAAAACAAAAATGAAAAAAAAAAAAACAGATAATGATTTGTTTTTTCAGTTTTTGATTTTGTGTTTAAATGAAGAATTAAAAGAAAGGATAACGACCGTTTTCCGTTTCTGTGACTTAAACTGCGATGCCGGACTGAACCAGGACTAAACCAGGACTAAACCAGGTCCAGGACCAGACCAGGACTAAGGTTGGGACCAGACCAGGACCAGACTGTGACTGATACCGGGACTGAGTTGACCGGACCGAGACCGGGACCGAGACCGGGACTGAAAACGGTTTAGTAGTGTTTTAGTCCTGGTTCAGTCTAGACCAGGACTAAGGCTGGGACCAGACCAAGACCAGACTGTGATTGAGACCGGGACTGAGCCCAAGACGGGGACTGAGATGACCAGACCGGGGCTGGACCGGGACTGAGACCGGGACTGAAAACGGTTTAGTAGTGTTTTAGTCCTGGTTCAGTCTAGACCAGGACTAAGGTTGGGACCAGACCAGGACTAGATTGTGATTGAGACCGAGCCGGGACTGAGATGACCGGACTGAGACCGAGACCGGGACTGAGATGACCGGACTGAGACCGAGACCGGGACTGAGATGACCGGACCGGGACCGGGACTGAGATGACCGGACCGAGACCGGGACTGAGACCAGGACTGAAAATGGTTTAGTAGTGTTTTAGTCCTGGTTCAGTCTAGACCAGGACTAAGGTTGGGACCAGACCAGGACTAAGGTTGGGACCAGACCAGGACTAAGGTTGGGACCAGACCAGGACTAAGGTTGGACCAGACCAGGACTAAGGTTGGGACCAGACCAGGACTAAGGTTGGGACCAGATCAGGACTTAGGCTGGGACCAGACCAGGACCAGACTGTGATTGAGACCGAGATTGAGACCGAGACTGAGACCAGGACTGAGATGACCAGACCTGGACTGGACCGAGACCAAGACCAGGACTCAAAACAGTTTAATAGTGTTTTAGTCATGGTTTAGTCTAGACCAGGACTAAGGTTGGGACCAGACCAAGACCAGACTGGGATTGAGACTGGGACTGGGACTGAGACTGGGACTGAGACCACCAGACCTGGACTGGACCGAGACTGAGACCGGGACTGAAAACAGTTCAGTAGTGTTTTAGTCCTGGTTCAGTCCGGCGTCGCAGTTTAAATCATGTAAATGAAAAACGGACGTTATTTATTTATTTTTTCCATTTTTCATTTAAACACAATAAGGGGACAAAGGGCTGAGGGAACATTTATTTTGGTAAAATACAGAAAAGCTGCTTAAAAATGACCAAAACACAAAGAAAACGTGACGATACTGACTCACGTTCGTCATGAATTTGGCCGAGTTCAGAACAGTTTTCCTTAATCACTCACTCGTTTCACAATTTCTTTATTACCAACCACAAAAAAAACAGCGACGTTGCAGTTTTTTATTTGGAAACTCTGGTCACCCTGGTCGTTTGGCGCGGTGTTATCAGGGATTAAAATAGCCTGTGTCCAGTTCAAGTCCAACAGCTTCGTATTTCTTACACTGGACACATTTCATCCTGTGTGAGTCTAAACTGAGGCGAACACGACCAAATTAAAGTCTCCTGTACCTGTTTTTTAATATTATAATAAATAAGTTCCAGATTTAAACAACAATTATAGTAATGTTCTTTGTTTTAACTGAAAACAACCGAGAATTTTATGGTTAAGTGGCTTTTTTTCTGCTCTTTCTGGTGATAAAATGGCGCATAAAAAAAAAAGATGTTGGCGCTGCAAGAATAAAGTTGTAACATTTCGACATTAAAGTCGTAATATTATGAGAATAAAGTCGAAGCCAGAAAAAGTTTTAATTTTATGAGAATAAAGCCATAATTTTACAGGAATAAAGCTGAAGTTAAAATAAAGTCGTAATATTATGAGAATAAAGTTATAATATTACAAGAATGAAGTCTTAATAAAATCAAAGTCAAAGTGAAAAATGCGGCAGAAGAAGAACCTTGTTTTTCAATATAAAACCAAAAATAAGAAAACTAAAAAAACAAAACTTTTCTTCATTATTTGCGCCTTCAGACTAAACCATGACTAAACCAGGTCCGGGACCAGACCAGGACTGAGACCGGGAACAGGACCGGGAACAGGACCGGGAACAGGACCGGGAACAGGACCGGGAACAGGACCGGGAACAGTCCTGGTTCAGTCTTTATGCGGCGCAATATTCCTGCATCGCATTTTAAAGTCACGGAAAAGCCGTTTCCCATTTCCGTGACTTAAATCAGGACTAAACTGTTTTCAGTCCTGGTCTGGTCCCTGCCTCAGTCCTGGTCTGGTCCCGGTCTGGTCCCGTCTCAATCCTGGTCTTTCTGGTTTGGTTCTGGACCTGGTTTAGTCCTGATTCAGTCCTTGTTCAGTTGAATGAACGAATGATACACGGATTCTTCTCCTTTAAAAATGCTCCAAATTCTCCATTTTCCACTTTTCTGAGCAGCCGATATTCTCATAATATTACGACTTTATTTTAACTTCGACTTTATTCTCATAAAATTATGTCTTTATTCTCATAAAATTACAACTTTTTCTGGCTTCGACTTTATTCTCGTAGCGCCAACATTTATTTATTTTTTTAATCTGACCCTTATACTCCGTCATACGATTTTAGAAAATGTCCCACAAACGATTATTGTCAACATTTTTTATCATCACAGTGAAATATTTCCAAAATTTTTCTAGATTAAAAAAAATAAAATCTTTTTTTTATTTGATTAGTTAGTGTTGGCATGTAAATGTTTTGATCCTTTGTTATCAGGGATTAAAATAAATTTAATTAGATTTTTTATTAGATTTTTACTGCTTATACAAAATATCTGTACTGGGACAAGACGAACCAGGACTAGTATGAATTTTTGTTTTGTTTATTTTCACGTGTTTAAAAAATCCAGAATAATTCATGGTGTTCCTGTCTCGTAGGTGGTGTATCTCACGGCCACGTTCCCGTACCTGATGCTGTTCGTGCTGCTGATCCGAGGAGCCACTCTCCCTGGAGCCGCTCAGGGAATCGTCTACTACCTCAGACCCAACGTGACCAGGCTGGCAGACCCACAGGTACAGACGCACACAAGTACAAGTACAAGTACAAGTACAAGTACAAGTACACAAGCACAGGTACACACACAAGTACAAGTACAAGCACAAGCACAGGTACAGACGCACACACACAAGTACAAGCACAAGCACAGGTACAGACGCACACACACAGTACAAGTACAAGCACAAGCACAGTACAGACGCACACACACAAGTACAAGTACAAGCACAAGCACAAGTACAAGTACAAGCACAGGTACACACACAAGTACAAGCACAGGTACACACACAAGTACAAGCACAAGCACAGGTACACACACAAGTACACACAAAGCACAGGTACACACACAAGTACAAGCACCGAACGTGGCTGGGTTCAGGTAGATTTAAGGATAATTAAGTCGGAGAGAGAGATAAGAGAGGAGCAGAGGAATGGATAGAAGAGACAGAGAGAGGACAGATGGAGATGAAAGGAGAGCAGAGGCAGAGAGAACAGAGGTGAGGAAGAAAATAGCAGAGAATGGGAGAGACAGAAGATGTAAGAGAGAGAGAATGGACAGGAAAAAAAGGGTGGATGGAACAGAAGATGCAGAGGAAAAGAGATGAGAAGACAGAGAGAATGTAGAGGAAAGAGTGAGAGAAGAAGATGTAGAGAGAGAGAGGGTAGATGGAGCAGAGATGGATTGAGGAGAGGAAAGCAGAGGATGGAGGAGCAGAGGATGCAGAGAGAGGAGAGAGGGTTCAGAGGAGCAGAGAGAGGAGGGTCAGAGGGAAACAAGAGATAAGAGAGAGGAGATGGAGCAGAGAGGCAGATGGAGGCAGAGAAGCCAGGAGGAGGAGAGATCAGAGAAAGAAAGAGGGGAAGAGGGAGGAGCGATGGAGAGAAGAGAGGAGAGGAGGGTCAGAGGAGAACGTGAGAAGAGCAGAAGAAGTTCAGGGTGAGATGGAGCAGAGGAGCAGAAGAAAGGCCCAGACCACCTACATCTGTACATATTTTCATTTTTCCAACATGAAAACACTTTTTTTTTTTATCCTTTTAAAGGTTGTAGGGAGGATTTTTTTTTCAGTTTCAAATTGTCAATGAAAGGTTAAAATACCATTAGAGAGACGCAGCTTTGTAATTATGATGACCAAAAAAAAAAAAGAATGAAAATCTATCAACTGTGAACGTGTTGAGGCCAGATAAACATCATCCAATAGAAAACGAGGCTGCCTCTTTTTCTATTGGCTGTTAGGTTGTCAATCAAACTCCCTACGTTTCTAGTGTAACTGACTCGTCGGCGCGCGGGGATTACGTGGTTTACGCGGCGGTTCTTAGAGGCTTTTTCAAAACAGTCGCTTCCTCACATTTCGCACAAAGTTTGTCGCGACGGCCGACGAGAATCCACGACCGGTTCGCCGCAAAAGAAAGTTTTTGAGGTCGCTGAAAGACGAAGAGAAGGGGGAAAGGAGGAAAGACAAACTGAGGTGATTCTTGGAGATTCCTTCCAGCGATGGCGCGACCGAAGCTGACGAAGGGACTAAAAACTGATAAATTATTTCTAGACAGGAAACTTCAACGGTAATTCTGAACGCGCACTGGCTGTAAACAAGCGCGATTTCTAGAGTAAAGAGGCGGGAGGAGATGTTTCTACTGAGGCTGTGGAGGAGGAAGGTGGTGTCACGCAGGCACGAGGACTATCGCTGTATTTCTCTTCCCTTAAAAAAATCCTCTATACAACCTTTAACTCCTGCTCTCCAAACCACATTCACCTTTTTACCCTTTGGTGCATTTTTTAGCCGACGCGGTTCCTCCCAAATGTTCCCGGTTTCACTTTTTTTTGCTTTTCTGATTCATTCGAGGAGAGGTTTGAAAGTCGCTCCGGGGCCAAAACTCCGAGAACATTTAAAATAAAAAGTACCACGTGTGTGTGTAGAATAAACGCCGTACTTTAAATGTGTATTATTCTAGGTTCGGGTGAAGAATCGACTTGGAAACCTTCAGAAGTTCTTTCGCGGACGGTTAATTAAACTTACTTAAAGCTCGAGTTTCGTTTCTGGGGCAAATTTTGAAGCTTTTCTTAAACAAAATAAGTTGACGGATGGACGGACCTGCGTTCACCCCGGAGGGAAGTCCACGTCCAGAAACTTTAAAACGCGTAAAGGACGAACGATAAACACACACACGCTGATTTTATTATCGACAAAACGGCCGAAATATAAACTGAATTAATATTATCAGTGTTTTTTTCGTGTGTGATGTTCCAGTGAGGAATGGGGCAGGGCGAAAAAAAAGATAAAATCGATGAATCAGATTTGAAGTTCAGAGCGGTTTTGTTTGGATGGAAATGTTTTTTTTTAAATTTCCCCGCGTTTTGCATCGGAAAGTGGACGGAGGGACACAGATGAAGAAAATGAATAAATGAAGAATGGAAAAAACAGATAACGGCCGTTTCCCGTTTATGTGACATTTATGGGACTGAACCAGGACTGATCCAGGTCCAGGGACCAGACCAGGACTGAACCAGGACTGATCCAGGTCCAGGGACCAGACCAGGACTGAACCAGGACTGATCCAGGTCCAGGGACCAGACCAGGACTGAACCAGGACTGATCCAGGTCCAGGGACCAGACCGGGACTGAGACCGGACTGAGACCGGGACTGAGACCGGGACTGAGACCGGGACTGAGACCGGGACTGAGACCGGGACTGGACTGAGACCAAAGCGGGATTGAGACCAAGACCAGACCAGACCAAACCGAGACTGAGACTGACACCGGCACCAGACTGAGACCAGACCGAGACTGAGACCGGGACCAAACTGAGACCAGACCGAGACGAGACTGGACCAGACCGAAGAGACCGGACCGACTGAGACCAGACCGAGACCAGACCGAGACGACCGAGACTGAGACTGACACCGGGACCAAACTGAGACCAGACCGAGACTGAGACCAGACGAGACTGAGACCGACCGGGACCGGACTGAGACAGACCGGAGACCGGGACCCGGGACTGAGACGAGACGAGACGAGACTGAACGGGACCAAACTGAGACCAGATGGGACCCGACCAGACCGAGACCAGACCGAGACCAGACCGAGACTGAGACCAAGACCAGAGTGGGACCGAGACTGAGACCAGACCGAGGAGACTGGGACTGAGACCAAGACCAGACCGGGACCAGACCGGAGGCTCAGAGCCCACAGCAGGGCCGGAACTCGAAGCTGAGGCTCGGACCCTTCGGAGACTCAGAGTCAAAGCTCTGAGTCTGCTCTGGTCCCGGACCTGGTCAAGTCCTGGTTCAGTCCTGGTTCAGTCCTGGTTCAGTCCTGGTTCAGTCCTGGTTCAGTCCGTATCGTCACGTAAACGGGAAACGGCCGTTGTCTGTTTTTTCCATTCTTCATTTAAACACAAAATTTAAAACTGAAAAAACGAATCATTATCTGTTTTTCATTTTGGTTTTGGAGACAAATAATGAA
>NW_026570994.1:20175221-20197721 GCF_026225935.1 Boleophthalmus pectinirostris
GTTAATGCAAAGATGAGCTTGTGTTGAGTTGTTTTATTTATGAATGAAAAGAAGGAAATATGTTTTATTTCTTTTATTTTACAGGTAAATTATTATTTATGTAATTAGGGTTTTTTGTAATCTTAAATGTTCCTGTATGAACTGCCGACCTCTTACACTTCAATTTAAAAAAAAAGGACCTTGTGGAATTTGGCAGATTTGTTTTTGCAGTTTTCAGTTTTAGGGGGTTAGTTTTTCTTGAACATATATCGAGATATATATCGTATATCGAGATATATTTTTTGATCCATATCGCCCAGCCCTACTACTTTATATTGGATTTTAGCGAAGAAACTTTTCTCAGACTCTTCACTGAAATAATGAAATACCAACAATCTGTATCAGCCAAAAACCGCGTATCTGTGTCTCTAATTGTGATCTTATCGTGTGTGTTGTGTGTGTCCAGGTCCAGGTCTGGCGTTCATCGCTTACCCTCGCGCCGTGGCCATGATGCCTCTGCCTCAGCTCTGGTCCGTCTGCTTCTTCCTCATGATCATTATGTTGGGGCTGGACACGCAGGTCAGAGCAACGACACATTTCCTTTTCGATTTGTCTTTTATCTGCCCGAGAACAACAGATGAAACGCAGCTGCTGTGAAAACTCGGGCGTGTTTACGTTGAAGCTGTTCGCCGACACGCTGAGTAATGCGCCGCCCTAATTCAAACAGAATCAAATAAACTCGCTCACTTAGGGTCGTTCAGACACCGATCCTGGTGTCTGTAAAAGCGCCGATGTTGCACTGAATGAGGAGCCGTAAACGTGAGCGGCTGCAGTTTATCTCGGTGGCTAATTAAGTACAGACTGTGGAGACTCTGCAGACACTTTAAACATTCTAATAATAACAGAAAAGACGTTTGTGTTTCATTTGTTTCCTCTACATCATTATCCGTGTGTCTTTTTACAGGCCTCACTGTCGGTTTTATCGGCACTGTGGTAAATCAGCACAACCTATGGTAAAGTTCATTAGGCATTTCACTAATATTCACAGTTCCCGCGGTCATGGAAATCCTGGAAAAGTCATGGAATTTTAGTATCTCTTTCATACATCTGTTAAAGGTTGTATAGAGGATTTTTTTTTTAAGGAAAGAGAAATCCAGCGACAGTCCTTGACACCACCTTCCTCCTCCACAGGTCCCTCTAGAAATAATTTAGAGACCGACACCTCAGTTTTTAGACGCTTCGTCCGCTTCAGTCGCGCCATCGCTGGAAGGAATCTCCAAGAATCACCTCAGTTCGTCTTCGCTCCTTTTCTCCTTCTCTTCGTCTTTCAGCGACCTCAAAAACCGACTTTGTTTTGCGGCGAACTGGTCGTCGATTCTCGTCCAACGTCGTGACAAACTTTGTGCGAAACTGCGAGAGAGCCACGATTAGAAAAAGCCTCTAACAGCCAATAGAAAATGAGGCAGCCTCGTTTTCTATTGGCTGATGTTTATCTGGCCTCAACACGTCCACAGTTAATCGATTTTCTTTTCTTTTTTTTTTTGGTCATCATAATTACAAAGCTGCTGCGTCTCTGTAATGGTATTTTAAACTTTCATTGACAATTTGAAACAAACAAAAAATCCTCCATACAATCTTTAAGTTCTCATTAGACTATTATGATTATTTCTGAACATCTGCGTCTTTTGTTTAAAACAGACGACAGTAAGTGCACTGACAGGATTCTGAATGTTAAAAAACTATAATCCCGAGTGGAAAGGGTTATCATTTCATATTTAGCCCTAAAAGGCTGATTAATTCTACACATGCAGGTGCTGTAAAGTCATGGAAAATTCACTTTAGGTCATGAAAAAGTCTTGCCTGATTCATGAGCGGGTTTCACTTCGTGGAAACCGTCTGACCTCACAGCATTAGGATTTGTTCGCTCGACAGTAGGCGGGTACTTTTTTTTATTTAACCAGTCGCTGCTGTTTGGTCATGACATATGTAAAGCACCGTATCCCATAGGAAAAATAACGTCTTTCCGTTTTGATAAAATTCACCAAACATTCCCTTTGTTCCAACTTTAAATCCTCGATCTCGGGAATCGTCGCCAACACGGAATACATGGCTCTTCGCTGACTGGCTGGTGCCCGAATTCGCACTTCCGGGGTTTTTGCAAACCTTCTAGTGTATTCCGATTCCTGATCTAGTCGCTGAAGAGAAATGAAATTGAGCGGAGGAAAAAGTCACGGAGAAGTTTTGAAATTTTGTCAGTGAAAAAGAGTGTGAACCCTGAATATTTTAGTCGTCTAAAACGTATTTATTCTTGCATTTCTTATAAAAAATAGCCTTTGAGAAGATTTATTTTATTTTACAAAATGAAGTATCCTAAGTGTACTTCTTTACACTATGGTATCGGTACTGGTATCGGTATTGGATCAAATCAACACTCGTTTAAAGTTGTGACGAGGCTCTTGTAATTAATCTGCTCGAATTGAAACGCAACAAACTTCAAGATTTAAATATCTTTTTATTGGGATTGAAATGTGGTAAACAAAGCAGTTGATGGTTCTTCTTCTTCTTCGGTCAATCCACGTCACAGTATCGCTTCGTCTGGCAGGGCATCCGGTCTAAACTTCTCTCTCTCCTCTTCAGTTTGTGAGTCTGGAGGCCCTGATGACGTCGGTGACAGACCTGTACCCTCACCAGATCCGCAGGGGGCACCGCAGAGAGCTGCTTCTGCTGGGCGTGTGTGTGGTGTGTCTGCTCATCGGCCTCGTCATGGTCACGCCGGTAAGACACGCCCCCCTTTCCTGACATGCCAACAGCGCACCTCCTGATTCTTAGCCAGTCGGACTTCAAATTTTAAGACGAAACGCATTTGAAAATTGAAAGTGTTTTTATTACAAATGTAGAAACAAGTATTGGTTTTGTTGTAGAAGGTGATGATTGTGTCTCTCGTGTTTCCTCGTCACAGGGAGGACTGTACGTGTTCCAGATCTATGACCATTTCTCGTGCAGCGGGGCCAGTCTGCTGCTCCTCTCCATCTGTCAGTCCGTGGCCATCGGATGGGTCTACGGTCGGTACCACACGCAAGAGGAGAGAGAGGAGGCAGGAAACTGGGTTAGAGGAGGAGGGTAGGAAGGAGGGAGGTACAGTAGAGGAAGGAGGTAGGAGGTAAGAAGGAAGTAGAACAGAGGTAGGACGGAGGAAGGAGGAAGGAAGAGTAGAAGGAGGTAGGAAGCGTAGAGGTAGGCTCGAGGAGGTATCGAGCAAGAGTAGAGGGAGGATAGAGTGTAGAGGGGGTAGGAAGGTAGGAAGTAGGAAAGCGGAGGTAGGAAGGTAGTAGAGTAGAGGAAGGATGATAGACACACCCCCCTAAACTAAAACCAGGACTAAACCAGGACTAAACCAGGACTAAACCAGGACTAAACCAGGACTAAACCAGAACTAAAACCAAAACTAAAACCAGAACTAAAACCAGAACTAAACCAGGACTAACACCAGGACTAAAACAGGATTAATCCATTCCAGGACTAAACTAGGACTAAACCAGGTCTAAACCAGAACTAAAACCAGTGATCTCATATATAAAGCATTTCTCTATCAATAATATTTTTAATATGGTTAAGGAAAGACTGGACTTTTTATTGTCTTTAAGTCGACAAAAGTTATTATGTTCAGATTTCCTCGTCTTTGCTACTTTACAACAAACAGTTTCTTATTCATGGAGACTTGGGCTCAACAGCCAATTTGGAGAGATTTGTTAAACAATAAATGACTTTATAAAGTCACTTTTTTTAATCTATATGAGTCTTTTGATCTGCCACGATAATGTAATAATGAATTTAAATGAAAATACCTCAAATTGAAGCTTTTCTCAGCAATTTTTCGGTGAGATTAAAATTAGATTAATTAGATTAATTAATTACAGATCATAATTAATTAATCTCTCAATTTTTTTAATCGCATGGCAGCACTAGTTGTACTATTACTTACATATTTATACTTTGTCACTTACCTAGCAACCGAAACGCAAACAAAGACCAACAATAGTAATGATTAGACAAATACAAATGAGTAACTACACCTTATTTTAGAGAAATGAAGGTTTAAAGTGTCAGAAAAAGTCCTTGCTCGTGCGTAAATTCTCTTTGTTTTGAAGTTTTCTGTTTTGATGACACAGAGGGACTCTGTTTTACAACTCAGCACTACTTCCTGTGTTTTTGGATTTCTATTTCCGCTTCAAACTTTATTTTTTTTCCACAAACTTTCACTTTAACTGATGTAAAACTAAGATAAATATTAACTACAGATATTATCCACGAAACCAAGTCAGAATTAGAAAACCTTGTGTACTGTGGAACTTTTCTGGTAGAGGGTTCACCACTTTATTGTCTGGAGATGTTACGGCTTTGTCCGGAATGTTCCACAGTGTGCCGTAAAACTGTCTTACGTTGTGTGAATTATTATTGCTCTAAAACACCTTAAAAAAAATTCTGGTTGTCAGCGTAGTTGGCTTTGTCACTTGTTGTTGCTGCAGAAAATTCCAAAAACCCCTTACGATTTCTTGGATATAACTGAGGACTTTTTTCGTTTTAATTACTTTTTAAAAATTTTATCTTTACTTGTACATATCTTTTTTAAAATATATATAATTATGCCTTATTCAGAGTTCCCAGAGTCATGGAAATCCTGGAAAAGGTATGGAATTTTAGTATCTTTTTCACGCAAACTTATGTCAAAAATCATGGAAAACTTTTTAAATTTTGTCAGTGAAAATAGCTGGGGATTTTTTTTTTTATTACTTTTTAAAAATTTTATCTTTACTTGTATATATCTTTTTAAAAATATATATAATTATGCCTTATTCAGAGTTCCCACAGTCATGGAAATCCTGGAAAAGGTATGGAATTTTAGTATCTTTTTCACGCAAACTTAAGTCAAGAATCATGGAAAACTTTTGAAATTTTGTCAGTGAAAATAGCTGGGGATTTTTTTTTAAATTACTTTTTAAAAATTTTATCTATCTATATATATATAATTACGCCTTATTTTTTCGCATCTCTTGCTTTTTTTGCTACTTATTTTTAATCAAATTTGTAACAATTTCTTTTTTTTTATCTTTGTTTTTATAAAATATTGTGATGTGTGAGCTCCTGTGTCCAAATCATTTCCCTTCTGGATCAGTAAAATTTGTCTAAGTCTAAAGAAACAAGCAGTAGTTAAACCCTCCACCAGAAAAGTTACACAATGCCCCTTTAAACAGCCTCTCTGTATGGACCAAATTATTAATGATTTAAACTCGGCGTTCACGTAAATGAGCTAAATTGGTGTGAGGAAATACCAGAGCCTAATAAGGTGCAGTTTTTTTTGTTTTTTTTTACGCTCTAATCTAATTTCTGGGGTTAATTAGACGTGGAAACCCTGTGGAAGTCAGCTGAGGCCGTAACCGTTTCTGGCTGGAGCGCGTAAATCTGGAGGAAGCCGCTTTATGGCGCCGCGGGGGACGCTCGCCGACGGCCGCGTTACACTTTTTACGACGCTAGACTTGACACGCCGTTAAAGCCGAACAAAACCCCACTGTTGCGCTCTGGGTAACGTAGTCCGCACAGAAGAACGTGACGGGAGCAATGTGATTTTTTTTTTTTTTGCTTTCGGGGAATTAGTCTGTCGTATTTTGGCGAGTTGAAAACAAAATCTGTCTTTCTATGTCATCAACAGAGAAAATATCCAAAATACAGACAATTTACGCACAAAGAAGTGAATTTTCTGACTATTTAAACCTTAATTTAACTAAATAAAGCTGTTCTCATTTAATCAAAACTATTGTGTAATTTAGACACGTTTTGGTCCTTTTTTACATTACGGTTGCAAAGTTTTTAGTCAAATCTTAATGAAATGTTTTAGTGAACATTTAGTGAAAGCAGTGATGTGTACTACTACTACTACTACTACTACTACTACTACTACTACTACTACTACTACTACTACTACTACTACTACTACTACCATAACTATACTGTACTACTAGAACTACTAAATACCAATTCAATAACTTTTACTACTAGTACCACGACTACTACTTCAACTATACTACTACCACGCTTTCCTTTTAGTACTAATAACTACTACTACAACCTCAGCTTCACCACTACTACTACTACTACTACTACTACTACTACTTACAATTTACTACTGAAACTACTACTAACCGTAAATACTACTTCAACCACAGCTTCACTACTACTACTACTACTTACAATTTACTACTGAAACTACTACTAACCGTAAATACTACTTCAACCACATCTTTAACTACTACTACTACTACTACTACTACTACTACTTACAATTTACTACTGAAACTACTACTAACCGTAAATACTACTTCAACCACAGCTTCACTACTACTACTACTACTACTACTTACAATTTACTACTGAAACTACTACTAACCGTAAATACTACTTCAACCACAGCTTCACTACTACTACTACTACTACTACTACTACTTACAATTTACTACTGAAACTACTACTAACCGTAAATACTACTTCAACCACAGCTTCACTACTACTACTACTACTACTTACAATTTACTACTGAAACTACTACTAACCGTAAATACTACTTCAACCACAGCTTCACTACTACTACTACTACTACTTACAATTTACTACTGAAACTACTACTAACCGTAAATACTACTTCAACCACATCTTTACTACTACTACTACTATACCATAATTATACTGTACTATACTAGAACTACAACTTTTACTACTAGTACTACTACTAAAAAGCTAGTACTCCCATAACTATACTAATACTAGAACCATCTCAACACCACTGCAACATTTACTACTACTGCTGTTCCTATAAGTATACTATATTAATACTACAACTAGTAAACACCAATGCAACAACTTTTACTACTACGAATACTACTCCCATAACTACTGCAGCTAGTACTACCTAAATACCACTACAACAACTTTTACTACTACTTTTAAATACCACTACTGTTTACTACTACTACTATTACTGCTACTGGGATACTAATACTAGTACTACCTAAATACCACTACAACAACATTTAATACTACTACTACTACTATACTATACTAGAACTACATGTAGTAAAATACCACAGCAGCAACTTTTACTACTACTACTCCCATAACTATACTATAGTAATACTAGAATTACTACACCAAGTAAATATATACTTCTACTTACTACCACCACTGCAGTAACTAATACTCCTCAAACTGTAGTTGTAGTAGTAGCAGTAGTAGTAATAGTACTATAGGCTCAAACCTGGTTCTTCCTGGTACAAGATCCTCACCTGGCAGTAGTAGTAGTATTTGTCATGTTTTGTTCTGTACTTCTACTACAAACTTCTACAGTTTCACTTCTACTACAGTTTCCTTTGTGACCTTTGACCTCTGTGTTTCAGGAGCCCAGCGTTTCCGTGGCAACATTAAAGACATGATCGGCTACAGTCCGATGAGGATATTCGACCTGTGCTGGAAGTACTTCACTCCGGCCGTGTGCACCGTGAGTCTGAGCAGAGTACTTCTACTGCACGTTTATATACGCAGTAAAGGACTGAATTATAAATATTTAATCAAATACTGTTTGAAAAAATAATTAACATCCACATATTAAACTGCTTTTTGTTAAGTTATATTTAAGTAGAATAAATATTATAAGGACTAAGACTACTACTACTACTACTACTACTACTACTACTACTACTATTGTCACATTAAGAATCTTGTACTTTGGAATGTAGATTTGAGCATAAAAGTACTGCTAATACTACAAGCGCTACTACAACCCAAACATAGGTAGTACTATATTTCAGACTACTGTTACAACCAAAATATCAGTACTAATTTATATTTTAAAAGTCAAATACTACAAAAGTTTACAACCACAACTTTGGGAGTACTATAAATATTCTACTACTACTACAACTAATTACTACAACAAGCATTACTTACTTACTTACTACCACTACTACTACTTACTACTAGTACTACAACCAACTATACTATCATCCTTTCCTATTAGTATTAGTATTAGTATTAGTACTGCTAATTACTTCAACTACAGCCTCACTACTGCTACTTATCATTTAGTATTGAAACTACCACTAACCGTATGTACTACATCAGCTTCAGTACTACTGCTATTACTGGTACTACTTACCACAACTACTACTGAGAGTACTACGACTCTTACCACCACTTCCTACTACTACAACTATCGCTACCTCCCCAACTTACTAATAACTACTACTTCAGTCAACTTGTTGCTGATTTTGCTCAAACAAATAAAACTACTACTACCCCCAACTACCACTACTACTACCACTACTACCATTACCTGCTATTAACACCATCACTACTACTACTACTACTACTACCCTTCCCTGTTAGACCTAATAACCACTACTCCTAAGACTACTTCAGTTACTATTAAAACTACTAGAAATGACTACCACTAGTACTCCTGCTACTACTACTACTTCAACCAAAGCTCCCTCCCCAACTATACTACTCACCCTTACCTTTTAGTACTAATAACTACTATGTACTTCTGCTTGTCCTAATAACTACTACTCCTCCTTCACTACTACTTCAGACTACTTCAGTTTCTATTAACACTACTTGCTGCTACTACTACGACTACTACTACTCCTGCTGCTGCTACTACTACCACACCAACTATACTACTGTCACCTATACCTTTTAGTACTAATAACTACTACTTACTACTACTACTAAGACTACTGCTTCTATTACTGTTAGTCCTAAAAACTACTACAATTCCCAAGACTACTTCAATTACTATTAACACCTACTACAAACTACTACCACTACTACTACTTCAACCACAACCACTACTACCACCCCAACTATACTACTACCACCCATACCTTTTACTACTACTAACTACTACTTACTATTACTAAGAACTTCTGCTTGTCCTAATAACTACTACTCCTCCTTCACTACTACTTCAGTTTCTATTAACACTACTTGCTACTACTACGACTACTACTACTCCTGCTGCTGCTACTACTTCAACCACAGCTACTACCACCCATGTGTATTAGTCGTAATTACTACTACCAGTCCTCCTCTCGTGTACAGAGTAACAATACAGTTGTGTGTGTGTGTTGTCTTTGTGTGTGTTTGTGTGTGTTGTGTGTGTGTATTGTGTTTGTGTGTGTGTTTATGTGTGTGTGTTTGTGTGTTGTGTGTGTGTGTGTGTGTGTGTGTGTGTGTGTGTGTGTGTCTGTGTGTGTGTGTGTTTGTGTGTGTGTGTGTGTGTGTGTGTGTGTGTGTGTGTGTGTGTGTGTGTGTGTGTGTGTGTGTGTGTGTGTGTGTGTGTGTGTGTGTGTGTGTGTGTGTGTGTGTGTGTGTGTGTGTGTGTGTGTGTGTGTGTGTGTGTGTGTGTGTGTGTGTGTGTGTGTGTGTTGTGTGTGTGTGTGTGTGTGTGTGTGTGTGTGTGTGTGTTTGTGTGTGTGTTGTGTGTGTGTGTGTGTGTGTGTGTGTGTGTGTGTGTGTGTGTGTGTGTGTGTGTGTGTGTGTGTGTGTGTGTTTATGTGTGTGTTTGTGTGTGTGTTTATGTGTGTGTGTTGTGTGTGTGTGTGTGTGTGTGTGTGTGTGTGTGTGTGTGTGTGTGTGTGTGTGTGTGTGTGTGTGTTGTGTGTGTGTGTGTGTGTGTGTGTGTGTGTGTGTGTGTGTGTGTGTGTGTGTGTGTGTGTTGTGTGTGTGTGTGTGTGTTTGTGTGTGTGTGTGTGTGTTTGTGTGTGTGTGTGTGTGTGTGTGTGTTGTGTTCCCTTCCCTCCAGGCCACGTTCCTGTTCTCGTTGGCCCGCTGGAGTCCTCTGGTCCTGGGGAAGGGTCTGGTGGCTCCCCCCTGGGCCTCGGCTCTGGGCTGGATCCTCACCTTCTCGTCGGTGTCGCTGCTGCCGCTGTGGGCCCTGTACGCTCTGCTCACGTCACCCGGGTCCCTCACGCAGGTAACAGCTCCGAAACAACAACCACGAGAACCGAAGTCATGAGACGAGGGACTCACAAAAGTATCTAAAATCACTCAAATCACACACGAAAAACTGGTATCTGTACTGAAAAACTCTGACTGTTTTACCTGGACCACTGAGGGACTTACACACATATAAGGACTTACGGGAGTAGAAAAGAAAGCTCGACTATTTAACGTGGAAAATCACAGTATATTGTCTAAAGCACAGGTGTCAAACATGCGGCCCGGGGGCAGGATCCGGCCCTCCAAGACCTTTAATCTGGCCCTCGGCTGATTTTCTACTAAAATATTTTAATTCTATTTTTTATTAAAATAATGTTAATTTTCTGTAGTGCTTATCAATAATTACAAGTTCTCTCTTTTCTTCTCTTTTCTCTTTTTTCTCTTTACCTCTTTTCTCTTCTCTTTTCTCTCTCTCTTTCTCTTTCTCTTTTCTCTTCTCTCTTCTCTTTCTCTTTTCTCTTTCTCTCTTCTCTTCTCTTTTCTTCTCTTCTCTCTTTTCTCTTTCTCTTCTTCTCTCTCTCTTCTCTCTTTCTCTTTTCTCTCTTCTCTCTTCTCTCTTTCTCTCTCTCTTTTCTCTTCTCTCTTTTCTCTTCTCTCTTTCTCTCTCTCTCTTCTCTCTTCTCTTCTTCTCTTCTCTTCTCTTCTCTCTCTTTCTCTTCTCTCTTTCTCTTTCTCCTCTCTTCTCTTTTCTTCTCTCTTCTCTCTTCTCTTCTCTTCTCTTTTCTCTTCTTCTCTTTTCTCTCCTCTTTTCTCTCTTCTCTTCTCTCTCTTTCTCCTCTCTTTCTCTCTTTCTCTCTTTCTCTTCTCTTTCTCTCTCTTCTCTTCTCTCTTCTCTTCTCTTCTCTTTCTCTCTTTTCTCTTCTCTCTCTTTCTCTCTTTCTTCTCTTCTTCTCTTTTCTCTCTTTCTTTCTCTCTTCTCTCTCTTTCTCTTCTCTTCTCTCCTCTTCTCTCTTCTCTCTCTTCCCCAGCGTTTCCAGTCTCTGTGTCGGCCGTCTCCGGAGCTCCAGATGCCCTCCCACTGCCCCCCCACCTACAGCCTGGCCCTGAGCGAGAAGAGCCCCTCCCTCAGCCTCAAGGAGAACGGAGCTTTGTAATTTCAAACCTCACACGCCAAAAAAACCAGAAGCTCACTCGTGTTTATGCTCTTAGATGTTTTTATACACAAGTCAGTCCTACACTGCAAAAACACATCTGTACGAGGGCAGATTTATCACTGCGACCCTTATTTTTAGACAGTATTTTATTAATCGTAGTCTTACTTTGTGATTTGTAATTGTTATGTCGACTAAACAGACTCGAAAACGCAAACGAAAACGGTGGTATTATTACAGCAAAATGTCAAAAATGATCAATTGTTTCTCTTTCACTTACACATAAAGAATAAAAAATGAAAACTAGGCCTGTCACAAGAAAACATTTTGAAGGTAATATTGAAAGAAATCCTTAAAATAAAGCAGAGTTATCCTCAAAAAACTTAAAAAAAAAACCATGAGCTGTAATAAGTAAACAGCAAAACCAATCACTTTTATGACTGTAGAAGTTCATATTTCAACCATTTTCAGCTCAAATTTTGACATTTTACAGAAAAAATATCCAAAAATGTCCAGTTACTACAAAGAAAAAGTGGGTATTTCGACTCTATCATGATTTTTCTGCATATTCTCCAACGCCAGGCTGTATAAACTTTAATTTTTATTGGATTTAAGCAGATTCGGTGATGTTTATTTGTCTAAAGAGATCGATTCTCTATATTAAAGTTCGCAGAATTATGAAGCAGCGTCTTTTCCTCGGGCAAAACGGGCCAAAAAAGAGATTAAACCGACTCAGAAAAGTTCCAAAATTGTTCCAAAAAAGTCTTTCAAAGTTATTGGTTTACTTTTAGTTGCAAACAGTGAACAGCGTCGCAAGAAACGAGTTGAGGAAAAAAAGACGTGAGAGATTTGAGATTTAGGATTGAACGAGAGCACGGTCGCTGTTCAATAATAAAATAAAAAAAACAATCCTCATATGTACAACTTCCCTAATAATGAAGCAAATATTCAAAGGGTTCCCACGGTTATGGAAATCCTGGAAAAGTCACGAGATTTTAGTATATATTTCCCGCAACTCCAGCGTTTTGTTAAGTTCTCATGACTTTATTCTGATTATTTCCGAACGCCTGTGCCTTTTGTGCTTAAAAGAGACGACAATAAATGCACTGACAGGATTCTGAATGTTAAAAAAATAAAATCCCAAACCATAAAGTGAGTGGAAAGAGTTCACGTTTCAGATTTTTGTCCTAAAAGTCTGATCAATTCTACACATGTAAAAGTTTAGAAAATTTGTCAGTGAAAAAGAGTGGAAACCCTGGATTTACTTTATTGAACCCCGCCCACTTTTGTCGCTTTTTTTGCGGCGGCACTTCCGGTTAAATTGGAATCTCTTTCGTGTCACTGGAGAATTTTGTGAAACGTTTTGCATCTTAAATTAAGTCTGACGTAAAGTCGGTTCTTTTGTGTAAAATGTTCAACGTTCACGTGACCAAAGAGTCGCACTGAACCGATTCTCTCGAGGTTTTAAAACGGCTTTTTCGTCCACATTGAACGTATTTGCTGTAAAAATTGGCTCTGTACGAAATAACACAACCTGAATAATGACGCCGATGTCCACAAGCACCTTCTAGAATAAGATGGATATTGAACAATTATCGTGACGTACGGCTGCTTGATTATGGAAAAAAAATATCATTATAACGATTATTTTTGGTCAATATTGAAATCACGACTATTCAAACGATTATTTTTTAGTTACACGATGCATTTCTCTCTAAAAAAAACACTTTTTTATTGATAATTTACGTAAAACTTTCAAATTTAAAATAAATCTAGGCTACAAATATGAACCTTAGAGCAGTTTTGCGACGTATAAAACATAAAATGAATCAAAAATAAACTTTGAACATTAAATAAGGCAAAGAAAAACAAAAATAAACTATATATCCAGCTGTTCTACAATCTCTGTATTTAAAAAAAAATGAATATATATACTTATTTATGTTTTAAAAATATCCCTAATTAAGTTTGTTAAGCTTTAGGACGCAGTCACACTTGGACTTTAGAACCGTTTTGCCGTGGAGTTTTGTGTTTTCCGTGAGTTTAACGATAGAAAACAGCTGCAAAACTTTTTAATCCGTCGCGATCCGTGCTTGGGAACGGTTCTGAAGTCCCAGTGTGAGTGCGTCCTAAACCGTTTCAACTCGATTATGTGAGTTTAGAGATCGTTTGAGACTCTAACTGAGATCAAAATTCGATTGGTTGCACAGCCTCAGTGACGGGCCTATTTAAAAACAAACTATTTTAACGCGACGTGTTTTAACTTGATGATTACAGATGTTGTTTTTGCAGTGGAGCAGCAGTGCCTCTGTGAGATGCTGCCGTATTTAAAGTTCATTTTACATGTTTGTGGTGCTGTGGGAGTCCGACTCTGCAGACACTTTCACTCTGAACAGGGACGGAATCATTAAAGCTCCTGTGTTACACTAAACCAACTCCTGTGAGCTTTAAAGTCCTGTTTTAATGACGTTACCTCCTCAGAAACAGACCTGGACTTGTGTTTTGTTTCATTCACACACGTTTGAGTCACTCTTTAGTCTGAATACATCTGCACAGCTCAAAAAAGAAGTGGTAGTTTTCAAGTGAACAGGTCATTTTGAACCACAATTAAACTGATTTACTCCACAGTACAACAGGATGAGCTTGAGTTGTTGCCTTTTTTAAAACATAACCTTTAAACGTTTAATCTTCTTTCAGTTTAGATCACCTCAGAAAGTCTACAATATAATATAAAGAGTGAAGAAGTTTTAAAAAAATAAGGGTATAACGGTACACAGGTCACAGTTCGGTTCATTTTCGGTACAGTTTGAGAACAAAATGCAAAACCATTTGTCTATTTGTGTTTATTAAACCAACATTTGTTTTAACATTATACAAACGGGAAAATAAAATAAATGCAAAGTGCTGCTTGGTAATACTAATAAATTAAATTAAATTCTCAATAAGCAACAAATGAATGAAATATTATAAAACATAAATTCTGACATGACGTTTTACTCAATCTTCATATTTTTGGCTAAAAAAAACAACTTGTTGAAGGTGAAAGTGAGGACCGCGGTGCAACAACTGTAGTTTTTTGAGGAGTCACGTGGTTTGGAGGGACGTAGTCAAGTCGGGGGGGCAGTTGTTGTCGAAGTGGTCGCTCTAACTATAAAGCGCTGCAGGAAACTCTGCCCCAATCAAGGACGAGTTCCTTTGTGAATATTAAAAAGCCGAACCTTCAATGTAGCTGAACATTAGGGAGCATCATTTGCCCAACTTTTTAAACATTTTTTGAAAATCAATCTGTACGTAGTGTCAACTCTTTACAATTGCCAAAGTAAACTTCCGTGAGAAATTTCATGAAATTCTGTTGATGTCTACTGGGTCCACTAAGCCTGTGAAGTGTAGTGCCTCCAGAAGCCTTAAATCTGAGCTGAAAAATCAGTTTTTCTTTAATAACTTCCTTATCCTTTCTGGAAACTTACCAACCCTGAGCTGTACCCGTCACTGAGACGTCACACTCACTCACTCCACTTTTTTACACAGTCTGTGATCACTACACAAACAACAAACTTTATGTATGTCTCTCATTTCATCTTTGGACTTTGTGCATTTTGAATAATTATGAAAAAACACTCAAAATCTTGATAAAATAGTCATGTCTTAGAAAGTTATGAAGATAGAGATATGAACTTAGTACCAAATGATGCACAACAGCAACATTTCTATTTAACTTTCATTGACACCGTGGCCCTAAATGGATTAT
This sequence comes from Boleophthalmus pectinirostris, assembly GCF_026225935.1. Taxonomy (NCBI): domain Eukaryota; kingdom Metazoa; phylum Chordata; class Actinopteri; order Gobiiformes; family Gobiidae; genus Boleophthalmus; species Boleophthalmus pectinirostris. Next base: position 20,190,090 of record NW_026570994.1, read on the forward strand.
TTTTAAAGTTATTTAAGATAAACTTTTTTTTTTCCTTATGGACACCGTTAGGATAGAACTTAGGAGGTTTGGTGGATTGATTAGAATTTATTCACTTGAGCAAATATTCCACAGATTTAGTTTGAATTGGTATTGTCACGTTTTAAAATCGGGTACAAAATTGCGTGAATTTTCAAACCGAACGTCCCGAATAAATGTACCGTTACACCTCTACAGTTTAATCTAAGGAGTGAAGAAGTGAAGTTTAAACAAGGATAAAACAACAGCTGTAGCTTCAAAGTTTGATAATTCTGGAGCTGAAATTCTCCACGTGATTCTAGTGAAGGCGTGTGGAGTTTAGAAACACAGTGGAGCACTTCCTGTACGTAGAACTCGGCGTAAATCTGCAGTTTTTGTGCGTTAAACTTGAAACAAAAACACAAGTCCAGGTGTGTTTGCGACGAGGAAACGGCGTCAGATCAGTCGAATACAGGAGATTTAACACGTGGCATTCAGAAAAGAGACTTTCATGTTTTTTTTTGTCAAATTCGTAGAAGAGTTTAAATGTAAAAATGTTCGAAAATATTCAAAACCAGATCTTATTTAAAAGGAGCAATACTTGAATTTTTTCCGTTTTTTTTTTGGAAACTGTTCTTATGTTGCCAAAGACTTGAAGTGCACTGAAACTAACTTGTACTATTACTGCAGTACTTTCTATAAATACATCAAAAGTACACGGAAAAATAGCTGAATTCCTTTGCAAAAATCGTCACGCGCCCGTCGCCAGCTCGTCTCCATGGCGATGTCATTACGTGGCCTGGAATCTCCCGTAGTGTGGCATTAAACTTAACGAACTTTAAAAAAACAAAAACATGAGGGGTAGATGAGCTTAATGCCGTACTCCGGAACATTCCAGCAAAGCGATAACGTCACCGTGGAGACGAACAGGGTGGCGGACGCTCCATCAGAAAAGTGACACAGTGCAGCTTTTTTCATTCAACTGATCAAAATAACAATAAATGAGTTGAAACCAGTGAAAATAATTGACTAAAAACACAAAAAAATAATCAAAATTCTACGTGATCTTGTTCTCAGACAGAATGGGTTTTGTGAAAGTGAAATGTAAAAGAAAAAGAAGTGTCTGTCTCATGGTTTTAAGAGTTTTTATTTCAGGTTTTGTCTCATGTTTAAACCTAAAATACTTCAGTTCAAATGTGAAGTTTTCTGACGATGCAGTGAACTCAGGGCTTGGCGTTTGCATGGATTCGATTTTTCATTTTTGTTTTGTTTTTTTATTTTCGAGTTTGTGCCAAGAGAGAAACGATAATCATGTACATACTTACGGAAAAAATCATATCACGATTATTCATACTATTATTTTTAGTGACACGATGCATTTATTCAGCATTTCTCTGTCAAAAAAACACTTTGTTATTGATAATTTAAAAAACTTTCAAATTTTAAATAAATTCAGGCTACAAATATGAACCTTAGAGCAGTTTTGCCATGTATAAAACATAAAATTAATTAAAAAATATATACTTTGAACATAAAATAAGTCACAGTAAAACTAAAAAATAAATGTGTCCAAAATTTAAGTATCTCTCTATATAAAAAAAATAACTCAAAATAAATGTCGTTAAGCTTTAAATCGTTTCAACACGATTATATGAGTTTGGAAATCGTTTGACGCACAAATCGCAAATCCAAAAACCGATTAATTGCAACGGCGTATACATACTACATAAACATTATAAACGACAGAAAAGCACATTTCTCGAAAAGGAGCGAGAAGAAGAAAAAATTTATTTTAACCCGCTCCTGTTCATGACATAGTTTAAAAAATTCTAAAATTATGTGTTTGCTTTTGTAAATTTATGCCGAAACTTTACAAATATTTACATATCGCAAAATAAATTACAGACCAAATATAATTTTTAAACTAATTTCCGACGACGGTGGTCCCTATCGTCAAAAATAGGATGAGAAATGAACTGGAATTAAAATTTATTCTTTGTTTTTGTTGCATTATCATAAATAAATAGAAATAACTTTTAATTTGCCTTTAAAGAGGGGCGTATTTGACTTCTAATCTAAGTCACTCCCCCTTCAGAGCAATACTACAACACAATCAACGTGCATTCCGTTAAAAAAAACAAAACTATTACATATCACGTCAGGTTTGTGAAGTCGTAGTGTACAGTTTTTTATCGTGTTTTTGTTTATTTATGGAGAGTTGTCATATGGGCGGCGAGATCGCTAAATTACTCAAACACGCATGTCATTTTGAAAATAAATCAAATATATAACATCTAAAATTGTAATATATGTAAAAAATATGGCAGTATATTCCCTAAAAAATGCAAAAAAACTAATAAAAATGAGCCAAACTACGGACTAAGTGAGTGTCTCGGCTCCAGTCAAATGAAGCTCATCGAGGCTGGCTACTGATTTACGGACAAAATGGCGAAATAAAACGGCGGGATCATGTAGAGCGGGTTAACACGAACATTTTAAGACCAAAACGACAAAGCTCACAGCAGCAACTTTTTTTTTTTTTTTTAATGTAAAGTGAATTGGAGCCAGAGTCGATGGAGCCAGAAGCGCGCCCATGCTCACTTCCTTTTCCACTTCCATTTCTTTAAACAATCTCAGAATCAGGTGCAGTTTGGATTTGTGGAAGTGTAAAATGTCGACGCCGAGCCCTGGTCTTTAAGAGATTCTTTTTTCTGTTGTGTTTGTTTCAAAGCAAAGTGTGTTTTCTGTTCTCATTCTGAAGTGTTAAAAGCCTTTGTTTACAAAATATATTATGCTGCAACACACACAATTTTATCAACAAATACTTATATTATTCGTACTTCTACTTTTACTTTTACTTTTACTACTGCTGCTGTAATGTGGAAGCTCAGACTGGGCCCAATATTTAAAAAAAACTAAACAAAAATCAAGAAAGTGTAACATTTCTATTTCTATTAGAGAGTTCGCCGCCTGTTTGTCTCCATGGAAATGTTGTTGCTGTTTCTAGAATGTTCCACAGTGTCGTTTAAACCATCAGATAAACAGGGTACAGCACTAAACGCTACATTACAGCTCAGATCTGTGGAGAGGCGCCGCTATTCACAGAAGAAGTGACTGTATTTTCAGACTAATTACAAGGCGCAGCGTCAATAATGTTGAATTCTCTCGTTTATTTTCATACTTAAGGTGCACCGGATTATAAAGCGCATTAAGAAAAACAAACAGACGAAGTTTTTTTCCCACAAACTGTCACTGGACTGAGGTAAAACTCCTTCGTCAGCTTCTACACACACCGTCGTTTAATTTTACTGTTCCACTTTCACGCCTCATCCCTTTATTTCTTTTGTTTTTTTGTTTGTTTTTGTAACGTTATTTTCTTTTCTAATAATAAAAGTTTTTTAATTTTGTTGACAGAATCTTGTGTCTCATCCAATCCAGGACTAGACCTGGGACTAGAGCGGGGACTAGAGCGGGGACTAGAGCGGGGACTAGAGCGGGGACTAGAGCTGGGACTAGAGGGACTAGAGCGGGGACTAGAGCTGGGGACTCTGGGACTGGACTAGAGCGGGGACTAGAGGGACTAGACTGGACTGGGACTAGAGACTAGACCTGGGACTAGACCGGGACTAGACGGGACTAGACGGGACTAGACTGGACTAGACGGGACTAGACCTGGGACTAGCTGGGACTAGAGCTGGGACTAGACCTGGGACTAACCTGGGACTAGACCGGGACTAGACGGGGACTAGAGCGGGGACTAGAGCTGGGACTAGAGCGGGGACTAGAGCGGGGACTAGAGCTGGGACTAGAGGGACTAGACTGGGACTAGAGGGACTAGACCTGGGACTAGCTGGACTAGACTGGGACTAGAGCTGGGACTAGCTGGGACTAGAGCTGGACTAGACTAGACTAGAGACTGGACTAGACTGGGACTAGACCGGGACTAGGGGACTAGACGGACTAGATGGGACTAGACTGGGACTAGACCTGGGACTAGAGCTGGGACTAAACCTGGGACTAGACCTGGGACTAAACCTGGGACTAAACCTGGGACTAAACCTGGGACTAGAGCTGGGACTAGAGATGGGACTAGAGCTGGGACTAGACCTGGGACTAGACCTGGGACTAGACTGGGACTGGGACTAGACTAGAGGGGACTAGACCTGGGACTAGACTGGGACTAGAGACTGGGACTGGGATTAGAGCTGGGACTAGAGCGGGGACTAGACCTGGGACTAGACCAGGGACTAGCAGGGACTAGACCTGGGACTAGACCTGGGACTAGAGCTGGGACTAGAGCGGGGACTAGACCTGGGACTAGACCAGGGACTAGACCAGGGACTAGACCAGGGACTAGACCTGGGACTGGGACTAGACCTGGACTAGAGCTGGGACTAGACCTGGGACTAGACCTGGGACTAGACCTGGGACTAGAGCTGGGGCTAGACCTGGGACTAGACCTGGGACTAGACGGGACTAGACCTGGGACTAGACCTGGGACTAGACCTGGGACTAGACCTGGGACTAGACCTGGGACTAGACCTGGGACTAGACCTGGGACTAGAGCGGGGACTAGAGCGGGGACTAGGGGACTAGACCTGGGACTAGACCTGGGACTAGACCTGGGACTAGACCGGGGACTAGACCTGGGACTAGACCTGGGACTAGACCTGGGACAGACTGGGACTAGACCGGGGACTAGACCGGGGACTAGAGCTGGGACTAGTCATAATGGAGCTTTTAATTTCTTTTCTTTATGTTTCTTTATTCTTTATTTATCTACAAAAAGGAAACAAAAAAAAATCGTTGGCCCAAAATTATGAACGTGGGTGGATCATTTAAGTTTGTTTATTTATTTCCTACGAGGACGACTCAAATATACATGGAGTAATAATAATGAGTTTAAAGCAGCTTTGCGCACATTTGTTTACGTTTTACAGAGACTAAACTTAAAACCACATGGCTCAAGTTGCATGAACTTTAAGTGCTTTGTATCTTTGTATCTTAACGAAGTCGCACTAAAACATTTTAACAGATTTTTGAGCGCCGTGTGCCACATAAAATCAGTTCGAGGTCAGTAAACACAACCGGAATTAATACGTAAGGATTTTAAGTGCGCCTTATAGTCCGAAAAATACGGTACTGCATTTTTAAGCAAGAGAAACACCTGTAATGAATAAATGCTGGATGTATGTGTTTAAAGTCACACCAGGGAACATTCCAGGCGACGCAATAACATCTCCATGGAGACGAGCAGGTGGCAGTGCAGCTTTGAAGTTCATGAGACAGTTTGGATTACTCGATTACTGCAATAAAACATCGTTAACGTCATTATTTTATTTAAGGTTTTACTCAAAATCTTGCCCAGTTTTGTTTATTTTTTTAAGTCTTTCTGATTGGACAACTGTTACCTAGCAACCAAAATGTAAACAAGAGCCAAAACTGATATAAAATTACACAATATTTATGATTAAACAAATACAAATATACAACAACGGCTTGAATTGTCTCTGTGTTTTGGATTTTGGAGTTTTCTGTTGATGACAAAGACACTTTCTGTATTTTTTTAATTTTTATTTTCATTTTTTTTTTCACAAACTGTCACTGAACCGATGTAAAAGTCTGAGAAATATTCCGTATGATTCACTCTTGTCCCTCATCAGCTTCCATACAAACCGTCGTTTAATTTTACTGTTTACGATCATGTTCCACTTTCACGCCTCATCCGTTTTTTTGTTTGTTTTTTTTGTTTTTTGTTTTGTTTTTGTAACGTTATTTTTCTTTTCTAATAATAAAAGTTTTTGTATTTTGTTCACAGAATCTTGTGTCTCATCCAATGGACCAAATCAAGGACTAAACCAGGACTAAACCAGAGACTAAACCAGGGACTAAACTAGAAATAAACCAGGGCTAGACCAGGACTAGACCAAGGACTAAACCCAATGACTAAACCAAGAACAAACTAGAACCAAACCAGGGACTAGAACTGGGACTAGACCAGAAAAAACACTAAGGACTAGACCAGGGACTAGACCAGAACCTGAACCAGAGACTAGACCAGGGACTAGACCAGGACCTGAACCAGAACCAGGGACTGAACAAGGGACTGAACCAGGGACTAGACCAGGACCTGAACCAGGGACTAGACCAGGACCTGAACCAGAACCAGGGACTGAACAAGGGACTAAACCAGGACCTGAACCAGGGACTAGACCAGAGACTAGACCAGGGACTAAACCAGGACCTGAACCAGGGACTAGACCAGGACCTGAACCAGAACCAGGGACTCTGAACAGGGACAGGGACTAGACCGACTAGACCTGAACCAGGGACTAGACCAGGACCTGAACCAAGGACTAGACCAGGGACTAGACCAAGGACTATACCAGGACTAAACCAGGACCTAAACCAGGGACTAGACCAAGACCGGATCATCAGTAACAAGCTGCATGAGTTGTAAATTAAAGTTGTAATGTGTAACTTTTCCTCTGGTGTGAGCGACGACAGGAGCAGAACAGAGACTCACTGTTACATAAAACACTCCACTGTCAATTAACCACATTGGATTTCCTCTCCTCCTCCCTCCTCTCTCCCTCCCTCACTCCCCTCTCAGTCCTTCTCATTTCTCTTTCTCATCTCTCCCCTCTTCCTCCTCTCTTCTCCCCTCTTCCTCTCCCTCCCTTCTCACTCTCCTCTCCTCCTCTCTGTCCCTCTCTCCCCTCCTCCTCCCTCTTCCTCCCTCCCTCTCTTCCTCTCTCCTCTCTCTCCCTTCCTGTTTCTTCCTCTCCCATTCTCCTTTCTCTCTCTCCTGCCTCCTCTCTTCTCTCTCTCCTCTCCTCTCTTTCTCTCCTCTCCGGCCCTCCTCTCTCCCTCTCTCTCGCTCTCTCCTCCCTCCCTCCCTGTTTCTATCCCTCTCCCTGTCCCTTTCTCGCCATCTCTCTCTTTCCCTCCCCTCTTTTCCTCTCTCCTTCTCTCCATCTCTCTTCTCTCTCTTCTCTCATCTTCTCTCTCTCTCTCTCTCACCTCCCTCTCTCTCTTTCTCTCTCCTTCTCTCTCTCTCTCCTCTCCTCTCTCCTCTCCTCCTCTCTTCCTCTCTCCCTTTCTCTCACCTCTCTCTCTCCTCCCCATCCTCCTCTCTCTCTCTCTCTCTCTCCTTCTCCCCTCTTTCTCTGTCCTCCCTCCCTCCCTCCCCGCTCCTCCTCCCTTTCCCTCTCTCTCTTTCCCTCCCGCTCTCCTTTTCTTTATCTCACTCACTCTTTCCCTCTCTCTCCTTCTTTTTCCCTCCCTCCCTCCTCTATCTCTGTCCTCCCTCCCTCCCCCTCACTCTTTCCATCTCTCTCCTTCCCTTCCTCTCTCCTTCCCTCTCCTCTTTCTCCCTCTCTCTCCTCCCTCCTTTCCCTCTCTTCTCTCTCTCCTCTCCTCTCTTTCTCTCCCTCTCTCGGCCCTCCTCTCTCCCTCTCTCTCGCTCTCTCCGTCCCTCCCTCCCTGTTTCTATCCCTCCTCCCTGTCCCTTTCTCTCCATCTCTTTTTCCCTTCCTCTCTCCCTATCTTTCTCTCCCCCACTCTTTCTCTCTCCATCCTTCCTCTCTTTCTCTCTCTTTCCCTTCCTCTCTCCCTCTCTTTCTCTCCCTCTCT
>NW_026570994.1:20207721-20217721 GCF_026225935.1 Boleophthalmus pectinirostris
CTACATGTGTTCACGCGCGAGAGCTTCAGCTTTGAAGCCGCGCGGGACGCCCGGGAAAGTTGCGGCACGCGGGATTCGCGCAGAAGACGGAGGCACGCGGCGGGGCGAAAGGAGCGACGGGAGCGGAGGACGAGGGTCACGCGCGGGGGACGCGCGGAACACGGTCCAGACGCCCGGACGAGATGGAGCAGTTTTATTTCCCCGGTGCCCGGAGCGCGCCGCAGACGCTCCGTGTCCAAAGCGCGGCACGTGGAGCTGCTGCTGGTCGCGGATGAAACCATGACCAAAAAGTACGGCAAGGACCTGAACCACTACCTGCTGACGCTCGCGTCCATCGCGTCCAAACTGTACGGCCACGCGAGCATCGAGAACCCGATCCGCCTGAACGTGGTGAAGGTGATGACGGTGACGGAGAAGGAGCGCGGGCTGGACGTGAGCAAGAACGCGGCCGCGACGCTCAAGAGCTTCTGCAAATGGCAGCACCAACAAAACCCGCTGGACGACGAGCACCAGCAGCACCACGACGCAGCCATCCTCTTCACCAGGCAGGTACGAGCACGCGCCTCACGCACACTCTTCACCAGGCAGGTACGAGCACGCGCCTCACGCACACTCTTCACCAGGCAGCTACGAGCACGCGCCTCACGCACACTCTTCACCAGGCAGCTGCGAGCACGCGCTCACGAGCACTCTTCACCAGGTAAACGTGCACGCGCCTGATGCACGTGTGAACGTGTTTATTTTGATGCAGCACGCGGGCCGTTTGGTGCCGATCAGACACGCGCACTAACGCACGTGCGTGCGGGATCGATACTTCACACCGTCATTTGTCACGCTGCGTAAGGACGTAATGTCACGAGCGTCACGCATCTTTCATTCGGTCTGTTCGTGTTTATTTTGAGCTTCTGAGCGCGTGCGTCCACCAGGGGGCCACAGAACATCCGCAGCACGAACAGACATACCGCTGTAACCACAATGTCACCGTCTGAAACATGTGTCTTACTAAAATAATATTCAAGATACAACAATGACTAAAATGTTTCAAATATAAGTTATTATAATTATAGTATAAAAGTTAAACTTGGTTCTACGTTGGCTCCTAAAAACACTTCAAAGTGTAAAACTGAAGATACGACAAAAAGTATTTATAAAATATATAAATATGTAGTTTTATACAAAACTACGTCATTAAAGACGTTTCCCGACGTCCAGACAGAATCTCACACAAACCCCGGACAGACCAAACTCATCCTCCATCTACACCGAAAAACACACTCTTACTGTGATCAGGCTCGCCTCTCCACAGATCTGACCTGTAGCTTAGCCTGGTAGAATCTCCCGTGTGTCTCCATGGAGACGGTTTAATGTTGTACAGTGGGACTTTGCAGAAGAAGTAAAAACACGTCCGTGTTCTCAGAGTAGTATTCATGTAGTATTCAGTCTCTCTCTCTTCCTCTTTCTGTTCTCTCTCTCATCCTCCTCTTTCTTCTCTCTCTCCTCTCATCACTCCACACGGCACATTTTTCCCTCGTTCAAACTTTTCCAGCATCTGTCAGAAAAACAAACATGTCTTCCCTGTGTGTGGGAGAGAGAGAGAAGAGAGAGAGAGAGAGAAGAGGAGAGAGAGAAGAGGAGGAGGTAGAGAGAGAGGCAGAGATTGGAAGACTAGACAGAAAGGAGAGGAAGGGAGTGTAAAGGAAGGAGAGATAGAGAAGGAAGGAAGGGAGTGATAGAGAGGAAAGGGTGGAGAAAGAGGAGAAATGTCACTCGGAAGAGTGATAAAGAAACAGAAGGAGACGAGGAGAAAGAGAGAGAGAGACTGATAAAATCAGAGGAAGTGAAAGAGAGAGAGGAGACAGAGAGAGAAGGGGAAAGGAAGGAGAGAGAATGAGGGAGGAACGAGGGAAGACAAAGAAGAAAGAGACAAAGTAGAAAGAGAGAGTGAGAAGAGGAAAGAGAAAGAGGAGAGGAACAGGGAAGAAAGAGAGAACAAGAGGACAAAGAGAAAGGGAGAAGAGAGAGAGGACGAAGTCGAGAGAGAAAGAGAGGGAGAGAGAGGGAGAGAGAAAGAGGAGAAAGAGAGAGGGAGAGAGAGCGAGTACATTCTTCACCTCTTCAGGGTGTGGTGCTGGTGGTGGTGGTGGTGGTTCAGCTCAGATTCAAATCTCACACAAACTCTGTTATTTCCACTGAACCGTCTGTACTACTACTATAGTACTATAATACACACTACTGCATACTACTGTACTACTACTACAGTACTATAATACACACTACTGCATACTACTGTACTACTACTATAGTACTATAATACACACTACTGCATACTACTGTACTACTACTACAGTACTATAATACACACTACTACTTGCATACTACTGTACTACTACTACAGTACTATAATACACACTACTGCATACAACTACTGTACTACTACTACTACTATAGTACTATAATACACACTACTGCATACTACTGTACTACTACTATAGTACTATAATACACACTACTGCATACTACTGTACTACTACTATAGTACTATAATACACACACTACTGCATACTACTGTACTACTACTATAGTACTATAATACTATAATACACACTACTGCATACTACTGTACTACTACTACAGTACTATAATACACACTACTGCATACTACTGTACTACTACTATAGTACTATAATACACACTACTGCATACTACTGTACTACTACTACTACAGTACTATAATACACACTACTGCATACTACTGTACTACTACTATAGTACTATAATACACACTACTGCATACTACTGTACTACTACTACAGTACTATAATACACACTACTGCATACTACTGTATACTACTACTATAAGTACTATAATACACACTACTGCATACTACTGTACTACTACTACTATAGTACTATAATACACACTACTGCATAATACTACTGTACTACTACTACTATAGTACTATAATACACACTACTGCATACTACTGTACTACTACTACTATAGTACTATAATACACACTACTGCATACTACTGTACTACTACTACAGTACTATAATACACACTACTGCTATACTACTACTATATACTATAATACTACTGTACTACTACTACTAGTACTATAAATACACACTACTGCATACTACTGTACTACTACTATAGTACTATAATACACACTACTGCATACTACTGTACTACTACTATACTACTAGTACTACTATAATACACACTACTGCATACTACTGTACTACTACTACTACAGTACTAATAGTACTATATACACACTACTGCATAATACTACTGTACTACTACTACTACTAGTACTATATAATACACACTACTGCATACTACTGTACTACTACTACTACTACTAGTACTATAATACACACTACTGATACATACTACTGTACTACTACTATAGTACTATAATACACTACATACTACTGCATACTACTGTACTACTACTACTACTAGTACTATAATACACACTACTGCATACTACTGTACTACTACTATAGTACTATAATACTATAATACACACTACTGCATACTACTGTACTACTACTACAGTACTATAATACTATAATACACACTACTGCATACTACTGTACTACTACTATAGTACTATAATACTATAATACACACTACTGCATACTACTGTACTACTACTATAGTACTATAATACTATAATACACACTACTGCATACTACTGTACTACTACTATAGTACTATAATACTATAATACACACTACTGCATACTACTGTACTACTACTATAGTACTATAATACTATAATACACACTACTGCATACTACTGTACTACTACTATAGTACTATAATAGTACTATAATACTACTACACTACTGTACATACTACTGCATACTACTGTACTACTACTACAGTACTACTATAATACACACTACTGTACACTATATACTACTGTACTACTACTACAGTACTATAATACACACTACTGCATACTACTGTACTACTACTATAGTACTATAATACTATAATACACACTACTGCAATACTACTGTACTACTACTACTACTGTACTACTACTAAGTACTATAATACACACTACTGTACATACTACTGTACTACTACTACTACAGTACTATAATACACACTACTGCATACTACTGTACTACTACTATAGTACTATAATACTATAATACACACTACTGCATACTACTACTGTACTACTACTACTACTACTACTACTATAAGTACTATAATACACACTACTGCATACTACTGTACTACTACTACTAGTACTACTATACTACTGTACTATATAATACATACACACTACTGCATACTACTGTACTACTACTACAGTACTATAATACACTACTACTGCACTACTACTACTGTACTACTACTACTACTACTATAGTACTATAATACACACTACTGCATACTACTGTACTACTACTACAGTACTATAATACACACTACTGCATACTACTGTACTACTACTACAGTACTATAATACACACTACTGCATACTACTGTACTACTACTACAGTACTATAATACACACTACTGCATACTACTGTACTACTACTACAGTACTATAATACACACTACTGCATACTACTGTACTACTACTACAGTACTATAATACACACACTACTGCATACTACTGTACTACTACTACTACTACTAGTACTACTAATATACACACTACTGCATACTACTGTACTACTACTACAGTACTATAATACACACTACTGCATACTACTGTACTACTACTGTACTACTTACTACTATAGTACTATAATACACACTACTGCATACTACTGCATACTACTACTACTACTACAGTACTATAATACACCACTACTGCATACTACTACTACTACTACACTACTAAGTACTATAATACACACTACTGCATACTACTGTACTACTACTACAGTACTATAATACACACTACTGCATACTACTGTACTACTACTACAGTACTATAATACTACACACTACTGCATACTACTGTACTACTACTACTACTACAGTACTATAATACACACTACTGCATACTACTGTACTACTACTACAGTACTATATATACACACTACTGCATACTACTGTACTACTACTATACAGTACTATAATACACACTACTGCATACTACTGTACTACTACTACAGTACTACAATACTATAATACACACTACTGCATACTACTGTACTACTACTACAGTACTATAATACACACTACTGCATACTACTGTACTACTACTACAGTACTATAATACACACTACTGCATACTACTGTACTACTACTATAGTACTATAATACACACTACTGCATACTACTGTACTACTACTATAGTACTATAGTACACACTACTGCATACTACAGTACTACTACTACTACAGTACTATAGTACTGTACTACACACATAGTAATAATAATGTATCAGTTGTATGTAGAGTTTTTTTCTTTACTACTTTATTCAGTCTCTGGTGTAAACTACAGTTGAAGTCACAGCTGCCCTGGGGCAGACTGACAGAAGCGACACTGTCAATCTGCCCCATCTGCCCCTCTGACCCCAACCACCACCAGCTCTCACACACACAACACTTTCATACTAGGTACTGTGGGTGAAGTGTCTTGCCTAAGGACACAACAACAGTTTTTGAGTCTGGTGCCTCCCTGTGGATCCTGATGTTCAAAGTGTCTCCAACCAAGACCAGACCCAGACCCAGACCCAGACCAGACCCAGACCCAGACCAGACCAGACCCAGACCCAGACCCAGACCCCCAGACCCAGACCCAGACCCAGACCCAGACCAAACCCAGACCAGACCCAGACCCAGACCCAGACCCAGACCCAGACCCAGACCAGACCCAGACCCAGACCCCCCAGACCCAGACCCAGACCAGACCAGACCCAGACCCAGACCCAGACCCAGACCCAGACCCAGACCCAGACCCAGACCCAGACCAGACCCAGACCCAGACCCAGACCCAGACCCAGACCCAGACCCAGACCCAGACCCAGACCCAAACCCAGACCCAGACCCAAACCCAGACCCAGACCCAGACCCAGACCCAAGACCCAGACCCAGACCCAGACCCAGACCCAGACCCAGATCAGACCCAGACCCAAACCCAGACCAGACCCAAACCCAGACCCAGACCCAGACCCAGACCCAGACCAGACCTCAGAGATCTGAGATCTGACAGGATCAGACTTTGACAAGCCAGTATGGCTACGAGTACTGTAGTACTTCTTTAGTACTGTACCACACACTACTGCATACTACTGTAGTACTAAAGTACTATACCACATACCACTGTAGTACTGTAGCAGAACACAGGGACAACTTACACAAGAGTACACGACTCTACACGAGAGTACGCGACTCTACACGAGAGTACGCGACTCTACGAGAGTACGCGACTGTACACGAGAGTACGCGACTCTACACGAGAGTACGCGACTCTACACGAGAGTACGCGACTCTACACGAGAGTACGCGACTCTACACAAGAGTACGCGACTCTACACAAGAGTACACGACTCTACACGACCACACAGACGCACACACAGATCAGGTTTATATTTAATCACAAACTCCAGGATTTCAAAAGTTAATTTATGGTCAAAGTTCAGAGAAAAGGAGAAATGTGTCTGTACTTTTCACCTTCAGGTCTCTGGGTTAAACCTGTGGGACCAGCTCCAGGTCCTGGCCCTGGTCTTGGTCCAGGTCCAGGTCTTGGTCCAGGTCCAGGTCCAGGTCTTGGTCTATAAATGGTCGTAGTTTCCGATAAATAACTCTCTCTCTCTCTCTCTCTCTCTCTCTCTCTCTCTCTCTCTCTTGTGGTTTTCTGCTCTGGAGCTTTGACTTCACTTTTTCTCTGCACCTGTGGAAATGTCACTGCTCAAACCTCCTCTCCTCCTTCCGCTCGCCCTCCTCCCTCTCTCCTCTCTCTCCTCTCCCCCCCCTCCCTCCCTCCTCCCCTTTGACTTTCTCTCTCTCTTTTTCTCTCTACTCTTCCCTAACCCCCTCTCTCTCTCTGTCTGTCTGTCTCTCTCTCTCTCTGTTTTCAGTATTTGGGTTGGACTTGCTCCCTCTCTCTCTCTCTTACTACCCTCTCCCCCTCTCACTCCTTTCTCTCACCCCTCTTCTCCTTTCTCTCTCTCTTCTCTCACTCTCTCTCTCTCTCTCTCCCTCTCTCTCTCTCTCTCTCTCTCTCTCTCTCTCCCTCTCTCTCTCTCTCTCTCTCCTCTCTCTCTCTCTCTCTCTCTCTCTCTCTCTCTCTCTCTCTCTCTCTCTCTCTCTCTCTCTCTCCTCTCTCTCTCTCTCTCTCTCTCTCTCTCTCTCCTCTCTCCTCTGCTCTCTCTCTCTCTCTCTCTCTCTCTCTCCCTCTCTTCTCTCTCTCTCCCTCTCCTCTCTCTCTTCTCTCTCCCTCTCTTCTCTCCTTTTCTTCTCTGTCCCTCCCTCTCTCCCCTCGCTCTCTTCTCCCCTCTCCCTCCTCTCTCTCTCTCTTTCTTCTCTCCTTTTCTTCTCTCTCTCTGGTTGGAGCAGGTCAAAAGCAGAAGTGGAAAAACAAAATAGTGCATTTTTTGGCATAAAACAAACTACTACAACACAACAAACTTCTCACTGTGCTCCCTCCCTCCCTCCATACTCCCCCTCTCTCTTTTTTTCCTTTCTTTCCCTCTCCCTCTCTCTCTCTCTCTCTCTCTCTTCTCTCCGTCTGTTGCCGTGAGTGATTTTCTCATGTTCTATTAAATGAAACTCACTTTTCTTTTTTGGCTCGACGTCGTTTTAATTCGATTACAACATTTCCTAAAACTCAAATCAATCACAAACTCTGACATTAACACTGTAAAACTGGACCAGGACTAAACCAGGACTAAACCAGGACTAAACCAGGTCTAAACCAGAACTAAACCAGGTCTAAACCAGGAATAAACCAGGACTAAACCAGGTCTAAACCAGAACTAATCTAAATCTAAACCAGGTCTAAACCAGATCTAAACCAGGACTAAATCAGGACTGAACTAGATCTAAACCAGGTCTAAACCAGGTCTAAACCAGGAATAAACCAGGACTAAACCAGGACTATTCCAGGTCTAATCTAGGACTAAACCAGGACTAAACTGAGACAAAAGAAGAACTAAACCAGGACTAATGCAGGACTAATGCAGGACTAAACCAGGATTTTACCAGGTCTAAAAACTAGGTTTAAAACAGGACTATTCTAGGACTAAATCAGGACTAAAACAGATTTTAACCAGGACTAAACCAGGATTAAATCAGGTCTAAACTAGATCTAAACCAGGACTAAATCAGATCTAAACCAGGACTAAACCAGGACTAAAAACTAGTTCTAAAACAGGACTATTCCAGGTCTAATCTACGACTAAACCAGGTCTAATCTCGGACTAAACCAGGTCTAAAACAGGACTATTCCAGGTCTAATCTAGGACTAAAGCAGGTCTAAACTAGGACTAAACCAGGACTAAATCAGATCTAAACCAGGACTAAACCAGGTCTAAAAACTAGTTCTAAAACATGACTATTCCAGGTCTAATCTACAACTAAACCAGGTCTAATCTCGGACTAAACCAGGTCTAAAACAGGACTATTCCAGGTCTAATCTACGACTAAACCAGGTCTAATCTCGGACTAAACCAGGTCTAAAACAGGACTATTCCAGGTCTAATCTACGACTAAACCATGACTAAAGCAGGTCTAAACTAGGACTAAACCAGGACTAAATCAGATCTAAACCAGGTCTAAAAACTAGTTCTAAAACAGGACTATTCCAGGTCTAATCTACGACTAAACCAGGTCTAATCTCGGACTAAACCAGGTCTAAAACAGGACTATTCCAGGTCTAATCTACGACTAAACCAGGTCTTATCTCGGACTAAACCAGGTCTAAAACAGGACTATTCCAGGTCTAATCTACGACTAAACCAGGTCTAATCTTGGACTAAACCAGGTCTAAAACAGGACTATTCCAGGTCTAAGCTAGGACTAAACCATGACTAAAGCAGGTCTAAACTAGGACTAAACCAGGACTAAATCAGATCTAAACCAGGACTAAACCAGGTCTAAAAACTAGTTCTAAAACATGACTATTCCAGGTCTAATCTCGGACTAAACCAGGTCTAAAACAGGACTATTCCAGGTCTAATCTACAACTAAACCAGGTCTAATCTCGGACTAAACCAGGTCTAAAACAGGACTATTCCAGGTCTAATCTAGCACTAAACCTTGACTAAAGCAGGTCTAAACTAGGACTAAACCAGGACTAAAAGCGGACTATCGTTGCCAGAGTAAGAAAAGAGGAGTGCGAGCGGAGACACAGGAAGTCATTAAAAGTTTCAGCCAATGAGCTCACGTGTTGTTCCTGAGTCTGTGGCGAAGTCTCGTCGGTAAATAAACACAAACGCAGACCACATGTGACCGCGGGGAATTCTGACTTTCTACATCAACAGTTCGTGTAAGCGCGAGTCACTCAGAGGTTTGCATGTTCTGCCCGTGTTTCTGCGGCAGAGTGGTTAGCCCGAGCGTGAGGCCCAACGGGAAAACTGACAAGGAAAAAGTCCCAGATTCTTGTCAAAGCGACTCGAGAAGATTTAAGACGCGTTTGAAGGATTTTACCTCCACAGTAAAAACAAAGTAACAAGTACCTGTAGAAATATAGTTTTAGTTTCATTCACATAGTAGTTGTAGTAACTAGTAGTAGTAGTAGTAGTAGCAGTAACAGTAGTAGTAGTAGTAGTAGTAGTAGCAGTAACAGTAGTAGTAGTAGTAGTAGTAACAGTAGTAGTAGTAGTAGTAGTAGTCAGTAGTAGTAGTAGTAGTAGTAGTAGTAGTAGTAGTAGTAGTAGTAGTAGTAGTAGTAGTAGTAGTAGTACTAGTAGTAGTAGTAGTAGTAGTAGTAGTAGTAGTAGTAGTAGTAGGTAGTAGTAGTAGTAGTAGTAGTAGTAGTAGTAGTAGTAGTAGTAGTAGTAGTAGTAGTAGTA
>NW_026570994.1:20220221-20302721 GCF_026225935.1 Boleophthalmus pectinirostris
GACAAAACATGAAGGTTTGAAGGATTATTTTAATTGCAGTAGTAGCAGTACCAGTAGTAGTAGTAGTAACAGTAGTAGTAGTACTAGTAACAGTAGTAGTAGTAGTAATAGTAGCAACAGTAGTAGTACAAGCAGTAGTAGTGGTAAAAGTAGTAGTAGCAGTAGTAGTAGTAGCAGTAGTAGTAGTAGTAGTAGTAGTAACAGTAGCAGTAGTAGAAGCAGTAGCAGTAGAACTACATATAGTAACATTAGTAGTAGTAGTAGTAACAATAGCAGTAGCAGTAGTAGTAGTAATAGTAGTAGCAGTAGCATTAGTAGTAGTAGCAGTAGGAGTAGCAGTAGTAGAAGTAGTAGTAGTGGTAACAGTAACAGTAGCAGCAGGTAGTAGTAGTAGTAGTAGTAGCAGTAGAAGTAGCAGTAGAAGTACACGTAGTAGCATTAGTAGTAGTGGTAGTAACAATAGCAGTAGCAGTAGTAGTAACAGTAGGAGTAGCAGTAGTAGAAGTAGCATTAGTAGTAGCAGTAGTAGTAGTAGTAACAGTAACAGTAGCAGCAGTAGAAGTAGTAGTAACAGTAGCAGTAGTAGCAGTAGTAGTAGTAGTAGTAGTAGTAGTAGTAGTAGCAGTAGTAGTAGTAGTAGTAGTAGTAGTAGTAGTAGTAGTAGTAGTAGTAGTAGTAGTAGTAGCAGTAGCAGTAGTTATACAAAGAGTAGAACATGCAGACTCCACATAGTAAATCCTAAATTGTCGTGTTTTGATCGTGTGACCTCGAGTCACTTCAGGTCGTTTCTGTTTTACTCAAACACGAGCTCAGGTCTGGAGCAGGCGGCCATCTTGGTACTGCTGGCGTTTTTATGGGGCGTTCTGTGAGGACGAGGGGCAGGTTCAGACGGCAGACGCTCGTTTAAAAGCCACTATCTCAGGATAAATACTCTGCATGTCGTACTTCTCCTGCCAAATAAGCACATTCCACCTCCACCGGCAAACAAAAGAGTCACAAACTTTAAGTGCTGATGCCAGACGCTGACTCACTCACTCACCTCAACTCTGACCTCTGACGACAGCTCTGACTCTTTAAACCTTCATTTAACTAAATAATGCTCTGCTAATTCAGTTTTATTACTTTCATTTTGTGTAATTTAGACACGTTTGTTAAAGGAGCATTCTACTGCAGTAGTAGCAGTAGCAGTAACAGTAATAGTAATACTAATAGTAGTAGTAGTAACAGCAGTAGTAGCAGTAGTAGTAGTAGTAGTAGTAGTAGTAGTATCAGTATCAGTATAGTAGTAGTATAGTAGTAGTAGTAGTAGTAATCAGTAGTATAGTAGTAGTAGTAGTAGTAGCAGTATAGTAGTAGTAGTAGCAGTAGTAGTAGCAGTAGTAGTAGTAGTAGTAGTATCAGTAGAAGTAGCAGTAGTATCAGTAGTAGTAGTAGTAGTAGTAGTAGTAGTAGTAGTAGTAGTAGTAGTAGTAGTAGTAGTAGTAGCAGTAGTAGCAGTAGTAGTAGTAGTAAGTAGTATAGTAGTAGTAGTAGTAGTAGTAGTAGTAGTATCAGTAGCAGTATCAGTAATAGTAATAGTATAGTAGTAGTAGTAGTAGTAGTAGTAGTAGTAGTAGTAGTAGTAGTATCAGTAGTAGTAGTAGTAGTAGTAGTAGTAGTAGTAGTAGTAGTAGTAGTAGTAGTAGTAGTAGTAGTAGTAGTAGTAGTAGTAGTAGTAGTAGTAGTAGTAGTAGTAGTAGTAGTAGTAGTAGTAGTAGTAGTAGTAGTAGTAGTAGTATAGTAGTATAGTAGTAGTAGTAGTAGAAGTATAGTAGTAGTAGTAGTAGAAGTAGTAGTAGTAGTAGTAGTAGAAGTAGTAGCAGTAGCAGTAGCAGTAGTAGTAGTAGTAGAAGTAGCAGTAGCAGTAGTAGTAGTAGTAGTAGTCGTAGTATCAGTATCAGTAGTACCAGCAGCAGTAGCCGTAGCAGCAGTTGCAGAAGTAGCACTACTACCAGGAGCAGCAATAGTAGTAGTAGCAGTAGTAGTACCAGTACAAGTAGCAGTATCAGTAGTAGTAGCAGTAGCAGTACCAGTACCAGTAGCAGTAGTAGTAGCAGTAGCAGTAGCAGTAGCAGTAGTAGTAGCAGTAGCAGTAGCAGTAGCAGTAGTAGCAGTACCAGTAGCAGTAGCAGTAGTAGTAGCAGTAGCAGTACCAGTAGCAGTAGTAGCAGTAGCAGTAGCAGTAGCAGTAGCAGTACCAGTAGTAGCAGTAGTAGTAGTACCAGTAGCAGTAGTAGCAGTACCAGTAGCAGTAGTAGTAGCAGTACCAGTAGCAGTAGTAGTACCAGTACCAGTAGCAGTAGTAGTAGCAGTACCAGTACCAGTACCAGTAGTAGTAGCAGTACCAGTACCAGTACCAGTACCAGTAGCAGTAGCAGTAGCAGTGCCCAACCAGAAAGTCAAATTATAAACTCCACCAACAAAACTATTTAAAAAAAAAAACAATAGATTTGTATTAAAATCTTCAGTGCAACGATGTAAACGAGTCTCATGCACTTTAACTTGAGCTTTGACCTTTAAACTTTCGGGGTCTGTCGTAACCCGCTGACCCCGTGTCCATGTCAGCGACACAAGTCAGGCCAAAAAACGGGTAAACTGGCCTCGTCTCAGAGTCTCAAAGTCTCAAAGTCTCAAAGTCTCAAAGTCTTCCAGTGTCAGGGGAGATTAAGGCCGGGTTCAGGAGAGGAGAAGCAGGTCCCGTTTTTCATGTCGTGTTTACGCCGCTCACGGCTCCAGAGTCACGCCCTGACGCTCGCAAATGAGGCATCGTTTGGGCAAGTCTGGAACAACAACGCCAAAAACACGCCAAAGTTTCTTACAAACGTTGGTTTAACTCGAGATAATTGAGGTATCGTGTGACAGCTCCACATTTTTCTGTAATACAGTTAGACAAATATGCTGTGATCTGTTTGGCTCCTATTGAATTACTTTACTGGTGGTTTTATTTCGAGAAACACGCATTCGTACTGTGAGTGGGCTCGCCTCTCCACAGACCTGAGCTGTGACTCGGCCTGGTGGCGTCGGCTGCTCGTCTCCAAGGAGATAGATACTGTGTGTTTAATGTCGTACTGTGGAATATTCCAGGCAAAGCAATGACAAAACCTGAAGGCTTGAAGGAATATTTTATGTTTGGTCAAATTGTAGTAGTAGCAGTAGTAGTACCTATAGTAGTAGTAGTAGTAGTAGTAGTAGTAGTAGTAGTAGTACCTATAGTAGTAGTAGTAGTAGTAGTAGTAGTAGTAGTAGTAGTAGTAGTAGTAGTAGTAGTAGTAGTAGTAGTAGTAGTAGTAGTAGTAGTAGTAGTAGTAGTAGTAGTAGTAGTAGTAGTAGTAGTAGTAGTAGTACCTATAGTAGTAGTAGTAGTAGTACCTATAGTATTATTTATAGTAGTAGTAGTAGTACCTATAGTAGTGGTAGTAGTAGTAGTAGTAGTAGTAGTAGTAGTAGTAGTACCTGTAGTAGTAGTAGTAGTAGTAGTAGTAGTAGTAGTAGTAGTAGTAGTAGTAGTAGTAGTAGTAGTAGTAGTAGTAGTAGTAGTACCTAGAGCAGTAGTAGCAGCAGTAGTAGTACCCATAGTAGTAGTAGTAGTACCTATAGTAGTAGTTAGTAGTAGTAGTAGTAGTCAGTAGTAGTAGTAGTAGTAGTAGTAGTAGTAGTAGTCAGTAGTAGTAGTAGTAGTATCAGTAGAAGTAGTAGTAGGTAGTAGTAGTAGTAGTAGTAGTAGTAGTAGTAGTAGTAGTAGTAGTAGTATCAGTAGAAGTAGTACTAGGTAGTAGTAGTAGTAGTAGTATCAGTAGAAGTAGTACAAGGTAGTAGTAGTAGTAGTAGTAGTAGTAGTAGTAGTAGTAGTAGTAGTAGTAGTAGTAGTAGTAGTAAGTAGTATCAGTATCAATAGTATCAATATAAGTATCAGTATCAGTAGTATCAGTATCAGTAGTATCAGTAATATCAGTAGTATCAGTATCAGTATCAGTAGTACATAAAGTAGAAGATGCAAACTCTTCTCAGCCTCATGTGATCCAGGTCCAGGTCCAGGTCCAGGTCCAGGTCCAGGTCCAGGTCTCAAACCTTCAAACGTGTGACCTGGCAGGGCTAACCACTCTGCCACTGCCCCACACTGAACCCCTCATTCTCATTCTCCTTCTTCTCTGCTGCTCTGCTCGTTTCAATGACGTTATTGTCGTCCGTCGAACACGAACTGTGGCGTTATTGAGGAGTTCGCCGCCGCCGCCGCGGACCATTAGCGCGGCTCAGGGGTTAGCGGTCCAATTACCCATGATGCTTTGTGCCCCGGGCTGACCAGCACATACCAGCGCTCGGGCCAAAACAATGAGCATATTGAGAGACTCGCGTGTGTCGGGGTTTTTCGCTCGGTGTAATTGTGAAAAGGACACGGGACAATAGCGCACTGTAAATCTACTGGAGATGCCAACATGTCGAGAAAATTAAAAGATCGTACGACAAGTTTTTATGTTTTTTTAATTCTGATTTGATTTGGTGGATCGTACCGAATGTTTATCATCAATCCGTGCGTCATTCGTTTATTTGTTTTTCAAAATAAAACCAAAAATAAGAAAACGAAAAAACAACTATTTTCTTCATTATTTGTTTCCAAAACCAAATTTTAAAAAACAAAACAAACAAAAAACATAAATAATGATTTGTTTTTTCAGTTTTCGATTTTGTGTTTGAATAATGGAAAAAAAATTTTTGTGACTTAAACTGAGATGCCGGACTGAACCAAGACTGAACCAGGACTAAAACAGGACTAAACCCTTTTCAGTCCTGGTCTGGTCCCAGTCTCAGTCCTGGTCTTGTCCTGGTCTCTGGTCTTGGTCCTGTTCTCAGTCCTGTTCTCAGTCTTAGTCTCAGTCCTGGTGTTTGGTCTTGGTCTGGTCCCGTTCTCAGTCCTGGTCTGGTCCCGATCTGGTCCCGGTCTCAGTCCCGGTCTGGTCCCTGTCTGGTCCCAGTCTCAGTCCCAGTCTGGTCCTGGCCTCAGTCCCGGCCTAGTCCTGGTCTTGGTCCTGTTCTCAGTTAGTCTCAGTCCTGGTGTTGGTCTTGGTCTGGTCCCGTTCTCAGTCCTTGTCTGGTCCCAGTCTTAGTCCCGATCTGGTCCCGGTCTCAGTCCCGGTCTGGTCCCTGTCTGGTCCCAGTCTCAGTCCCGGTCTGGTGCTGGCCTCAGTCCTGTTCTCAGTCCCGGCCCAGTCCCGGGCTCAGTCCTGATTCTGTTCCCGATCTCAGTCCTGATCTCAGCCCCGGTCTGTATCTGGACTGAGACTGGGACTGAGACCAGAACTGAGACTGGGACTGAGGCCGGGACCAGACCGTGACCAGACCCTGACTGAGGCCGGGACCAGACCAGAACTGAGACCAGGACTGAGACCGGGACTGAGATCAGGACCAGACAGGGACTGCGACTCGGACTGGGACCGAGACCAGAACTAAGACTGGAACTAAGACCGGGACAAGACCGGGACCAGATCGGGACTGAGACCAGAACTGAGGTCCCCAAATCATCTGTTTTTTGTTTTTTTGTTTGTTTGTTTTTTTCATTTCAATTTTGAAGACAAATAATGAAGAAAATACTTTTGTTTAGTTTTTCATTTTTCTTATTTCTGGTTTCATTTTGAAAAACAAATTTACGAATGATACACCACGGATTCATTATTTATTTTTTGTTTATTGCTTTGAAAAACACGCGTCCTTACTGAGATCGAGCTCGCTTCTCCACAAACCTCACTCTTCCATGGAAATGTTGTTCCTTTGACTAAAATATCGCGGCATAAAACGTATTTATCTCCATGGAGAATGTTCCGGAGTGCGGTTTTAACTTTGTATCTCCGCAGAAGTTACAGATTGAACCTTTAGATTTGCGGTTGGGAATTAAAGGTTGTATAGAGGATTTTCCAAGGAACGAGAAATCCAGCGACTGTTTGTCCTTTTTCAAATGTTGCGCATGTGTGAAACCACCCCCCCCCCCCTACAGCTCCTACGTAGAAACACCTCCTCCCTCCTCCTCCTTACGCCAGAAACAGGTTTGTTTACAGCCGCTGCACATGACTTGTAAACAACTAACTACAGTGTTGGTTAGGACAAGACGGAGAAGTGAGGAGGGGGAGCGGGTGTGCGGACATTTCGTGCGCGGACGAGAAGTGAGGAGCAGGGGAAGAGCGGATCGGGCAGCGGGGAGAGGAGCAGGAAAGGGGTGCAGAGAAGGTTGCGCGGAGATTCAGTGCGAATGAACTAGCTACAACACGCAGCAGCAAGCGGACTCTTTCTTTGCCTTGAAAATTACGTTTTCAGACATAGGATATCGCTTTCGTGTCCTGAAAAACGTTTGTGTAGCTCTTGGAAATAAAGTACGTTTTCATAATAAGCAGAAGTTTCCTGTCCAGGAGTAATTTGTGGACCAGTGCGTCAGTCTTTAGACCCTTCGTCTGCTTCAGTCGCGCCATCGCTGGAATGAATCTTCAAGAATCACCTTAGTTTGGCTTCGCTGCTTTTCCCCTTGTCTTCTTCTTTCAGCGACCTCAAAAACGGACTTTCTTTTGCGGCGAACTGCTCCTGGATTCTTGTCGCCATCGCAACAAACTTTGTGCGAACTGCGAGGAAGATATAGGTCAAAAAAAGCCGCTAAGAACTGTTGCGTTGGTGGAGTAAACAGCGTCTGTGCGTCTTGCGTCTGTGGACTGCGTGACAGTCGTACGTAAACCACGTACCGGCGGCGCAGGCAAGTCAGTTACACTAGAAACGTAGGGAGTTTGATTGACAGCCTGTCAGCTCACAGATAACGAGGCAGTGTCGTTATCTATTGGCAAATGTTTAGCCCCACCACGTCCAGAGTTGATGAATTTTTATTCTCTTTTTTTTGGTCATCATAATTACAAGGCGACTGCATCTATAATCTATCATTGACAATTTGAAACAAAAAAAATCCTCCATACAACCTTTAATGGAATTAATGGAAGTCGAATTATAAACTTAAAACTCTAACTAAAAACTCAAAATTTTAACTTCAACTTTAATCGTAAAACCAAAAACGAGGTGAATCTTGAGTTAAATCCTAAATGTTGTTCTCCGTGTTTTGGAGAGTTGTGTGGTCCAACCTGTCATATGTACTTTAAGTTTTCAAATATTTGTGGAGGGTTTTTCGAGGGCGCGTGACAAATGTAGGATAGAAATGTGTGGGTCGTGAACTTCCTGGATTCAAAACGGTTGCATAACTCTCGTTTACATTCACATACTGTTATAAGAGTGTTAGATGTGAGCTACAGGAGCCACGATAACAACAGAGCGCAGGAGAACGTCCGGAGATGTAATATTCTTGGTTTAGACCCGGATTAAAGTCGGGTTAGAACTGGTTTAGACCTGGTTCCATCATGATTGGAGAGAAAATATACGGCACAGAGGAGGGACAGTGAAGATATGGAGAAGAGGAGAGGGTCAGAGGAGCTTTGAGAAGGTCAGAGGAGCATTGAGAGGGTCAGAGGAGCAGAGGAGCAGAGGAGCATTGAGAAGGTCAGAGGAGCATTGAGAGGGTCAGAGGAGCATTGAGAAGGTCAGAGGAGCATTGAGAGGGTCAGAGGAGCATTGAGAGGTCAGAGGAGCATTGAGAAGGTCAAAGAGGAGCATTGAGAGGGTCAGAGGAGCATTGAGAAGGTCAGAGGAGCTTTGAGAGGGTCAGAGGAGCAGAGGCAAACATCAGAGAGGAGCATTGAGAAGGTCAGAGGAGCATTGAGAGGGTCAGAGGAGCATGAGAAGGTCAGAAAAGCAGGGGAGAGGATCAGAGGAGCAGAAGAGAAGAGGGTCAGAGGGTCAGAAGATGCAGGGGAGAGGGTCAGCGAAGCAGAGGAAAGGGTCAGAGGAGAATTGAGAAGGTCAGAGGAGCATTAAGAGGGTCAGAGGAGCAGAAGATGGAGGGAAGAGGGTCAGAAGAGCAGAGGAGAAGATCAGAAGAGCATTGAGAAGGTCAGAGGAGAAGGAGAGGGGGTCAGAGGAGCATTGAGAAGGTCAGAGGAGCATTAAAAGCGTCAGAGAAGCTGGTCAGAGGAACATGGAGAAGGTCAGAGGAGCAGAGGAGAGGGTCAGAGAAGCATTGAGAAGGTCAGAGAAGCATTGAGAAGGACAGAGGAGCATTGAAAGGGTCAGAGGAGCATTGAGAAGGTCAGAGGAGCAGAGGAAAGGGTCAGAGAAGCAGGGGAGAAGGTCAGAGGAGAAGAAGATGCAGGGGAGAGGGTCAGAGGAAAAGATCAGCGGAGCATGGAGAGAGTCAGAGGAGCAGAGGAAAGGGTCAGAGGAGCATTGAGAGGGTCAGAGGAGCAGGAGAGAGGGTCAGAAAACGCAGAGGAGAGAAGCAGAGGAGGATTGAGAAGGTCAGAGGAGTAAAGGAACAGAGGAGAGGGTCAGAGGAGCAGAGGATGTAGAGGAGAGGAGCAGAGAGGGTCAAAGGAGCTTTGAGAGGATCAGAGAAGCGGAGGAGAAGTTCAGAGGAGCATTGAGGGTCAGAAGATCATTGAGAAGGTCAGAAAAGCAGAGGAGAGGGTCAGAGGAGCATTGAGAGGGTCAGAAGGTCAGAGGAGCACGTGGCAGCTCGTATATTTCCATGCGTCATACGGATCGTATTGATTGAAGTTAATCGTCTTACATAACGAACAGCTCAATGTCACATGGACCTTCTCATCATCACCTCCTCCTCCTCCTCGGCTGATTCATGAAGGATTACGTCGTTTCTAATTTCACAGATTAACCAAAACATGACGAAAACAAAACATTTTCACATTTTAAACTCGTCCAATAGTGGCAACGTTTGAGAGAAAAAGTCAAATCTGAAACACAAATACACGGAAAAACTTGGGACATTCTCTTTAAATGTTCTTCTCGCTCTGCTCCTGTCTGCTCCTGTCGGCTCCTGTCGGCTCCTGTCGGCTCGGCTCCTGTCGGCTCCTGTCGGCTCCTGCTCGTGTTTGTTTAAACCTTTCGCGTGTTCGTCTCTGTTTTTAAGCTGTTCTGGAGCCGGCGGCCGCAGACAGAAACCTGGAAAACTCACACAAGTGTCAGGTTTAAATCACGGCTCGCTGGCTCCGGCTCGCCCTGGTGGAGCTCAGAGGAACTGCGGCTTGTGTCAGGGCAGGTGTTTACAAGAAAAAGACAGTTTCGGTGTTTGTTTTGTCACGATACTCAGATTTCAAACTCAATTTCAGTTCTCAATACCATCCAATACTTTTATTATTAGTCTGTCTTTGGATCAGGACGATTTTTTCCGTTCAAGTCCGGCCCTCGTCCAACAGAGCAGTGATTGAATCTGAACTGAGCCCAAAAGGCATTAAGATATTTGTGTCCGAGTCCAACCGAGCCCAACGTAATTAAAATCACACTATTTACACAGGCTTGACTAATGACACACGGAGGATACTGTTTGTGTGGAAAGTCCGATTTTATCAATCAACTGAATAAAAGAATGAGCACATCAGTGACTTGAGACGAGTGGAGGAGAGGGAGCAGCTCAAGAACGTAGAGAAAAATCCTGCATATCATTTTACTTGCAAAATGTGAGATTTATTAGGACAAACAGTGCAACGTTTTGGAAACTGAAAAAAGGGAATTCAGAACAGAACAGAGACGAGCGGCGCATCAGAGCTGTGTCCAACTCCAGCCCAAACAGAAGTTCTAAATCAAAGATCTCCAACCTTTTTCTACTGGTGAGCTCCTTTACAAAACAAAAAATACCACAGAGCTTCTCATTTTATCGGTCGCAAGAAATTGAGGAAGTTTAGAAACCACAACAAGAGGAGCCTTAGATAAACAGTTCGACGCCAATAAAACATAAACTATTATCCATTTATCAGTGCACAAAGTCATGCATCAAAATGACACATTTACAATGGTAATTTATCAAATTTTAGGTGGTGTCCACATGACGTTTTTTGGTCAAAACAATGAAGTTTTTATTCGTTTTGGCCTTTCGCCCACACAAAGCCGGCGTTTCGGAGGCGAAAACTGTGTTTTTGTGTGGACATACAAACCGGAGCTTTTGGAAAACGATGACATCACGCGATACATGACGCTTCTTGTGTTTGTTTGTTGTGGAAGAGGAAGGACTTTATTTTGTTTGTATTATTGTGTCCAGTGGCTCTGGTTGTATCAGCGCCACATACAGGTGTGGAATCTGTGTGATAGAATTTTCACTCAGTGCTCCATTGTCATCTGGACGTGAATATTATTTATACTATAATCTCATATAAATGTATATTATAATATTATTATTTATCGATCTGACATGAGTGTGGACGCACATTTTTTTTCAACCTGCAAAAAAATCTAAATCCAGGAGTGTTGGTGTGTGGACGTAGCCTCAGTTATCAACGACAGAACATATTATTCCAAAGTCACTTGGCTACAGGTTGGAGACCCATGTTCTAAATATTTGTCCAAGTCCAACAGGTCGCTTTGGACTTGGAAAGGGTTTCCATCCTCTAGTCTACATCTCCAAAGCTCAAACTGCTCAGTTCTACCTCATGATGTCATTTAGTGGTAGTTTTCAAGTGGACTTTGTTACCATTTAACTTTAGTTTAGTGGAGATCGGCGACTCCAGGGCTGAAACCTTCCAAATGACTCCAGTGAAGTTGTGTGGAGTTTAAACCACAGTGGAGCTCGTCCTGTATCACCGCATGACATCACAAGGTGGAACAGATTCATTTCTGTTTGAGTCTGTTTGTGATGAGGAGACTACATTAGAACATTTAAAAAACCTTGGCCAAAATCTAAGATATAAACTAAATCTATCAGAAAATAAATGATGTGTCCATGCAGCGAGATCATTTTACTTGACAAGTTCTCTTAAAATAAACGACCTCTAGACTAGAATTAATCCGTCTGTGGTCTGGTAAGTCGATAATAAATCTGCAAACAAGATGAATAACCTGATAAACGTTTTTAAATCTTGGCCGGATCAGAGAAATTCGCAGAGTGACGCATCCTTCACTGTCTCTGACTTAAACCAATTAGCAAATCCCATAATTTCCTCCACAAACAACAAAATCTCCTGTTTTATTCTGCATGAAAACTGCACAAACATGTTCTCAAAATGTGCTTCTTGGCTTAGTTTGCCAGCTCAGATTTCAGTGTTTTTGTCAGTTCTTCTGGACGTGTTTCAAACGTGAAACTCTGAACATCTGAATCCTCTTGTTCCCAGACCGTTTCGCTCTGTAGATTTCTGTGTTTACCGCTGTTGTGTTGGTGTACGGTCTGGTTTTGGAGCGAGTCTGGCTTTGTGCTTGTTTAACCCCGGTTCCGTTCTGATCCCGGGCTCACCTGCTCCTGTTATTCCAGCCTCGCACTTCCTCCCTCCCCCCTGGCTCCGAAATCCAAACTCCATCTCCGTGGTGTGGTGTGGTTTTCCTGTCCCACCCGCTCCCAAACGCAGTCAAAATAAAGGCAGCTCAGGCCAAGGATTCCACTCTTACGGTTTTCACAGGTGGACTGCAGGAAAATACTGGTTCACTTTGAGTTTTGACCCCCTGAGGCCACCGCACTGCCCAGTTTTAAGGGCTATTTTCTGAGCAATGTTCTAATGTAGTTTCCTCGTCAAAAACAGACCTGGAGTTGTGTTTTGTTTCATTCACACTTGTTTAACGCACAAATCCGGCAGTTTTAGCCTGAGTTCTTCTGTATTTTTAAACTCCACCCACCTTCACTTGAATCATTTGGTTCATTTTAGTCCTGCAATTGTTAATTATGTTGTAATTTAGCTTGAAAACTACCACTGTATCATGACATCACAAGGTGGAACAGAGCATTTTGAGCTTTGGAGATGTAGACAGACTGATAATAAAGTTACTCAAACATGTGAATGAAACAAAACACAACTTCAGATATGTTTTTTTTTATTATAACATGGATTAAAGCTCACAAGAGTCAATTTTGCGTAACATAGGACCTTCATGTTAGTCTGATTCATCAGCCGGTTTCACTTCGTAGACCTTCTGACCTCACATTAGGCATTAGGAGTCGTTCGCTCGACGAACAGGCAGACAGGTACTTTTTTTTATTTAACCAGTTACTGCTATTTGGTCGTGACGTATGTAATGCGCCGGAACGCTCAGTGGTGTCCAAGTAATCGCCGGCACAACAGCAAAAAAAGCAGAGAGTGAACATGTCTGTCAACGATCATTGTCGTTTCTGCGAGATGAACTTGCGAATTAAAGGTGCAATAAAAAATGCGAAGTTTGTATTTGTCAAAGGAAGTTCAAAGGAGGAAAGCGTACGCAGTCACAGCTGACTGGCCGGTGTGCGTTTTACATCTTCTGAGGTTCTTGCAAACCGTCTAGTGCACAGGTGTCAAACATACGGCCCGGGGGCCAGATCCGGCCCTCCAAGACCTTGGCTGATTTTCTACTAAAATATTTTAATGATATTTTCTATTAAAATCTTGTTAATTTTCTGTGGTGTTTATCACAGCAGCGTCTCCAGCGTCTCTGTACGTGGCCCCTCCCACCAGAGCAGCACAAATGAAGACTTGTCTCTTTCCAAACGCTCTTAAAGGACGATCGTTTTGACTGTTGACCGTGACACCCTCATCAGAAAAATGTCCAACATGAGAAAAGTGGAGCCGAGTGCAGGATTTTACAACAAAAATTTACTTATTCCTATTTACAAACAAGTTCATGTTAAAACATTGTGTTGAAATTACTTTTTTTTTTAAGTTTCAGGTTGTTCATAATATTATAATATATTGTAAAAGAAAGAGTTTATCAATTAAAAAAAGATTTCTGTAATAGATTTGTGTTTCTCTGCACAAATATTTGAACTTATTATTATTTTTGGGGTTTATATGACATGAGTTTTCTGATCCGGCCCCTTTGGGATCAAAGTCGGTTGGATACGACCCTTGGACCAAAATGAGTTTGACACTCCTGGTCTAGTGTATCTGATTCCTGACCTAGTCACTGGAGAGAAATTAAACTGAGCGGAAGACACTAGGTGGCGCCTTACACAGCTCGTGTATCAGGTCTAGGGCTGAGGATCAAGTTGCTTGATTGATTGATTATTTATTTCGGTCACGGTCATATTTAACATCCACAGACCGAAAAGGTGCAGGCTGAAGCTTAAACCTATTATGCTTTTACCCTTTATTCCTCATCTTAACACCAGTTCATCTTCATACACCAGCTGACACGATACATATCTCGATACAGTGCACTTTTGATTCGATACCGATACATTTCAAAGTGATTTGATACGGTTCAATAAAAAAAATAAAGGCTAAATCATGGCTGTGATACTAAAAGTCTTTGTTAAACCACTTCTTCTGCAAAGTTCATATGAAACACAAACATTTGATTCATCAAAACAGTGAAAATGTCAAATTTGTCACATAAAAGAGTTTCCTTCCACTAAACAAACCACAGACTGTAGCTCTGTGACAAAATAATTTAGTAAAATATACCAAAAATTACTCTTGTCGATATATCAATACAGCAGCCCACAACATCGATACTGTGTCATCACATTAAGCACAATACGATATATCGATATTTTGATATTTTTGCACATCCCTACGTACAACTGTAAAGAAATAAACGCTACAGGTCTGAATCTAATCCAGGCCCAGAGGCTCGGTGCAGTTACGACGGCGCTCGATGGCGTTATTATGCGGGTCGATGTAAACAAAAACTTTTTCGAAAATGGAGGGAGGGAAATATTCGTTTCTCAACACTCCCGACTATGTGCAAACGTAGCCTAAGCTCTACCCGCGCGGGATAAGTACAACCTGGGGACGTCTGGTAATTTGCAAATTGCCGCCCCACCTCTGTGATACTTGCAGCGGATTTGCGCGGGATAAGCAGAGTCCGTAAATTTCTTTAATTTACTGACACTGACACAGAGACTGAAAGAGAAAAGACCATAAAAACAAAAGAAAGAGATCGAAAAGGCGCAAAATTACAACAACAGTTACAGCAGATTCACACGGGACGAGTTTTATCACCGGACGTCTGTGTTTGGCGAAATACAGTAGGTAATTTACGTCGGAATTTATACTTTACAAATTACAGACGTGGAGCATTCGCACGGGATTAAGATCTCAGGCGACTCCGTAATTATTACAAATCACCAAAGGACCAAAGGTAAAACTAATCCCGTGCGAACTTGGCTTTAGAGTGAAATATGTTTTCTCCTGTAACTCGTAAAAGCGGCTCTTAAGCGTCGGTGCTTTAAAGTCGTTATATCGTTGTCTGGGAGGGTGTTTTGAGTGAGCACGTCCCTAAAGCAGCGAGTAAACACACGCGGGGGGCCGAGCATTTCCATCGCGGCTCGTCTCCGGTGGCGCCCGTGTTTGTTACTCATTCATAAAGATGTTTGTTGTGGAGCAGCGGGGCCCTGTCATCACTGTAATGCTTCACTGTTTCTACGGCAACAATTGACCCACACGCACATAAATACACACATGCGAACACAAACACACACACACACACACACACAGCCCTGGGCCCCTCTGCTCTAACGCGTGTGGGAACGAGCGGCTCAATACAGTGAACTGCAGTAACCCCGAGCTCCGGTGATGTAAGTGGAAAAGCTCGGATCATTAGGCGATCGGTTTCCGTCGTGTTTTCGGATTTGACGATGCCACAGATTGATTTAAAACACTCGCTTTGTTTCGTTTGTTTATTTATGCTGACAGAGGAGACGGTGAACTTCGGGCCCGTTTTTGTTTCGTGTAAATACTGGTTGCCCACATCGAAAACCAAAACATGCACAACAGACTTTTCGCGATTATGTCACAAACCGGGAAGACGTTTGGAAAGATGCGATTACTGATTGTGAAGTACCATAGTTTTCGGAGTATAAATCGCTCTGGAGTAAAGTCGCACCAACCAAAAAATGCATAATAAAGTAGAAAAAAAAAACATATATAAGTCGCACTTTTTGGGGGAAATTAATTCTATAAAATCAGAGACCAGGAACTGACATTTAACCATAAAAGCCAAGTTCTAGTAAAAACAATAGAAGAGAGAACAACAGACTGTTAACGTCACATATGAACAGTTCTTCAGATAAACTATAACATAAACAACAGAACAGAACAAGTTTAACAAACTCTCCATCTCACTCCAAATCACTAAATCCATTCAATTCTTCATCCTCGGTGTCACTTCTGAGCAACTCGGCCTCGACCTGTGGAGGTAAACGGCTGTCGTCAGACTCAGCATCAGCACGGCCCTCAAATGCCCCCCCCTGCCGCCGACACAGTTAATTGTCCATAACAACCCCAAACTTACCTGGTTTTCTTGCGCAGCTAATTAACTGACAACGTTTTCCGACTAGGCTGTTTTTGAACCTTCTTGCCTTCGTGTTGGATGTTGTTACATTCTGAACATTCTGCCATTGCCCGATGTTATTTCAAAGTCATAGCCTCACTCCATCGGTCTTTCTTTAAGTTTTAAATCCCCCGAGTGGCAGTCTACGATATAATGTCTGCGTGTTTTAAAATATATCTGATATCGAAACAAACAAAAAAAGCATAACTAAATAAATCTGGCCCTATAGCCACTTACGTGTTGGCAAACAGCTGAAATAAATTAGAAATAATAAAATAAACTGCATATAATATGTTCCTCGTAAACCTTAGGCATCAATAACCCGACACAACCTTAACCTTCAGAACATAAAAACGAGGTCAAATGGGCTAATTAAGGACATGACGTACACTTCATACTACAAGTATAAACAATGACACTCGTCTTTTCAGATGTAGGTAACAATACTAACAATAACTTTTTTTAGTAGTTAAACCGCCACCCGCCTGAATTTAATTAAAATATAATTTTTCGTCACGTCATCCGCCCGACCCGCAGATTAACCACGGATACCGCGGTTGTAACCGCAATCCGCGCATCTCTACCACACACAAGACTAGAGCGCCCCCTGTCTGTCAGTGTGAACATTTTAATATATAAGTCGCAGGAAACACCCAAACCGTGAAAAAAAGTGCCACTTATAGTCGGTAAATGTGATCATCGGTATGTGTATGTGCTGTTCTTGAATCGAGCTCCTCATATCTTCCAATCACATGTACGCAGTCCAGTGGGGAAATTATGAAAACTGAGGTATGGTTGTAATTGTTGATTAGATGAACATAACAGAACGCTACAGTGACATGGAGATGAAGAAAACTGGGACATTTTCTAATTTTTCCTAGATTTTGTGAAACTCTGTTCCTTTAATCCAGCAACATTAAGGATGGGTCAAATGCGAAGGACAAATTTCTCGACATTAACGTCAAACTTAACGACTGACACTCTTTCCCGTTTCTGTTCTGTCTTCAGGATCTGTGCGGTCACCACTCCTGTGACACTCTGGGCATGGCGGACGTGGGCACGATCTGTTCCCCCGAGAGGAGCTGTGCTGTGATCGAAGACGACGGACTCCACGCTGCCTTCACCGTCGCCCACGAAATCGGTAAAACTATTATTATTTTAATTAATAAGCTACTTGTCAAATTCAGTTTACTGCAAGATTCCTAGAAGTTTAAAACAATAAAGCTCTATTTCAACTCTCCTGACATAACGACGACATAATGATCATTCCGGAGTCACAGAACTGTAGTTACTCGGGATGCAACGGTATATCGTTTTCCCACGATTCGATACGTATCTCGATGCACGAGTCGCAATATTGATTCGATTTCGATACGCTTTATGACACGCAAGAAATCTCAAGACATTTCATACAAGAAAATGTTTTTGTTTACATCTGGTTTTCCCGCACGTGCACAGTGTCTGGTAGGCAAAAAGTCAGTGGGGCTGCTCGTTTGTGTCGACAGTTGCGTTTGTCTGACATGAGATAACTCGTCTTATTTTGAAGTAGGTTAATTGTTTTGACATGACTTCATCATCTTACTCACTCACTGAATGTTGAGGATCAAAAACGTTACTTTGAAAGGTTAAAACTCGCCGAAAATTGTTGACGATGCTGATGTTGACTTGTTGATACTGACACTTTTTGCTTACCAAAATCATGTCATTGTGTTTTCTCGTATACAATGCAATACGGTAGAACTACTGCAAAGTTGTAGTTTTTATGTGAAGTGTTTAGTTCATTTGGTTCATTGATTTACAGCTCAGAATTTTTATTCAGTGAAAACAAGAACAGAGTTTCTCAGGTTGTTTTATATTTTATAATACACCAGTCGACTCTTCATATAGACTGTAGGAGAGTTACACAACAACTGCCTTCTACAGTCTGTGCTCTTACAGACACACTGCGCTCCCATCCTCTTTCTGGAGACTCAAACTACATAGAAATGTCTCAGAGTTTTATGAGTAAAAATTATGAGATAGAGTCATAAATCACAAGTCTCGTCACGGGCGCGAATACGAGCACATTCGATTAAAGCTGATTTAAAGCCAAAAGCTATTCTGAAGTATTTAAAAGTTAATATCTTTGTCATTCCTGGGTCTACTGACGTAAAATAAAGTGACTGAAAGATAAAACCCTCCTCTGTTAGAATATTTCAGCTGTAAGTCTCTATGGAGCTGTTCTCTTGTTGCATCTGAGGAGGACGTCATGATAACTGTTTTCCTTTCAGACCAAAATAAATGTCAACACAGAGCGCTTGGACTGACACGTGCGTATCGAATATCGTGATATCGTATCCTTATTGTCAAAGTTCTCTCAATAATATCCATCACAATATATCGAATCACAAGACTCTTTGCTTAAATGAAGAGTTATGGTGCAGCAATAACAAAAAAAGACAGAGGGAACTACATAGACCATGATCCTTTGCTCCATTTCAGTGTAGATTACAAGAAGAAATAACAGTTCTAACACTTTTAAGTCTTAGTTCTTTGGATTAAGACTTAAAAGTAAACTATTCACAGTTTTGTTTGCCTCTACAAAATAAATAAATATCAATAAATATCATATCGTGAGATGTATATCGTGAAAATATCGTACAGAGACATTTGAATATTGTTGCCTCCCCACGATATTGTGAGCTTTTCCATGATATCGCAATAAATATCGTATCGTAAGACTTGGATATCGTTACACCCCTAATATCGAATATCGTTGCATCCCTCGTAGTTTTATTTGTAACTTTAGATTTATTCAAACCTACTGTCCAATCACTGACGGCTTCAAAAACAAACTAAACAATGTAAAAAAAAAAACGTAAATAAACTTTTAAGGACATTTATGAAAACGCCGTCGTCCCATTTGTCATTTCGACATATTTCAAGATGTATTTTTCCTCGAGTCGTATCTAAGCAGCAAAACAATCAACAATCAAAAATCCAAAATATGGAACAGGTGTCGGCGTGTGCAGAAATGTGAGCGGAGACAAACCTGAGACGGAGACGGAGGAGAGACGACACGACGGGACACGTTTAAACCGACTCGTCTGCTTTCACTACAAATGTGTCTCTACAAATAACTCTCTAGAAATGTGTGTAATATAATCAGAGTAATACAAGACGGGATTAAAGTTAAGACCGGTTTAGTCCTGTTTGAATTCCACCGAGCCTCGTCACAGAGCAGATGTTTACCTACAGGAACGAGGCCAATCTATTATTAGTCAAAGTGTGTCGAAGAACCGTGCACGGACCAGTCACTTAAGCCCCGTCAAATTATCACTAATCCACCGATTCTGATTTTGAATGACATAAACATGACCTAATTATATAAACAAACGCAACTTTTACTGGCAACAACTTTAAGGATGAGCTGGAATTTTGGTGTTTTGGTTGCAGACGATTAGCCAATCAGAAAGCAGAATGAGCCTCACATGACCTGGTCTAGTTCTTGGTCTAGTTCTTGGTCTAGTCCTGCTGTAGCCCTGGTCCAGTCCTTGGCTATTCCTAGTTCAGGTCCTGGTCTAGTCCTGGTCCAGGCCTAGTCTAGTCCTAGTTTAGTCCTGGGATAACCCCTGTTCTCTGGTCCAGTCCTGGTCCAGTTCTGGTTTAACCCCTGTTCCATGATCTAGTCTTTGTCTAGTCCTAGTCTAGTTCTAGTTTAAGTCCTGGTCTAAACCCTGTTCTCTGGTCTAGTCTTGGTCCAGTTTTTGTCTAACCCTTGTCCTTTGGTCCAGTTCTGGTCTAACCCCTGTTCTCTTGGTCCAGTCCTGGTCCAGTTCTGGTCTAGCCTCTTTCCCTCTGGTCCAGTCCCGGTCTAACCCCTAGTCTAGTCCTAGTTTAGTCCTGGTCTAACCCCCTTTCTCTGGTTTAGTCTTGGTCCAGTTTTTGTCTAACCCTTGTCCTTTGGTACAGTCCTGGTCTAAACCCTGTTCTCTGGTCCAGTCCTGGTCTAGTCTTGGTCCAGTCCTGTCCAGTCCTGGTCTAAACCCTGTTTTCTGGTCCAGTCCTGGTCTAGTCTTGGTCCAGTCCTGGTCCAGTCCTGGCCTAACCCATGTCCAGCAGTCCAGTCCTGGTCTAGTTCTGGTCCAGTCCTGGTCTAACCCCTGTACTCTAGTCCGTTTCTGTTCTATACCCTGTTCTCTGGTCCATTCCTGGTCAAGTCCTGGTCTAAACCCTGTTCTCTGGTCCAGTCCTGGTCTAGTCTTGGTCCAGTCCTGGTCCAGTCCCGGTCTAACAGTTCCTGTCCTATCCCACAGGTCACCTTTTGGGCCTGTCTCATGACGACTCGAAGTTCTGTGAGGAGCGTTTCGGGGTGAACAGTGACAAGAGGCTCATGTCGTCCGTCCTGACGTCCATCGACGCGTCCAAACCCTGGAGCAAGTGCACGTCCGCCACCATCACGGACTTTTTCGACGACGGAAACGGTAAAAATATTTACAAACAGATTCAGTACGCAAATGTAATAAATAAAACATGTCCTAGCTCAGTTCTGGTTTAGTCCTGGTTTAGTCCCTGGTTCAGTCCTGGTTCAGTCCTGGTCCATTCTTGGCCCAGACCTGGTTTAGGCCTGGCTTAGTCCTGGTTTAATCTTGGTTTAGTCCTGGGTCAGATCTGGTTTACTCCTGGTTTAGTTCAGTCCTGGTTTAGTCCTGGTTCAGTCCTTGTTAAAATCTGGTTTAGTTTTATCTTAGTTCTGGCTTAGTCCTGGTTTGGTCCCTGGTTCAGTCCTGGTTCAGTCCTGGTTGAGTCCTGGTTGAGTCCTGGCTCAGATCTGGTTCAGTCCTGATTTACCAGTCTCTGGTTTAGTTCAGTCCTGGTTCAGTCCTGGTTTAGTCCTGGTTCAGTCTTGGTTCAGTCCTGGTTTAGTCCTGTTCAGTCCTTCAGTCCGTTCAGTTGGTTCAGTCCTCGTTCAGTCTTAGTTTAATCCTGGTTTAGTCCTGGTTCAGTCTTGGTTTAGTCCTGGTTTAGTCCTGGTTCAGTCTTGGTTCAGTCCTGGTTCAGTCCTCGGTCAGTCTTAGTTTAATCCTGGTTCAGTCCTGGTTTAGTCCTGGTTCAGTCTTAGTTCAGTCCTGGTTCAGTCTTAGTTCAGTCCTGGTTCAGTCTTAGTTTAATCCTGGTTTAGTCCTGGTTCAGTCTTAGTTCAGTCCTCTTCAGTCTTAGTTCAGTCCTGGTTCAGTGGTTCAGTCCTGGTTAGTCGGTTCAGTCCGGTTCAGTCTTAGTTTAGTCCTGGTTTAGTCCTGGTTCAGTCTTAGTTTAATCCTGGTTTAGTCCTGGTTCAGTCTTAGTTCAATCCTGGTTCAGTCCTGGTTCAGTCTTAGTTTAATCCTGGTTTAGTCCTGGTTCAGTCCTGGTTTAGTCCTGGTTCAGTCCTGATGTTGACCTCACAGCTCCGTCCACAGACCCAAACCAAAACAAAGGGAACTAAAAATGTCTTAACGCTTCTTTATTTACGTGTCGCCGTGGAGACACAAACAGTGACTGCTGCTTCTAGAGTTTTTAATTAGCTTGTGGTCACACGGGTTTAATTAGAGGAGATGGAAATCGTTTTAGAAATACATGACGCCGCTCGGTGCAGTCAGGACGTTTACGCTGATCCCGCATTTACTCAGCCATACGTAAGAGTCGTACAAAATGCAAAATGTGACTCGTTTTTGTCCCGGTTTTTATGTTTTTCTTATCAAAAACACTATTTACTAGACAATGTGGGTGATGTGTCTTGCTTAAGGACACAACAGTAATGGAAGAAGTACTCAGTTTAGTTAAAAGTACAGATACAGGAGTTAAGAAATACTCAAGTAAAAGTATCATATAAAAAAACTAAAGAGTAAAAAGAATTATAGTGAGTTTTGTTCAACAGAAAAACAAGCCGGTGACTGATCCTCCTCCAGAAAAGTTACACAGTGGACCTTTAAAATAGTGGTTCTGTGTGGAGTTTGCATGTTCTCTCTTGGTACTTTCAGGCCGACAAAGAACCGTGCCGGTGCCGGTTCTCACACGTAATCTCGAACCGACTGACGTATTCAGAGCATTTGGGAAGCGAAAAGTTGGTTCATGATGGGAACCAAGTAAAACCGTATTTTCCGGGCTATTAGACGCACTCTTAAGCCTCTAACCGCATCAAAAAACGACTGCGCGCCACAATCCAGAGCGCCCCATACATGAATCCACTCGGGTGTCCCAGCACGACTTCGGTAAACTACAAAGCCACAAACACACACGGAGCAGACAGCGACCGCACAGCGAAACACACCCACAGACACACTCATCACTCCACGCCGACGAGGAGGAACGAACCGAAAAAGCGAGTGAGTCCCCCCCCCCCCCCCCCATGCGCCGCAGTTGAACGAGGCCCAGAGTCGCCGTGAACGCGCCAAACGGAGTCCGACTGACCCATCGAACTGTTGTGTTTCGTTTAAAGTCCGGTGCTGTTTATTGATGAAAAAAGTTTGAAAATAGACCATTTAATGACAGTGCGTCTTATAATCCAGAGCGACTAATAGCCCGGAAAATACAGTACTTGGTTTTCTAAGAGAATCATGACGACACAATAGATGTCAGTAGGTTTGTCCGGGTCACATGCGGGAAAGTAAACAAAGAAAACGTGTGTGGAAAATGGTGGAGAAATCAAGCGACAAGAAGTTTGTGCAGTGGTCAGCGGAGGAGACCAAATATTTGCTGAATCCGTGTTCGCCCGGTAAGGTTACATCTTTGGACTGCCGCCACATTCTCCACAGCAGATGTTGCAGCAGAGCTCACATGGTGCAAAATTCAACATCGGTCGTCAAGCAGCTCAACAGTAGGCGGGTACTTTTTTTATTTAACCAGTCGCTGCTATTTGGTCGTGACGTATGTAATGCTCCGAAACGCTCAATGGTGTCCAAGTCATTGCCGGCACGACAGCAAACAAAGCAGAGAGTAAAAATCCTCGATCAGGGGAATCGTTGCCAACACAGAATGTCTGTCTTCGTTTACATCCATCTCAGCGCTTTGTTTACTGTTGTGCTGTTCCACAAAAGGAACCCAGACAGACGCGACGAGTTTGACGTCACGACTTCACAGCTCTTCGCGGTCTACAAGTTCGGGTTTCTTGCAAATCATCTAGTGTATTCCGATTCCTGACCTCGTCGCTGGAGAGAAATGAAATTGAGCGGAGGCAGTAGGTGGTGGTCCTGACCGAGATTAGCTCAAGTTCTGGAGATGGTCCCACTGCTCCTGACAGGTTTAACCCAGAGACACTGAAGGACGGGTCAAATGCAGAGGACACATTTCACTACAGGGACAGTAAATGTACCTCAACTTAAATACAATGGCTACAGTTAAAAGTATGAATTATGCTTAGTATAGCTCAGGGGTGTTCAAACTTTTTTCATCAAGGGCCACATATCTAAACACAGATGAGGCAGAGGACTGATCAAGGGCCGTAGACGGGTGCACAAAACTGTGAATAACTGAAATATGTGCATGTTTAACACGTTAGAATGACCTTTTATTCATGATCCAGAGGAGAAGATCCTCAAAACCAAACACTAAATATTAAATATTAACTTCATCAAAGTAGATTTTCAAAAAACTTGCAGTAAAAAGTAAATTTTTTATTGAGGCAAGGTAATTTGGGCCAATACACCTAGAAAAATTTGTCTGAGGGCCAGATTTGGCTCACGGGCCATAGTTTGGACATGCCTGGTACAGATTATTATTTGTTGAATCTCTATCTAATTCTCTCTCCCTTCCCTCCTCTTCTTCTCCTCTTTCCTCTCGTCTCTCAGCCGAGTGTCTGCTGGACTCTCCTCGCGTCCCTCTCTTGGGCCCAGAGGAGCTCCCCGGTCAGTCGTACGATGCGGTGCGTCAGTGCCGTTTGGCGTTCGGTCCCGAGTACACGGTGTGCCCGGGCATGGACGTGTGTGCCCGTCTGTGGTGCGCCGTCATCCGCCAGGGGCAGATGGTGTGTCTGACCAAGAAGCTGCCGGCGGTGGAGGGCACCCCCTGCGGCAAAGGACGGATCTGCCTCCAGGGAAAGTGTGTGGACAAGACGCGCAAGAAGCACTACTCGGTAAGAACAGGAGGAGGAGGAGGAGGAGTAGATCATTCTGTCATTTTGCAGCACTACAAAACAAAACAAAACAAAGACTACAACCCCATGAATCATGACCAAAAGGGTTTATGCTGAAGTACTTAAAATGCCAAACTCTATTAAACAATGATAGAATTCCAAGAAAGAAAAGCAGCATCTGAACAGCAAGTTTGCTTTTACAATTTCACTTACGACTTACTGCATATATAAGAGACAAAATATAACTTAAAACAACCAAATTTCATGCATAATTCATTTATTCCAGGGCTCAAAACATAATGCTGTATACTCTTTTTCTTCTACAGTGTTTTTAAAATCATCACTCAGGTTGTTCCACAGACTTAACCCCTCGAACAGAAATACAATCACTTTTTTTCTTAGTTCTTAGTTCTTTTTTTTTTTTTTTTTTTTTTTTTTAAAGATGTGTGTTCTTCTATGGTTATTCTGACTTTCTCTCTGCTCGAATAAATCTTGTACATCACTACAACTGGACTCAGGTCAACACGATCAAAAAACGTCACATTTTATACAATATGTCAATGAACACGAAAAATATTAGCAAAATGTGCATAGACTAAGTTTACGTTTACACTGAAACTCAAAGTCACTGTATCGGAAACAATTTGCGTCCAGACACGTCGTTTCTGTGTCCTCAAGTCTTCCCTATCCACACAGCTTTGCGCATATTTGTTTACATTTTACAGAAATGAAACTTAAAACCATGTGGCTAATTTGCATAAACTGAGCGCTCATAAAACAGCTCGCTCCTTGTGCATTGATGTGGTTCAGTTTCTGTCAGACTAAAGGAGGAATATGAGTGTTTTTTTCTGTGACAGAGGGATGTTCTGCTGATGGTGAGTCTGTTCTGTGTAAGTATTTCTAGCTCCGCTGTTTCCCGTTTGTCTGTGGTTTGTTTAAACAGTTTTCCGCAATATCGTCACATGACCGATGTCACGAACCCAGAGAATCGGGAAGGAGCGAGTCACAGTGACGTGGTCCAATAAGGACACGACTAGATCTCCTACGTCAGAGTATCAGTGTTTTCAGGCGTCCACACGGTGCCGGATCAGATCTGTGCTGAGCTGAATTCGTGGGAGCTGGAGGCACCAGATCGTTCCGTCTCTGGAGCCGTTTTCCATCGGATTAGTGTGAACGAACACTGCATCCACAACGAAAACTAATCAAATACGTATTAGTGTGGACGGGGTGTAAGTTTAACACAGGAACTGTTGCTGACAGCAGGAAATGGGAAGAGGTTTTGCTTTAAGTAACAGCCTCTTGTAGCCAACTGTGTGATGGACGTGTGTGGATTGAGTCATTACACTGACCTGTGGCTGAATTCTTGCGCAATTACACATTTGGAGCCTAAAACGTAGCTTTGCTCTGTGACTCTCAGTGGGGTGAACTCATTTTTGCACCACCCTAATTTGACGAAAACTGAAAATTATGTAATGTAAGTTGTATTATTAACCTTAGTTTTTAGAGCTAAGTTCAACAGATGCTCTATTAAACTTCTGTCTGTGCACATTTAGCAAATATGTTTTTCTTTTCATTGACATATTGTATAAAATGTGACTTTTTTCATTTATCCTGAGCTCTGTAAGGACTTTTAGCTGAACAAAAAGAGGATTTGTTGGTGCATAGTAATTCACATGATTAATAATCCTGATAACCTTCATTTATAACCAACCAAACTATTACTAAATTTTAAAGAGGAGATTTTTTCTGCATTTGAGGGACATGTGATACAAATCAAAGTTTTTGGACGGAGGTTTTTCTCGCTCTGTTGTCCGGTTCCAGACACTTCTGGACTCGATCGGAATATAGAAGAGACTGTCAGCTCTGGCAAAGCAGCATTTTATTTGAGCGGAGCTGAACTCTGTGGTCTCTGCAGTTCCCTCTGCACCAAAACAATTAATTTAAGCAAAGAACAAAGTCATTCAATACACTGCGATGGCCAAACTGCGACTACTACTACTTTTCCATTATAAATCTATAGTCCACCACATTCAGCTAAAGCCATAAACTTAAAACCGTAAGTCCTGTAAAGTTGCCCACTTCAAAATCCCACAGCGTCCCCTTTGAGGTTTAATTTTCCATGTAATAAAACCTCATTACTAAGTGTTCAAACCCTCTGTTTATGAACACAAGCTGAGAAAGACTAAGGGCTGCACAGTTCCACATTAAATAGGTCACCCTTTGGTCTCGCTCCAGTTCTAAAATTCGGCTCCAAAATGTGAATAATTAAACGTCATGTCGGAAAAATGTTCTGGGAATATTTGTTCCCAATTTTGACATTCCTTGTGGATCTCCTCCCTGTTACACGCCCTGGTCCGGTCTGCCAAGCGAGGAGTTACTCGGGTTTAAGTGTTACATCTGTACCAGGACTAACTGATGGAAAACAACAGGGTAAATATGGAACGCACGGCTTCTTTTTGCAGCGCAGGAAGTTTAATTCAGTGTATAGTTTAAAGCTGCAGTACGGAGGGTCTGCTACGTACTTGTCTCCATGGTGATGTTATTTCTTTGCATGGAATATTCCAAAGTAGGGCATTAAACTTATCTGCCTTGCGTGTACGTTCAAGGCAA
This sequence comes from Boleophthalmus pectinirostris, assembly GCF_026225935.1. Taxonomy (NCBI): domain Eukaryota; kingdom Metazoa; phylum Chordata; class Actinopteri; order Gobiiformes; family Gobiidae; genus Boleophthalmus; species Boleophthalmus pectinirostris. The sequence goes on from NW_026570994.1 coordinate 20,246,275, forward strand.
AGCAGTTACATCTCCATGGAGACAAGCAGGTGGTCGATCTTCCACCAGAAAACACACACGTTTAAAGCTAAACTGTGTAACTTTCTGGAGCTTTCTTGGCTAAAAAGTTACATACTGTGGCTTTAAATTCCAACAGTCTGAGGGTCTGTTTACACGAAAACGCTTGCAGGTAAAAATGACAAAATATTTTATCGGAATCCGTGTATCATTCTTTCATTCGTTTTTCAAAATAAAATCAAAAATAAGAAAATTTTTAAAACAACTATTTTCTTCTTTATTTGCCTCCAAAACCAAAATGAAAAAATGGATAACGATTAGTTTTTTCATTTTTCGATTTTGTGTTTAAGTGAATAACGGAAAAAAACTGATAACGGCCGTTTCTCGTTTCCGTGATTAAACTGCGACGCCGAACTGAACCAGGACTGAAAACAGGACTAAACCGTGACTAAAGCAGGTCTAAACTGGTCCTAGTCTCAGTCCCGGTCTCCGTTCTGGTCCTGGTCTCCTGGTCTCCTTCTTGTCGGGACTGGCCCGGACGTGCACCCGTGTAGACTGTTGGGTGATCAGGAAACCGGGACCAGACTAGATCCAGACCGGGACTGAGACCAGGACTGGGACCTGGTTTAGTCCTGATTCAGTTCTGTTTTAGAGCTGGTTTAGACCTGTTCAGTCCTGTTTTAGTCCTGGTTTAGTCCATATGCGGCGCAAAAGTCCGGCATTGCAGTTTAAGTCACGAAAATGGGAAACGGCTTTTATCTGTTTTTTCATTAATAGAAAATAGTTGTTTTTTTGTTTTCTTATTTTTAGTTTTATTTTGAAAAATGAATGAATGAATGATAAACGGATTTATCGGAAGTGCCTTTCGTTTCGACGGTGATGGCGTTGTTGGGGCAAAAATCTGAAACCACCCTCCAGAGTGGAAAAGTTTAATATACTTCGCCGTAGTGTTTCACTGTTGCACTGCCCAAGACGCAAAACTCTGGTCAGATCTGCTCAGGTCATGTACATGTTTACGTCACATACATACAGAACAAAGAAACAAACATGTCGGATCATTTCCATGCGTCGGACCTTCGAGCTGCATCCCAACAAATGTACAGAATCTGCAGAGATACCGTATTTTCCGGGCTCATAGGCGCTCTGGATTATCATTAAATGGTCTATTTTCGAGCTTTTTTCACAAATAAACCGCACCGGACTTTAAACGAAACCCAACAGTGTGATGGGTGAGTGGTTTTGTTTGTTTGTTCGTTCACGGTGACTCTGGGCTTTGTTCAGTTGTGGCGTGTAGGGAGGGTGTGTCTGGGACCAACGGATTGTCGGCGTGTTCGCAGTGACTCAGTTGTTCAGTCGTGTCTAGAAGCGGCACATTGCGCTCGCTTTTTCGGTTCGTTCCTCCGTTCCGTTCCTCGTCGGCGTGGGAGTGATGAGTGTGTCTGTGGGTGTTTGTCGCTGTGCGGTCGCTGTCTGCTCCGTGTGTGTTTGCGTGTTCTGGGGGTGGTGCGGCTTTGTAGTTCACTGAAGTCGCGCTGGGACACCTGAGTGGGGTTGGAGGCTTAAGATTGCGCCTAATAGCCCGGAAAATACGGTGCTATTAGTGAACAGAGAAGGATCTACAATCACCTCTGTCAAATTCTGGATGCACCAGGTCATCGCAGTCGAGTCAGAGGGATCTGGACGAGACCTGGAGAGCCAGTCGATGGTGGGACGACTTTGTGGAAGGAGTAGTTGACGAAAACGCGCGGCGTGAAAACTTTCGTATGTCCAAAGTTTCCCTTGTTGCTTTAAGTACAAACATAAACAATCGAATTCCACACACTTTTGCGTCACCGTATGGACGCAGATTTGCTCCAGAAAACACTGGTCTAAACGCCGAATAAAAAGTGAAGACGCGACGCCGCTTTTTAAACTTTTTAAACCAGAAAAAACTGCACAAAAAGGTCCTACTACTCCTCTACTTCTACTCCTACTATTCCTTCTCCTACTTCTACTCCTACTCCTCCTACTTCTACTACTACTCCTACTTCTACTCCTACTCCTCCTACTTCTACTACTACTCCTACTTCCTACTACTACTATTCCTTCTCCTACTTCTACTCCTACTACTTCTACTACTACTATTCCTTCTCCTACTTCTACTCCTACTACTACTCCTACTTCTACTCCTACTCCTCCTACTACTCTACTACTACTCCTACTCCTCCTACTACTACTATTCCTTCTCCTACTTCTACTCCTACTCTACTCCTACTACTTCTACTCCTACTCCTCCTACTTCTACTACTCCTACTCCTACTTCTACTACTACTCCTACTCCTACTCCTCCTACTTCTACTACTACTCCTACTTCTACTTCTAAACACTGGTCTAAACGCCGAATAAAAAGTGCAGACGCGACGCCGCTTTTTAAACTTTTTAAACCAGAAAAAACTGCACAAAAAGGTGAACTGTGCAGCTTTGGCACAGCTTGGGTGCGTGTGCCAGCTGCTCGCCTTTATTGAGATGTTGTTGCTGCAAACTTTGAAAAACAGCATCTCCACAGATCTGACTTGTAACTTGGCATGGTCACCTTCCACCAAAAAAGTTACATGTTGCAGCTTTAGTATTACTTATTCCGTTCACACGCCTCCAGTCTGGTCCTGGTTCAGTCAGTACTTGGGTGTGTTCACATCTGGTTGTAGTCTAGTTTAGTCCCAGTATCATGGGTCCAGTCCTGGTCTAGTCCTGGTCTAGTCCTGGTCTAGTCCGTGTTCGTCGGTGTAAATCTTCGTCGAGCGTCTGAGGCTCATGTGGAGATCATGTGAGAGACAGAGAGAGAGAGAGAGAGAGGAGTCGCTCTGTTTTTAATAAATGAAACGTCACATTTTTATCACATGTTTTACGCTTCTTATTTACTCAACAACAGATTAGATCCTTCTGAAAATAAATAAATACTCCCACTCACAGATGAAACTTATGACCGACATTTCCTGAGGGTGTGATGCTAACCGAAAGCACTGCCCTGTCTGAAGATCTGTTACTCAAGTTAGCAGAGATGTAACGATATCCAAACCTCTCAGTACGAAATTATCACGATATTTATTACGATATTTTGTCTGATATAATTGTAGATATGATGCTGTTTTGCTTTTAAAATACCTTGATAAGATTTTGGTGTGAATTATTTCCATCATAATCCGAAGAATTCGAGTCAAAAACATATTTCTTCATGTTGCTTGCGCTGAAATGAATCATGGGAAATGTAGTTCTCGGTGTTTATAAGCTGTTGCTGCTATAAAACCTGCATTTAAGCAAAGGAACTTGTGATTCAATATATTGTGACGGTCCACGATATTATTGTGAGACTTTTGACGATACGATATCACGATATATCGGTTATTGTTAAATCCCTACAAGTGTTGGGAGCAACGCGTTATAAAAGTATTGAGTTACTGTAATGTGTTGCTTTTTGCTGTAATGAAGTAATGTGGCATAAAAAAATGTAATATTTTACTTGGTACAAATATCAATAATGAGCGTCACAATGCATTTTTAACCTGGATTGAAGTGGTGGGTTTTTCGTTCTTTTTTTTTGTTTGTTTTTTTGTCATACAAATTCACTAAAATCAAATGCCATTGTTACTGTTCTGAATGTTGGGACGGGCATGGGCTCCACGGGCTCGGGGTTCTCTCAGGGGTGGTCCTAGATTCCAAGTCTTAGTCCAAGATTAGTCCTGGTTCAGCTCTGGTTTAGACCTGGTTCAGACCTCAGTTCAGCCCTGGTTTAGACCTGGTTCAGCTCTGGTTTAGTCCTACTTTTAGTGCTGGTTTAGTCCTTGGTTCAGTCCTGGTTTAGACCTGATTCAGTCCTGTTTTAGTCCTGGATCAGTTCTTGGTTCAGTCCTCAGTACAGTCCTCAGTTCAGTGCTCGGTTCAGTCCTGGTTTAGTCCTGGTTTAGTCCTGTTTAGTCCTTGGTTCAGTCCTGGTTTAGTCCTTGTTCAGTCCTTGGTTCAGTCCTGTTTTAGTCCTGTTCAGTCCTCGGTTCAGTCCTTGGTTCAGTCCTGGTTTAGTCCTTGTTCAGTCCTTGGTTCAGCTCTGGTTTAGTCCTACTTTTAGTGCTGGTTTAGTCCTTGGTTCAGTCCTGGTTTAGACCTGGTTCAGTCCTGTTTTAGTCCTGGATCAGTTCTTGGTTCAGTCCTTGGTTCAGTCCTCAGTTCAGTCCTCAGTTCAGTCCTCGGTTCAGTCCTCGGTTCAGTCCTCGGTTCAGTCCTGGTTTAGTCCTGGTTTAGTCCTTATTCAGTCCTTGGTTCAGTCCTGTTTTAGTCCTGTTCAGTCCTCGGTTCAGTCCTGGTTTAGTCCTTGTTCAGTCCTTGGTTCAGTCCTGTTTTAGTCCTGGTTTAGTCCTGGTTTAGTCCTGTTTAGTCCTTGGTTCAGTCCTGGTTTAGTCCTTGTTCAGTCCTTGGTTCAGTCCTGTTTTAGTCCTTGTTCAGTCCTTGGTACAGTCCTGTTTTAGTCCTGGTTTAGTCCTAGTTCAGTCCTGGTTCAGCATTGGTTTAGTCCTGGTTCAGTCCTGGTTTAGTCCTTGTTCAGTCCTTGGTTCAGTCCTGGTTTAGTCCTGTTTTAGTCCTGGTTTAGTCCTAGTTCAGTCCTGGTTCAGCATTGGTTTAGTCCTGGTCTAGTCCTGGTTCAGTCCTGGTTCAGCTCTGGTTTAGACCTGGTTTAGACTTTAATCTGATCTTTATTTTAACACAATCTGAGCAGAAAGAGTTGACCGGGCTGGAACTACAACATCTTAACACTTAAAACTGCTGATTGTGTGCGTTGTGTCACCATGGTAACTGCTGGACATTCCACCCATAGACTTACGTGTAGAAAGTATAACTAATATTATGGGGTTTCCGTGCGTTCTCCTCCCCAGACGTCGAACCACGGCGGCTGGAGCTCGTGGGGGCCGTGGGGCTCGTGCTCTCGCTCGTGTGGGGGAGGAGTGCAGTTCGCCCAACGACTCTGCAACAACCCGCCCCCTAGGAACAACGGGCGGTACTGCACGGGCAAGAGGGCCGTGTACAGGTCCTGCAACGGCACGCCATGTCCGCCCACTGGTGAGGCACTGGAGTACTCATGTGACTGTTACTACTACTACTACTACTCCTACCGCTACTGCAAGTACTAACATAAGTACTGTTACAACCACACCACGGGTACAGTTACAACAGCAACTACTACTAACATAAATATAAAACATGAAAAACACACTATAAGTTCTACTCCTACTGCTATTACTACTCCTACTCTTACTGCTACTACTACTGCTACTCCTAGTACTACTACACCTACGTCTACTACTACTCCTACTTCTACTACTTTCCTACTTCTATTACTACTCCTACTCCTATTTCTACTCCTACTCCTCCTACTTCTACTCCTCCTGCTTCTACTGCTACTCCTACTTCTACTACACCTACTACTACTCCTACTTCTACTACTACTCCTACTTCTACTACTACTATTCCTTCTCCTACTTCTACTCCTACTCCTACTTCTACTACTACTACTCCTACTCCTCCTACTTCTACTGCTACTCCTACTTCTACTACTACTCCTACTTCTACTACTACTACTTTCCTTCTCCTACTTCTACTACTACTACTCCTACTCCTCCTACTCTACTACTACTTCTACTCCTACTCCTACTACTCCTACTGCTACTCCTACTTCTTCTACTACTACTCTCCTACTTCTACTACTACTATCCTACTCCTACTCCTACTTCCTACTCTACTTCTACTACTACTACTCCTACTCCTCCTACTTCTACTACTACTTCTACTCCTACTCCTCCTACTTCTACTGCTACTCCTCCTACTCCTACTACTCTACTCCTACTACTCTCTACTCCTACTACCTACTCTACTCTACTACTCCTACTTCTACTGCTACTCCTCCTACTCCTATTTCTACTCCTACTCCTCCTACTACTCCTACTCCTCCTACTTCTACTCCTACTACTACTCCTACTCCTACTCCTACTCCTCCTACTCCTTCTACTCCTACTCCTCCTACTCCTCCTACTACTACTCCTACTTCTACTACTACTACTTCCTACTCCTACTTCTACTCCTACTCCTACTTCTACTACTACTCCTACTTCTACTACTACTACTCTACTTACTACTTCCTACTCCTACTTCTACTCCTACTACTACTCCTACTTCTACTCCTCCTACTCTACTCCTACTACTTCTACTACTACTCCTACTTCTACTACTACTACTTCTTCTCTACTTTCTACTACTTCCTACTTCTACTTCTACTACTACTACTCTACTACTCCTCCTACTTCTACTTCTACTCCTACTTCCTACTTCTACTACTCCTACTCTACTCCTACTACTCCTACTTCTACTCCTACTCCTCCTACTTCTACTACTACTCCTACTTCTACTCCTACTCCTCCTACTCCTACTTCTACTCCTACTCCTCCTACTTCTAACTACTACTACTCCTACCCTCCTACTTCTACTGCTACTCCTACTTCTACTACTACTCCTACTTCTACTACTACTATTCCTTCTCCTACTTCTACTCCTACTCCTACTTCTACTTCTACTCCTACTTCTAATTCTACTCCTACTCCTCCTACTACTCCTACTTCTACTGCTACTCCTCCTACTCCTCTTACTCCTACTACTACTACTACTCCTATAACTACTCCTGCTACTACTACTACTACTCCTCCTATTATTACAACCACTACTACAATTACAACAACTACACTTAATACTACTAACACATGACTAAACACAATAACTCCTGCTACTACAACTTCAACTACAACAAATATTACTACTACTATTGGCAAAAATCTGATAAACCATTTAGGGAAGAGAAACACTGTTTAAAGATATAAGATAAAGATAAGGTAAAATGATAAGATGAGTAGAAGTCCTATTGAACCACAGTCATTTCATTGATTCCCGTCTGTGTTTTCCAGTGAAGAGTTTCCGAGAGGAGCAGTGTGAAGTGCGTAACGGGCCTCAGACCGACCCTAAAGGAGTGAAGACGTTTGTGGAGTGGGTCCCCAAATACGCCGGAGTCCTGCCCAAAGACATGTGCAAACTCACCTGCAGGGCCAAAGGGACGGGATACTACGTGGTCTTCTCTCAGAGGGTAAGGCTCTTATTCTAACGGACGTGTTTGTGGGACTTAGTGGTACAGCTTATCCTCACAGCGAGAGGGTCCCAGGTTTGACTCTTTATTAAGGGAAAAAGACTGCAGTGGGTCTTGTTACTTTGACTTTAATTCTTGCGGCCTCTGCATTAAAGCCGCACCACGTAGAGTCTGAGCCACGGGTTGTGCATGAAAAACGACTTGTTATGTTGTTACCTTCTCGAAAACATCCTCGGAGTCGTGCCGCACATGACATCACAAGGTGGAACGGTGTGTTTTCAGTCTGAGAGAAGAGCTCAGCCTAAATATGCAGAGTTTGTGTGTGAATCGTGAGTCTGGCGCCACCTAGTGCCTCCGCTCAATTTCATTTCTCTCCAACGACTAGGTCAGGAATCAGAAAACACTAGACAGTTTGCAAGAGCCTCAGAAGTTGTAGACCGCGCACTGGCCAATCAACAAAGAGCCGAACCAACCCGAGTTGTGACAGCAGACTACAAACTGCATACACTAATCCTCCTTTGGACTTCCTTTGTCAAATACAAACTTCGCATTTTTTATTCCACCTTTAATTCGCAAGTTCACCTCGGACAGACACGTTCACTCTCTGCTTTATTTGCTGTTGTGCAATTGCTTGGAAATCACTGAGCGTTCCAGCGTCACAACCAAACGTCACGACCAAACAACAGTGATTGGTTAAATTTTTAAAAAGTACCTGCCTACAGTCGAGCGAACGAATCCTAATGCTGCGAGGTCAGACGGTTTCCACGATATGAAACCAGCAGCTAAACAAAACACAACTCCAGGTCTGTTTATGATGAGTAAACAACATTATAACAAGGGCTGTGCGAAAATATCGAAATATTGTATCGTTTAATGTGATGATACAGTATTGATATCGTGGGCTGCTGTATCATATTTTTTTGGTTTATTTTACTAACTTATTTTGTTACAGCTACAGTTTTGTTGCTTGTTTAGAGGAAGGAAACATTGACATTTTCACTGTTTTGATGAGTAAAATGTTTGTGTTTCATATGAACTTTACACAAGAAGTGGTTTAACAAAGACTTTTAGTATCACAGCCATGATTTAGCCTTTTTTTTTTATTGAAGCGTATCGAATCGTTGTAAATTATATCGAATCGAATCGAAAGTGCACTGTACCGAGATATGTATTGTATCGTGATCTGTGTATCGAGGTATGTATCGTATCGGCAATTTCTTAAAGGTTGTATGGAGGATTTTTTTTTGTTTTAAATTGTCAATGATAGATTATAGAGATGCAGTCGCCTTGTAATTATGATGACCAAAAAAAAAGAATAAAAATTCATCAACTCTGGACGTGGTGGGGCTAAACATTTGCCAATAGATAACGACACTGCCTCGTTATCTGTGAGCTGACAGGCTGTCAATCAAACTCCCTACGTTTCTAGTGTAACTGACTTGCCTGCGCCGCCGGTACGTGGTTTACGTACGACTGTCACGCAGTCCACAGACGCAAGACGCACAGACGCTGTTTACTCCACCAACGCAACAGTTCTTAGCGGCTTTTTTTGACCTATATCTTCCTCGCAGTTCGCACAAAGTTTGTTGCGATGGCGACAAGAATCCAGGAGCAGTTCGCCGCAAAAGAAAGTCCGTTTTTGAGGTCGCTGAAAGAAGAAGACAAGGGGAAAAGCAGCGAAGCCAAACTAAGGTGATTCTTGAAGATTCATTCCAGCGATGGCAAGACTGCGACTGAAGCAGAAACTGCAGGGTCTAAAGCGACTGAAAACGAACGCACTGGTTCATTCCACAAATCTACTCCTGGACAGGAAACTTCTGCTTAACTTATTATGAAAACGTACTTTATTTCGTACTTTAAATCCTCTATACAACCTTTAATGACACCCAGCCCTAATTATAACATAGATCATAAAATAGTGTAATATGGGTTCTTTAAATATGTGTACTTGTTTATATTTCAGGTGTGTGTTAAATCTGTTGTTGTTGTTGTTTATCTTTCAGGTAGTGGACGGTACAGAGTGTCGTCCCTTCAGCAGCTCCGTGTGTGTCAAAGGGAAGTGTGTGAGGACGGGCTGCGACGGGATCATCGGCTCCAAGCTCCAGTTCGATAAGTGCGGCGTGTGTGGAGGAGACAGCACCTCCTGTGTGAAGGTCATGGGCAACTTCACCAAGAGGAGGTACGACACTACTTTAACTTATGGGAAATGCCCTAACATGTTAATATAAGAACACAATTTGATGCCAGAATTGCTAAGAACAAATCTGCAGATGGTTTGTGGTCTCTGCCTGTGATGCAACAATCCTGGAAAACTTTAAACTCAAGTGGTTTGTGACCAGTCAAGGGGACTTACTTCAAAAGATCAGACATTACAGTGGCCATGATGTTTTTTTAATTCCGAATTAACTGTTCTGAATTAAAATATTCTCCTTCGAGTTTACATGGAAATAATAATTCCGAATCGAGGTTTACAAGGAAAACTCGTTGAATCGTGTTTATTTAATTCCGCTCTGGGGGTGGGGAAGGGTTCTGATTGGACAGAGACACGAACGAATCTACATCGACCGGAAGAAAACGCACACTTCAGCTGCTACTGGATTTTCTGTCATCTCGGTTTGTCGTTACGCCGCGGACACAAACACGATCCGAACTTTTTCCGTTGTCGTTCCGATGATAATGAAGCCGCAGCTGGAGAATTCTCTCATCACGCTTTAGGAAAAGGGAAGAGCGTCGGAGAAGGGAGGAAGAAGACAAACTGAGTCAACGGCAGCTCTACCTCAGCCCAACCCGCATCCCGCTCGCAAATCCAAAGAGACGTGGAGGAAAGTCCGAAGCCAGGACTGGTGGAGCCGGATCGAAGGGCGACACAACGAGCATGCGCTGAACGACCGGAATTATATTGAAGAAGAATAAACGAGAAATAAATTAGTTCGGCTTTAAAATCGGAATAAACTACCCACTTACTTCAGAATTAAGTTTAATTCCGAATAATCATTTTCATTAGAAATTGAATGTTTACATGGACTTTTTAAAGCAGAATTAAATTATTTTTATTCAGAATTAAATTATTTTTATTCTGAATTAAGCTCTCATGTAAATGTGGCAGCCAATAATGAAACAAAACTCAACTCCAGGTCTGTTTTTGATGAGGAAACTACATTAACACAGACCAGAAAATAGCGAAATATTGGCGTTTTAAGTGTCTTTCAGTTTCTACCTTCTCCTCTCCATGTTCTGATCTTCTCTCTCTTTCTTTTTCTGGTTTGGGTCTGGTGGGGGGTATGCGTCGTCGTCGTGCAGTAAGGCTAGGAACTGCATATATCCGGACGTTGGTGAGATCCCGCGCTGTGTTGGAGCCGACGGTCGGTGACCGGTGGATGATGGTTTTCGGAAGGGTGGAGATATCTGAATCTTCATCATTCATTCTACCCACGTTGAGGAGACATGTACAAACGCGCGTCCCAGAGGCCAGTGCATGGAGGCATTAGGCCCTAATAGAACCAAGACCAGGTACCTCCAGCAACGGGGCGGTAGCTCTGAGAGTTCACACCTGGTCTGGTTTTATCGGCTTGTGCTCGGTCGGAACTTTGATGTGAGTGGGCCGTGGCCGGATCTTCACCGCGACGTCCGTGTAGCCCTTACTGGCCCAGACGGAGACGGAAGCGATGAAGAGTCCCAGAAACATTCGCATCAAAACGAGAAGGGGTGAAGAAAAGCTGATTAAAGAATCAGAACTTTAAAACCGCACCATTCGATGTGAAACCATCATTCCGCACTCTATTAAGTTTCATGGTCTGTTAACTGTAGTTTCCACTTCATAACGGACGTGAGAGTTCCTGTTTTTGTTTCATATTGGCTGCCCACATTTACATGAGGGCTTTTCAGATAATAATTTAATTTCTGAAATAAAATAATTAAATTCCTGCCCTTTTAAAGTAGCTCCATCATAAACACTCTACCAACATTTCCATAATGAAAATGATTATATCGGGCGAGATTGAGAACCCATTAATTCTGCACAAGTCGAGGTGGATCAGATTTTTGGCTTCCCGCATTCTAGACAAGCACTGGAACTGGAGAGCTTTCACTTCCTCCGGGGTCTGTATCCTCTATCCTTCCAATCACAAATTCCGTCGTTCCAGCTCATGCTCGTTGTGTCGCCCTTCGATCCTGGCATCACACCAGCTCCTGGCTCGGCGACCTTTCCTCTCCGCGTTCGACTTTGGACTTATGGCGAGCGGGAGAATGCGCGAGCGGCGAACCTGAGGAGCCCGAGCAGGCCAACACGTTGAGAACGTCCAGTTTGTCTCCTCCTCCTTCTCCGGCGCTCTGTCCCTTTTCCTAAAAGCCGGCATCCTGAGAGACTAACGCTAACTAGCTTTTACTTATTTGCCACAGACCTCCTCTCTCGCTCGGCCCTGCGGCCTCTCAAAAACTTACTATACAACAATATCCTAGCCCCGAACACAGGGACTTTGGATTTGAGTGTTTGTCGTCACTACGTCCGGTCGTAAACGACAAAAACTCGGAGAATGAAAGAAACCTAGTAAGCCAGCTGAAAGTGTGTGTTTCTTCCGGATCGCATAGCTATAGATTCGTACTTTCGTGTCTCTAGCGAGTCCAATACATACACCTTCCCCACCCACGACGCGTAATTAAATAACACACGATTACGAGATCTATCTCCTTGCTAGACACAACCTAATCAGGATATATAGTTATTTACCACCATGTAGAGATCACCAAGGAGAATATTTAAATGCTCAGACAATATATTGTGATAAAAATCTAAAAGAGAACTATCCAATGGCCACTGTAAATTGTTGATCCTTGTGCAAGTAGAGTCCCCTTGACTGGTCGACCATATACCGGGGACGTTTAAAAATTGTCGGCAGGACTTGTTGCATCACAGGCCAGAGAACACGAAAAGCTCGGCTGTGCAGAGTTTGTTCATTACGGGGCGAATTATGGCGATTAACGAATTGGATGTCTATAATTAATCAACTGTCTCTAGGGAAATTTCCCATAAAGTTGTTATAATATAAACCGTGCGCTGTCAACCATCAGCCTGACGTATGGAAACGTTGTTGGCCCATTTTTTGTACAGATTTGTCCGCAGCCTTCGGGACAACAATGGTAAGGTTCTCGCTCTAACACCGTCGACGACACCGGGCCGCATTGACGGCAAGCCTTTGAGGGCCGAATGAATCCCAAGTTCCTGACCTGCCGCGTTCAGTCGCAGCCCACGATCCCTTGCCACACACTTCCCTTCTGACATCACCACAGAGCTGACTAGAAGGGTACGGTTACACTCTGATCCCGATCACACTACCTAAAATAAGATATCACTGAGCAACATCTTAGAGATGTACTCTACTACTCACTCTGAATATATACAGTTACATTTTTTCTTATTTAAAGATATCCCTATTACGACACCTATATTTATGTATCTATGTGATCTTAATAATAAGGCATGTGTATACAATGCTTGTGAGTAAAGTTGTCTAATAGGAAAGGATTAAAGGTACAAAAGCAAAAGTACGATTTGTTTATAAATTAATAAGATGTAAGTCAGGGAAGTTTCTTATGTCGCATGAGTATTTTGTGACGAAGTGAGTTAGTCTTTTAAACACGCGGGCGCTGGGGGGTCTGCGTTTACAAGATCCAGCGGGCTCGACACTGCGTTATTCGCCAAAAACGGTCAATCACACAGTATCATCCTTTTGATGGACTCTCACGGAGGTCTGTCTTACTATGCCTTGGATACATTCTTTTCTTTTATGACGCGATTCCATTCATCGGATCTTATCTTCTGCCGGCAACTGCTCCCACTGGATTTTCTTGTCGGCCATCTGCAAATCAAAAACTTTTGTGCCGTAACTGAGAGAGGCACATGATATAGGTCAATAAAAAGCGCTTATATATTTGTTTTGCCGCTGTGAATGAGAGTATAAATGGTATTACAGCAAGAGAGACTGAAGCGAATCTTGTTGCGTGTCTCAGCGAGAACTTGTGTGACAGTCTACGTACCACTTGTATCCCGGCGGCGCAGGCAAAGTAGTTACACCTGACCAAACTAGAAACGTAGGGTAAGACTTGGATTGACAAACAGCCTGAAAGCAATTTCACAGAATAACGAGAGCAGTTGTCCGATATCTGAGACTAATATGCTTCAAATGCCTACCATTCGTCCAGAGTTGATTCTATATGTATTTCAAATAATTCTTTTATTTTATTTGGTCAATCAAATCACAATATTACAGGCTACTGATTCTACTAATCTCATTGACAATAGTTAAAAACAACACAAAAATATTCCTAACATAGAAACCTTTTAAGAATTGCGATACGATACTTACTCTCGTAACACAGAATCAACGAAAATACAATCTAATTTTATTATAATCCTGGTACGTGCACTGTTCGCATTCGAGATTCGAATTAATATTTGTAAGAGAGTCGATATCGACTTCATATATATGCTATATAATTGGCTGTAGATATCTCTAAATATGTTTTTGGTGGAATTCTAAATAAATTTTACATCTAACTTAAAAATACCCTACTTTCTTGTTTTAAAATATGTTCCATAAGACCACAAGACATTTACTCATTTTCCCAAAAACACAAGAATGAATAATTGTCGTGTTTTCCTTCCTCTAAACAAGCACAAAACGTAGGTGTAACAAAAAATAAAGTTCGTAATAAATAAACCAAAATAAAATGATACAGCAAGCCCACGGATATCAATACTTTGTCTCTATCAAATCACATTTTAATCTCTATACATTTATATTCTCGGAATATTCTTAAATTTGTAATCAAGCACAGCCCTTGTTAATTAATTTTCGATTTATCCTATACAGGCGATCTGTTTTTTGTATATAAGCTGTCTGTTTTACTTCTTTTATCGATTTGGTACACATATTCATATGCGCTACGACCATACTTATGGTCGCACTCTCAGCAATATAGTGGTATTCGTTTCTCGCTTGAACACTCGTCTAGGGCCCAGTTATTTTTTTTACAAATTTAACCAATCACTGTGTTTGGTCGTGAACGTCTTGGTTAACTTCCAATTTTTGTGTTAACCTATGTTCTGGCTCACCCAAGCAAAACTTCTAGCAAGACAATTTTGAGGAATATCGCTTCAGTTTTTTTTTGTCTTGAATGATTATAATTGCATAAGTTACTGAGCTCATTGTCTACACACACAGCAAATAATATAAGCATGATGTGAAGTGTGCTGATCCGATTGAAGTGTGATACTTTGCTGAATTGGAATAGCGTGGAAACAATTTTATTAAAAAATTGCGAAGTTGAAGAAATTCGTATATTCTTGACAAATTGGAAAGAATTCTAGGAGGTATAGGTGTTGTCTGAGCACATATGTTTGTTAGTCCTGCTAGACATATCTCACACTGGGATTGGGTATCAAGGCTCTATTTTTGTTGGAGTGTCGCTAATGGTTGTGCACGTACCATCAGAACTCTAGGTTTGTCTTGCCCAAACCCTGTCATTAAGATGTTTTTCTAGATTCTGAACTCGATAAGTTGCCGTCTTGCGTAAGAGATTAAAGTCGCGTAGCGGGGAACTGCTTCATGGAGGGACTAGGATGGCAGCCCAGACTCACGATATATCACAACATAATTTCGATCAACCTAAGGCTGTAAGAACTCTCTCTATCAGACTGATAAAAACTACTAAACCAGGTATCCTATCCTTGTGATGTCAAACTAGCGGGCACGACCGAGGATGTTTTCGAGAAGTGTAAATATATCAATAACAAAGTTCCGTTTTTACTGTGCACAACCCGTGGCTGCACGAACTCTCACTGGTCGCGGCGCTTAATGCTAAGAGGACTGCAAGAATCAAAGACAGAGTAACAAAGACCTATCTGCAAGATCCTATATTTTACCATTAATAAAAGGTATCTAAACCTGGGACCCTTCTCGCTTGTGAGGATAAGCTGCACCCCACAAAAAGTCCCTGCCAAACATCGGTCTCCGTTAGAATAACGAAGCCTGTAGCCGCTCGTGAAAGACCACACACGCTTCCGCTCATCCCGCCCCCCTTTCTGGCCCCGCAGGATGAAGATTTGGCACAATGTCTCTTGGGCAGCACTGTAGCGAACTTCGGAGGCTCGTGAATTAAGTTTTGGGCGCGACCTCACTCCACAAAGCGTCTTTACAACTCCTCGTCTCTTAGGGTCGGTTCCTGAGAGCCCGCTTTATCCATTCACCCTCGCGTGAGCTCTTTACGCGAAACTCCTTCACTGGAAAAATCATCCAGAGGAGGAATTCCAAAAATGTAAATAGACCTGTGGGTTCAATAGGACTTCTAACTCATTCTTATGGCAATATTTTAACCTTAATTCTTTTTTCATTACGATCAATAAAGCAACATCTATTATCACATGGAGAACCAGGAAGCTTAATTACATCCTTATATGATGGTATATTGTTTTGAATTCTGTCAGTGTAGTTTTCATTTTTATTGTGTCAGGTTAGTTAAGTTAGTTAAGAGACGTTAAGATGTGGTTTTAGTTAATAGAGTTGGCGGTTAGTATATGTATGATAACAGGTTGTATTCGTTAGTTGTACATTGTAGTGTTAAGTGGTTTGTTAATTAATAGGAGGATGTAGCTATGTGTAGGTATATCGGTGACTTAGGTTGTGTTTATGGAGTTGGATGGTATGTAGTGTGGGAAAGGTAGTTGTTAGGTTGATTGGTTTTTTTTTATTGTTAAGCATCAGTGTTTGAAAGTGGATATGTGTATACAAGTGATTGCGGCACTGTGCATGTGCAGGAAGTTGGGTTCATGAGTGGAGAGTAAGGGCGTGAGAGAGAATGAGAAATAGTCGAAGATTGTTTGCAGGCGTGAAAAGTAAAGAAGTTGATGATAGGTTGCTGAGGTAGCCGTAGTGAGTAGTGGGACTGTGGACATGGTAACGCTATGTGTAAAGATCAGATATGAGTAGTGAGGATGTGCTGCAACGCGAAGGTTGAGATAGTAGCGACGTAGGAGAGGAGTACCGAAGAAGTGCAAAAAATTCAGAGTAAATGTATTAGAAGATAGAGGACGTAGGCGAAGTGAGAAAAAAGTATGAAAGGTAGGGACAGAGAGGAAAGGAGTATTTGTAAAGGTAAAAGAATATGTGAGATGTGAGTAGTAATGAAGTAGAAGTTGGATTGTAAGGTAGTGAGTAAAGTTAAGAAAGGTAGCAAGTACGCATGTAGTCATCAGGAAGTCAGAACTATTAAGTAAAGAAAAACTAGTTAGTGAGGGCTATTTGAAGTAGGAGCAAGAGTCAAGAAGTAGGAGGGTTCACGTGAAGTAAGAAATAAAGTTAGGAGAAGTAGTAGGTAGTTTAGTATAAATAGAGTGATGTAGGAAGTAAAGTAGTAATGTAGTTAGATTAAGTAGGAGTTAGAGAATAGAATGTAAGGAGTAGGAAGTAGATTCCAGATAGGAGCGAAAGGAAATAGTCATAATGTTTTTTAAGTAGAGGTAGCAGTAGTAGTGCAGGCACGTATAGGTTGAGAGTAGTCACAGAATCTGAGGAAAATGAGGTAGTTTGAAGAATAGGAGCAGTGAGTGAGTAAGTAGTGAAGTAGGAGGAGTAAGGAGCAGTACGACTTCAAAGTATTTAGCAAGAGTTATGATTATAGGTATCTACAGCATGCAGAGGTAGTAGCAATTAGAGTGGATATGTAGCAAAAGGACAGTCAGTGTATTAATGACTAAAGATATGGAGGACGACTGGAAATTTTTGAAGAAGAACATAGTAGTAGTGTATTTGGCATGTATCAGAAAATTAGAAAGTGGAATGTGATTAGAGTAGTCCAAAGTAGTAGTTATATGAATTTAGGCAGGCATATGGAGGTATAAGTTTATAGAGTATATGTAAACATAATGTTTAGGGAGAAGTTGTTGAGGAAGTACATAAACTTGGATGAAGGAATATTTATGTAGTAACGAAGAATAAGCAGCTAGTCTAAATTTATGTATTAGTTTATTAACGTAATATGATCAAACATATAAGTTACTAGCGTAGCCCGGAAATTATATTGGGCTAGTTATGGCGCAGAGATTATTGATGTGTTGTCTAGTATATTGTATAGTTGTTATGTGAATAAGTAGAAAAAAAAAAAAAAGGGGGGTTTTCACTGACAAAATTCTACAGGAATTATTTAATGAAATGTAGAAGTTGCATTTTTATGAGGCGAGTTTGAGGTTCAGATTCCAGCTTATAATATAATTGAGATTTTCCATGACTATTTTTAGTTTGATTTGTTCGTGTATAATGTAGTATGATTGTTTAGGGATGTTATGTAGAATAGGAGTAGTTAGTTAATGGCTGAGATAGTATGTAAAGTTATAAGGCAAAGTACCCAAAGTCACAACGCAAGGAGCGTTAAGAAGATATGTGTAGGATGAGTGGAGTACAGAGAAGAATATAATGGTAGCCTAACGAGATTACGTACATGGAATTTTGATAAGTTATAAACAAAGTATTACATTATGTAGTGTATGTAGTATGTAGTCAATGACAACCGTATGGTTGTTAGATCAAAGTAACTACGTACAACTGTTATAATCTATTTTTAGTCATACAGAATGAGTATTTGCCTAGGGATATAAGTTTAATTGAGCGAGAGTTTAAGTAAGAACTTTTTTAATGGAGACTTAGTTGTTGTTTTTTCTATTGTAATCATTCTAGTCCAATGTGTAAACATACTTATATGCTAAATAGTTGTGCTCAAAGTGCTAGAATTGTTATCAATCTGTAACACGCAAATTGTCTAGCTGATGTGTTATTTGCAAATGTAATTTGTATCCATGTACTTATGTTTAGTTTATTTTTTCTCAGTAATGCTGGCTTAGTTTTTAGTTTTTAGTTTTTGTAGTTACTTTAAGTGAGTAACTATTATGTGAACCCATGTTCCCACATCTCTTGCACAATTATCTCCAACGTACGTCCGGTATCACCAGTGGGAACACGAGAAAAAAATCGCTTATGCAGACATATGTCCGGGCATTGAGCACCTGTATCTCTAACCGAAAGTGTTCTCGAATAACATTAAGATTGCTGAACGCACCTGAAATCATGAAAGTCGTGGAACGCTATGCAAGTGGACTGGACCAATACTGAACAATGCAACGACATTTCTATTGAATGGACGTAAAAAAAACCTGTTGTGTGGAGAGACTCGGTGCGCCCCCTGTTGGCCCGTGTCTCCAACTGCGTCTTCTCTGTGTTTTCAATGTGAGATTCAAACGTCACATTTGTCAAACGTCTGTTGTTTTGTGTCTTCGAAATGACGACCCCAACTGTGGGAAGCACTCCTGTTTTTGCATTTTCTTTTGGCCCAAATAGGCACCTGTAGTTTTCAATAACAGAACAGATACTTCAGACGACAGAACGATGTGTGACCCTCTCTCAGGTCGAGCAGACCCAGTTTGGACCTGGTTTAGACCTGGTTTAAGTCCTGGTTTAATTCTTGGTTTGGACCTGGTTTAGACCTGGTTTAACTCCTGGTTTAAGTCCTGGTTTGGACCTAATTTGGACCTGGTTAGACCTGGTTAAGGCCTGAGTTAAACCTGAGTTAGACTTGAGTTTACTGGTTTAGTTCTGGTTTAAGTCCTGGTTTGGACCTGATTTGGACCTGGTTAAGACCTGGTTTAGATCTGGTTTAGACCTGGTTTGGACCTGGTTTAGACCTGGTTAAGGCCTGAGTTAAACCTGAGTTAGACCTGAGTTTACTGGTTTAGTCCTAATTTAAGTCCTTGTTTAAGTCCTGGTCTAACACTTGGTTTGGACCTGGTTTAGAAATGGTTTAGACCAGGTTTAGGCCTGGTTAAGACCAGAGTTAGACCTGAGTTAGACCTGAGTTAGACCCTGAGTTAGACCTGAGTTAGACCTGAGTTAGACCTGAGTTAGACCTGAGTTAGACCTGAGTTAGACCTGAGATTACTGTTTTAGTCCTGGTTTAAATCCTAGTTTAAGTCCTGGTTTGGACTGGGTTTAGATATGGTTTAGACCAGGTTTAGGCTTGATTTAACCAGAGTTAGACCAGAGTTAGACCAGAGTTAGACCAGAGTTAGACCCGAGTTAGACCAGAGATTACTGGTTTAGTCCTGGTTTGAACTGGTTTAGACCTGAGTTAGACCTGGTTTACTCTTGGTTTAGTCCTGGTTTAGTCCACGATTAGTCCTGGTTTAGACCTAGTTGAGATCTGGTTTAGACCCGAGTTAGACCTGGTTTAGTCCTGGTTTGGACCTGGTTCAGACCTAGTTCAGATCTGAGTTAGACCTGGTTTAGACCTGAGTTACACCCGAGTTAGACCTGGTCCAGTCCTGGTTTAGATCTGGTTCAGATCTGAGTTAGACCTGGTTTAGACCTAAATTAGACCTGGTTTAGTCCTGGTTCAGACCTAGAGATTTATTTTAACAATACACATCTACCGCCCAAACTGGACCATGACGATTACGTAACAATACTTCGTAAAACTGATTATTTGCTGTTACACTGCCCTCTTGTGGTTGGATTCCGTGTCCTTGGCTCTATCTCGCAATCAGAAACTAGACTGGATCTGTACAACTCATCTCAAACGCTCCTCAAGTTGGATTACGGTGGCCTTACGCGGACAAACTTAGGTCAGTTCAGTCCCTCTGGAAACTGTTTTTGGGCAAAGCTTGATTTTAAATGTTGTTTGATTTAAATGTGTCTATATTTGTTGATTTTTGTGCGATTGTGTTGAGACAAAATGACAATGTGTGCCCTGGAAACTCGCAAAAACAATCAAAAAATGTCCTTTTTACAATTCAGAAATGTTCAAAAATGTAATTCTTCCATTTTTAAACAGGTTAATATGCAGTAAGAACGGGTGAGGTCTGCTACGTTTTCAACTTACGCCAAAAAGTTCAAATTTCCATATTTAAAATGAACTTCCATGGTACAAATTTAAAAAATAAAGTGTGTAAACCGGCAAAAAAAAAAAAAAAAAGACAGTTGTGAAAAGTTTCGCAGTCTACCTTTTTCATCATTTGCCACATTTAATTCCGAATAAAAATAATTAAATTCTGAATAAAAATGAATTCTGCTTTAAAAATACCATGTAAACAATTATTTAAAATTAAACTAAATTCTGAAGGAAGTGGTTGGTTTATTCCGATTTTAAAGCTGAATTAATTTATTCCTCAATCATGTAAACGTTTATTCTTCTTAAAAATAATTTGGGTCGTTCAGTGCTCGTGGAGTCGCCTTTCTCACGCAATCCGGACGATCGTAAAGCGCGACGAGAGAGCGTCTTGGCCTCGTCTCGGGCTCAACCGCGTTTGGACTCGGTCTTGTCTCAGTTTCAAGGTCTGAGTGATAAAACTGAGATAGATTTATAAAAACATTGACATAAATGAGCCAAAATAACTGTAAAATACAAATAAATGTCGAAAATGACAAAGATGGTCTCAATTTGATCTTGATGGACCGTAGTCTTGGTCTTGTCTCGGTCTTGACCTTTAAAAGTCTCGGTCTTGGCCTTAAAAGTCTCGGTCTTGGCCTTAAAAGTCTCGGTCTTGTCTCAGTCTCGACCTTTAAAAGTCTCGGTCTTGGCCTTAAAAGTCTCGGTCTTGTCTCAGTCTCGACCTTTAAAAGTCTCGGTCTTGGCCTTAAAAGTCTCAGTCTTGTCTCGGTCTCGACCCTCAGGTCTTGATCTTGTCTTGGTCTTGACTTTTTAAAAATCATAGTCTTGTCTCAGTCTTAAAAGTCTAGGTCTCAACCTTTAAAAGTCTCGGTCTTGGCCTTAAAATCTCAGTCTTGTCTTGGTCTCAAACTTTAAAAATCTTGATCTCTGTCTCAAACTTTAAAAATCTCCATCTTGTCTCTGTCTTGGCCATTAAAAGTCTTGTTTTTTTCTCGGTCTCGACCTGTCTTGGTCTCGACCTAAAAACCTGCTTCGGTCTCAACCTAAAAAACTTGGTCTTGTCTCAGTCTCGACCTTTAAAAGTCTGGGTCTTGTCTCGATCTTTAAAAATCTTGGTCTTTTCTCTGTTTCGGCTTTTAAAAGTCTCGGTCTCGACCTTTAAAAGTCTCGGTCTTGTCTCGATCTTTAAAAATCTTGATCTTGTCTCGGTTTCGGCCTTTAAAAGTCTCGGTTTTGACCTTTAAAAGTCTCGGTCTTGTCTCAGTCTCGACCTTTAAAAGTCTCGGTTTTGACCTTTAAAAGTCTCGGTCTTGTCTCGATCTTTAAAAATCTTGGTCTTGTCTCGGTTTCGGCCTTTAAAAGTCTCGGTCTTGACCTTTAAAAGTCTCGGTCTTGGCCTTAAAAGTCTCAGTCTTGTCTCAGTCTTGACCTTTAAAAGTCTCGGTCTTGTCTCGGTCTCGACCTTTAAAAGTCTCGGTCTTGTCTCGATCTTTAAAAATCTTGGTCTTTTCTCGATTTCGGCCTTTAAAAGTTTTGATCTTGGCCTTTAAAAGTCTCGGTCTTGTCTCGATCTTTAAAAATCTTGGTCTTTTTTCGGTTTCGGCCTTTAAAAGTCTCGGTTTTGACCTTTAAAAGTCTCGGTCTTGTCTCAGTCTCGACCTTTAAAAGTCTCGGTCTTGTCTCGATCTTTAAAAATCTTGGTCTTTTCTCGGTTTCGGCCTTTAAAAGTCTCGGTCTTGGCCTTAAAAGTCTCAGTCTTGTCTCGGTCTCGACCTTTAAAAGTCTCGGTCTTGTCTCGATCTTTAAAAATCTCGATCTTGTCTCGGTTTTGACCTTTAAAAGTCTCGGTCTTGTCTCAGTCTCGACCTTTAAAAGTCTCAGTTTTGTCTCGATCTTTAAAAATCTTGGTCTTTTCTCGGTTTCGGCCTTTAAAAGTCTCGGTTTTGACCTTTAAAAGTCTCGGTCTTCTTAAAAGTCTCAGTCTTGTCTCAGTTTTGACCTTTAAAAGTCTCGGTCTTGTCTCGGTCTCGACCTTTAAAAGTCTCGGTCTTGTCTCGATCTTTAAAAATCTTGGTCTTTTCTCGATTTCGGCCTTTAAAAGTTTTGATCTTGGCCTTTAAAAGTCTCGGTCTTGTCTCAGTCTCGACCTTTAAAAGTTTCGGTCTTGTCTCGATCTTTAAAAATCTTGGTCTTTTCTCGGTTTTGACCTTTAAAAGTCTCGGTCTTGTCTCGATCTTTAAAAATCTTGGTCTTGTCTCGGTTTCGGCCTTTAAAAGTCTCGGTCTTGGCCTTAAAAGTCTCAGTCTTGTCTCGGTCTCGACCTTTAAAAGTCTCGGTCTTGTCTCGATCTTTAAAAATCTCGATCTTGTCTCGGTTTCGGCCTTTAAAAGTCTCGGTTTTGACCTTTAAAAGTCTCGGTCTTGTCTCAGTCTCGACCTTTAAAAGTCTCAGTTTTGTCTCGATCTTTAAAAATCTTGGTCTTTTCTCGGTTTCGGCCTTTAAAAGTCTCGGTTTTGACCTTTAAAAGTCTCGGTTTTGTCTCAGTCTCGACCTTTAAAAGTTTCGGTCTTGTCTCGATCTTTAAAAATCTTGGTCTTGTCTCGGTTTCGGCCTTTAAAAGTCTTGATCTTGGCCTTTAAAAGTTTCGGTCTTGTCCCGGTCTCGACCTTTAAAAGTCTTCCATAACATAAAGTTCATTTTTTGGCATTATTAGGCGGCAGACCTCACCCGTGTCCACATCCGTACCTCTTCCTCTAATCTTCTTCCGTCTAAAAGTGCAAGAGTTTGGACCTTGTATTCGTCACGTTCTCGGCGTCGGTGTCGCCGGCGTCGGTGTCGGTGTGGCCGGCGCCGAGCGGCAGAGGGACAGCACTGAGCATGTAATTTATTGTGTGTGAATAATAATTAAACAAAAATGACTTTATTTATTTGAGTTTTGTATCAGACAGAGTATATGAGCTCTATAGGACTGTGGAGTGATCTGTAAACGCGTGTCTTTTCTAGCATCCACATGGAAGATATGTACAGAAATAAATATATTTAACTTTTTATGTGTCTCCCATTTCATTTTTACACCAATAAACAGAATATTTACAAGGAAAATAAGATTGATTAAAAGTGACATGGGGGTTGAACGGCTAAGCACTCAGCCACACATCAAGAAGGTTCCTGGTTCGACTTCGACTGGGTCAAAATCGTGCACAAGACGAGCTCAAGATCTGGAGATGTGACCGAGTGTTTCTTCAGGTTTAACCCAGAGACGGTGAAGAACGGGTCAAATGCAGGTTTAACTTGTACAAACATAAGGATGGGTTAAATGCAGGTTTAACCCTTAGACACTGAAGAACGGGGTCAAATACACATTTAATCCAGACACACAAAAGGATAGGTCAAATGTAATTTTAACCCAGAGACCGTGAAGGACGGGTTCAAATGCAGGTTTAACTCAGTGGTTGTGAAGGATGGGTCAAATGCATTTTTACCTCAGAGACTGTGAACAGATGGGTCAAATGCAGGTTAAACCCAGACACACTGAAGAATGGATCAAATGCTGATTTAACCCAGAGACACTGAAAGACGGGTCAAATACACGTTTAACCCAGATACACAGAAGGATAGGTCAAATGTAATTTTAACCCAGAGACACTGAAGATCGGGTGAAGTGCAGGGTTAACCCAGAGACCGTGAAGGGTGGGTCAAAAGACACACTAAAAGACGGGTCAAATGTAGGTTTAATCCAGACACTGAAGGATGGGTCAAATACAGGATTAACCCAAAGAAACAGAAGAATGGGTCAAATACACTTTTAACCCAGACAACCAGAAGGATAGGTCAGATGCAGGTTTAACCCAGAGACAGTGAAGAATAGGTCAAATGCAGAATTAACCCAAGGACACAGAATATTGGGTCAAATGGAGGTTTAACCTAGAGACAGAGAAGAATAAGACAAATGCAGTTTTAACCCTGAGACACTGAAGAATGGGTCAAATGCAGGTTTAACCCTTAGACACTCAAGAATGGGTTAAATGCAGGTTTAATCCAAAGACACTGAAGAATGGGTCAAATGCAGGTTTAACTCAGAGGCTGTGAAAGATGGGTCAAATGCAGGTTTAGCCCAGAGACAGTCAAGGATGGATCAAATACATGTTTAACCCAGACACACAAAAGGATAGGTCAAATGTAGTTTTAACCTAGAGACAGAGAAGGATGGGTCAAATGCTGGTTTAACCCAATAGACACTGAAAAATGGGTCAAATGCAGATTTAACCCATAGGTAGTGAAGGGTGGGTCAAAATACCCAGAGCAGGTTCAAATGCAGGTTTAACCCAGAGACTGTGAAGGATGGATCACATGCAGGTTTAACCCAGACACACTGAAGAACGGGTCAAATGTCGTTTTAACCCTTAGACACTGAAGTATGGGTCAAATGCAGAGGGGGACTATAAAGTGCACCAGAACCTTAAACTTAATAAAAAGCAAAAATTTGAAGTTGTGTGGTATAATTTTACAATGATTCTATAAAAAAAAAATGGTAAAAACTACAGGAAATATTCACGTCGGTAAGAATCAGCGGGTTTGAAGGCGATAAGAAAATGCGCGCCGTTGCCATGGTAATTAACAATTCAAAACACGATATTCTGTCTTATGAATCGTCAAATCATCATTTAATAAACGTCTATAAAGGAACTGAAAACCATGAATAGGAAAGAGTTATTATGCTCAAATGAAAAAAATGTTGTACGATGTGTCAAAATACGTTAAAGCTGCACTGCGTAACTTTTCTGGTGGTCTCCGTGGAGATGTTATCGTATTACATGTAATATTAAAAAGCAGTATGGTCTTAAACTTTCTAAATTGTCTTGCATTTATTTTTAACCACAAGTATTTTTACTGCGAAAATGTCAAAAATGTTGTTAATGTGATCGGGATCGCCTCTCCGCCGATCCGATCTGTAACTCGACACAAATCTTGGCGTACATTGGCTTACACACTGCAGCTTTAACGAAAGGAAAATAAATCTAGTCTACGTTCGCAAAATAGCGCGGAAATGTTATTAAAATTTCCATCCAAAAAAAGAAAAAAAAAGCGCATTTTATTTCACCGTATTTCCGTGTTTACTTCGCCTTATTTACCCTTTGTCATTACCTCAGACTCCCTCTTTTAAAACCTTAAACTCTCGATCCCTCATTTCAAACGCGATGCAATACCGCCCCCTGCTGTCCAAACGTGAAACTACCGCTTTTATTTCTGAAAATCGACGATATTAATTTCTTACGTTAGTGCTCCCTCTAGCGGCCCGACGCTGCATTACAACAAACGAACTTACTGGTTAAAGTTTTCTTAAGGTGGAACGGAACAGATGACACGATTTAGATTGAGCAAAAATTGACTTTGGACACGTTTTTACGCATTTTTAGTTGTTGAGTTCTCATTTTAGTGACATATTTTGCATTTTTCATGTTTTTTGTGCAACTTTGCCCAGATAATTTAACGAGTTTTAGTCATTTTTGATTCCAAACGTGCGTGATAACTTAATTAAAAAAGTGTGGATGTTTCAAAATACCTGCGTAACTAATATTTTACGTTAATATCAATAAATGAGTCATCTTCTGAACGGATTGTCCCGGTGCTTCGGTGATGAGACAGTAGCCAGAAATGTTGTATTCGTAAAGGAGAGGAAAAACCACTCCTCCACGATGATAGATTTTCGTGGCGCCGGTCCAACTCGCTGCTTGCGTCCGAGTCTTGGATCAAAGCGCTCGGGGGGGAAAAAAAGGGGGAGGTCCCGGGGTTGGGGGATATAAAGCCTCGCTCCGGTCTGAGTTTAAGGCAAAAGACAAGAAACCAAGACAAGTTAAAGATTCAAGAGGAAATTTCATCTGAATTTAGAAAGAGAAACTTGGATTCTACTTTTTGAAGACTTATTTTACGCACGTTTTACGCACGTTTTACGCACATGTTATTTTACCTGCACTGGATTAGATCCTTTTAACAAACCTTACAAAGGATATTTCACGTTTTTTTGGAATTGATTTAGTGATAGAAAAATGTTGCTTTTTCACGTTTCGTTCGTTTTATCAGCGACTTTAATCACGGCTGCGCAGAGAGGCGGCGAATGGGAGCACGGCGCGGCGAGACCGGTTCGGCTCGACCCAAAACGGAGGGTTTGACCGGGGAGGAGAAGGAGAAGGAAGCGGAGATGAGGGTGTACAAGTTGGATGTTTTTGGGCAGCGGTTGATCTTGAAACTGGAGCCGGATCACACGTTCCTCGCCCCGGGTTTTGTCTTCCACATCGTCGGGGCTCCGGAGGTCCAGCCCACGCCGCCAGAGCCGAGCCAGGTGTGCTTCTACTCGGGCAAAGTGAACGGGGAGGCTCGCTCCGCCGCGGCCCTCAACCTGTGCCACGGGCTCCGAGGTGGATTCTACTACGACGGACTCGAGTACTTCATCCAGCCGCTCAACGAGACCGACTACGAGCGCGCGCGGGACGAGGACGTGCACGTGGTGAGGCGGCGCGCGAGCAGCGGGAGGGAGGCAGCCGGTGCAGCCGAGGAGGGAGGCTCCAAGTGCGGGGTCAACGAGGACGAGGACCGGGTGCCAAAAAACCTGGAGCCCGGAGCCAAGCAGCAGGCGGCGGCTAATGTGAAACAGACAGGTACGGGACTCTGACTTGACTACTTTTTTTTTTCTTGAGTTAAAGCTGCACTGTGTAACTTTTCTGATCCATCACCTGCTCGTCTCCATGGAAACGTTACAACCTTGTCCTGAAAGTTCCACAGTACAGATTTAAACTCAATTAATCTGCTTTTTATTGCTTCCAAAACATGCACTGTGCTTATTGTGAGTGGGCTCGCCTCTCCACAGATCTGACTCATAACCCAATTCCCCATCTGGCGTTACTCTCCACTAGAAAAGCTACACATTGCAGCTTTAAATTCCTACTAAAAACGAAGAAAACCCAATAATTTAGCATGGTTTTATGACAAGAAATCAGTTTTTAATCACAATTTACACTTTTTTGTTGCATATTTGACGAATTACTACAGAACTACAGGTGCCAAAGAGGGAAAAAACTCAAACTGTAACTTATTTTACAAGACGCATGCAACAGAATTTAATATTTGGCCAAAAAACTACAGTAGAAAATGGTTTCGTATGACTGTTTTTCATCCAAACAACACGAGAACTGTCACGTTTCTGTCTAAAAAGTTACTTCAAATCAATCAAACTTCATTATGGTCTCTACTACTAATTGAAAAGTTGAAATAAAGTTGAAAAAAGTTACATTATGACTCAAAACTGACTCTTAAAATGCCAAAATGTGCATCAAAACTATCCTTAAAACCATTTTGTCCAACGTTACTGTAATATAACTTATTTATTTGCAAGTTTGAGTGCAGCATTTCTACGTTAAAATCTTAAAACTCTTAAAAATTGACCAAAATCTACCCTCAAAACTTAAATCTGTGCGGTAATTCCAATAAACTCTGCAAACGTTGAAGCAAAAGGCGATAGGAAAAACTACAACTCACTAACACAGCTTTTGCCAATCCGCTGACTGTGCACAAGCTGAAGAATTTGACAGTTTATACACTAAGAGGAGGAGCGGTTTTCAGTGAGTCCGTGCAAAAAAAAGAAAGGAGAGAGAAAGGAGGAAAGAAGGGAGGGAGGAGGAGGAGGAGAGGGAGGAGAGATTGGGGCTAGACACAGACCGGTAGAGCTGGGAGGAAAGCTTAAGTCCTGGTACGAGCTGCACCGGCGCGGAGGGAGGATTTTCAAAAAGCTGGTTTTGTTTTTTTGGTTTAAGAATTCGCGATGTTTGTTTGAAAGGTTCTACGTTATGCAAAATTGACTTTTAGGAGCTTTTAGTCTCCTTATAAAGTTGTTTCCTCCTCAAAAACAGACCTGGAGTTGTTTATTGTCAGACTGTCACCGTCTCCAAGGCTCAAAATCCTCTGGTTCACCTCACGAGTTTTTTTAAAAGTTAACAGCGTTTTGTTTAGTCTTCCTGAGATTTTATTGCTTATTTTTTCATTTTATTTTGACTCGTACGCCAGGACTAAACCAGGACTAAACCAGGTCTAAACCAGAACTAAAACAGGGCTAAAACAGGACTAAACCAGGGACTAAACCAGGACTAAACCAGGACTAAAATGGGACTAAAACAGGACTAAACTAGGACTAAAACAGGACTAAACCAAGTCCAATGCAGGACTAAACCAGGACTAAAATGGGACTAAATCAGAACTAAACCAGGACTAAACCAGGACGAAACCAGGACTAAACCAGGACTCAACCAAGACTAAAACAGGACTAAACCAGGAGTAAACCAGGACTAAATCAGGACTAAACCAAGACTAAAACAGGACTCAACCAAGACTAAACCAGGACTAAACCAAGTCCAAACCAGAACTAAATCAGAAGTACACCAGGACTAAACCAAGACCAAACCAGGACTAAACCAAGACTAAACCAAGACTAAACCAGGAGTAAACCAGGACTAAACCAGGACTAAACCACGAAACCACAGACAAACGGGAAACGCTGTAGGTAGAAGTACGAAAACTACAAAATTGGCTGCTCCACTTCCTTGTCACCAGTGTTTCAAGCGGTTTTGTGTTACTTTGTGGATCAGAAACGGACACAGAAACGACGTGTCTGGACGAAAATCGTCCAGGTGTGTTTTCGCTGCTTTCAAACGCGTCGTTTTGGTTTTAAAGTTTTCGTTTTAACCTGTTCTAGTGTTCTTATTTTGCTTTTTTGAAAATAAAATTCCAATTCCTAATATAGAACTGGCTCCAAATTTGCTCTTTCAGCCTCGATGAGCTTCATTTGACTGGATCTGAACAGTCTAGGTGATGTTTAAAACGTTACCGAATGTTATTTTGAACAGTTTTTTTTTCTTTTGAACAGTTTTTTACTAATACTACTACTTCTGCTTTGCCATATTTACCCTTCGTCATTACGCCAAAGTCCCGTCTTCTAAAACCTCAAACTCCTGATCTCTAAACAAACAAACGGAGTGCGGTAGCGCCCCCTGCTGCCCAAAAGTCTAAGATCAGCAATTCCAGATTTGAAATGAACCTAGTGATTCGTTTTAACCCGTTCTAGTGTTTTTATTTTGCTTTTTTGATCATAAAATTCCAATTGGTAATCTAGAACTTGCTCCAAATTCGCTCTTTCAAAATCGATGAGCTTCATTTGACTGGATCTGAACACTCTAGGTGATGTTTAAAACATTACCGAATGTTATTTTGAACATATTTTTTTTCTTTTGAACAGTTTTTTTACTAATACTACTAATTCTACTTTGCCTTATTCGTCATTACGCCAAAGTCCCGTCTTCTAAAACCTCAAACTCCTGATCTCTAAACAAACGGAATGCAGTAGCGCCCCCTGCTGCCCAAACGTCTAAGTCTAAGATCGGCATTTCCAGAGCTGAAATGATTCGTTTTAACCCGTTCTAGTGTTTTTATTTTGCTTTTTTGATCATAAAATTCCAAGTCGTAATCTAGAACTTGCTCCAAATTCTCTCTTTCAACATCGATGAGCTTCATTTGACTGGATCTGAACGCTCTAGGTGATGTTTAAAACGTCACCGAATGTTATTTTGAGCAGTTTTTTTTACAAATATTTCCTGGTTTTTCTTCACAGCTAACCACCGTTCCAAGCGTTTCGTCTCCACGCCGCGTTACCTCGAGATCATGCTGGTGGCGGATCAGTCCATGGCCCAGTTCCACGGCGCCGGGCTCAAGCCGTACCTCCTGACCATCATGGCGGTGGCGTCGCGTCTCTACAGGCACCACAGCATCCACAACTCCATCTCGCTGGCCGTGGTGAAGCTCATGGTGGTGTACGAGGAGGAGAAGGGCCCGCAGGTCTCGTCCAACGCCGCGCTCACCCTCAGGAACTTCTGTCAGTGGCAGCGTCAGCACAACCCGCCGCGCGACAGCCACCCCGAGCACTACGACACCGCCGTGCTGTTTACGAGGACGGTAAGAAACGCGCGAGATGAACCCGTGTATCATTCGTTCATTTATGGTTTTTAAACTAAAACTGAAAATAAGAAAATGAAAAGACGACGGTTTTCTTCATTATTTGTCTCCAAAACTAAAATGAAAAACGGACGGTTCGGTTTTTCAGTTTTCAGTTTTGTGTTTAAATGAATAATGGAAAAAACGGAGGCTAAACCAGGACTAAATCAAGACTAAACCAGGATTAAACCAGAACTAAAACAGGACTAAACCAAGACTAAACTAGGACTAAAACAGGACTAAACCGAGACTAAACCAGGACTAAACCAAGACTAAACCAGGACTGAACCAAGACAAAACCAGGACTAAACCAGAACTAAAACAGGACTAAACCAAGACTAAACCAGGACTGAACCAAGACAAAACCAGGATTAAACCAGAACTAAAACAGGACTAAACCAAGACTAAACCAGGACTGAACCAAGACAAAACCAGGACTAAACCAGAACTAAAACAGGACTAAACCAAGACTAAACCAGGACTGAACCAAGACAAAACCAGGACTAAACCAGAACTAAAACAGGACTAAACCAAGACTAGACTAAACCAGGACAAAAACCAAGACTAAAACAGGACTAAACCAAGACTAAACTAGGACTAAAACAGGACTAAACCGAGACTAAACCAGGACTGAACCAAGACTAAACCAGGACTAAACCAGAACTAAACCAGGACAAAAACCAAGACTAAAACAGGACTAAACCAAGACTTAAACAGGTCTAAACCAATGCTGAACCAGGACTAAAACAGGACTGAACCAAGACTGAACCAAAACTAAACCAAGACTAAACCAGGACAAGGACAAGCGCTCCTCTGAGCCCGTCCCGACACTCAGTCCTGGTTCAGTCCGGGTTCAGTCCTGTTTTAGTCCTGGTTCAGGCTCCAAGGGTCAAAATTGGATGAAACGGGAAACAGCTGTTATCAGTTTTTTCCAGTATTCGTATAATATTTTCCTATTCGTTCTTCTCCTCCTGCAGTCCTGTCTGTGTGTTTATTTAATATTTCTTTAATAATCAATCGCCACGCCAAAAAACAAACCAAGTCACCAATGAGTCTCTTGCGCTTTCATGAACTTTAAACATTTTCGTCTTTTCGCCTTCGTCACATCGTCCGTCATTACTTTATCTTTGCACATTTTTTAAAATTCAGAAACACTCGAGCAGCTTTTAAAATCACGATTTAATTTAATTTAAGTCCCACATCTTGACTCCGTACGCCGAGACAAACAGACCTGGAGAAGTCGTGTTCAGTTTCATGTTTCTAATGCGTTTCTAAACTCCACAAACCTTCACTGTGGATGACCTGGAATTGCAAATCTCTACTAAACTATGACTACGACGTGACATCACGAGGTGGAACAGAGCGTTTTGAGGTTCGGAAATGTAAACAGACTCATAATAAAGGAACAAAACACAACTCCAGGTCTGTTTTTGACGAGGAAACGATATTATAACTCGACAAATACAGTATTTAGAGCAGAAAAACATTAAAAGTAGTTAGACACATGAAGTATTTTCGCTCCAGTGGCGTCAGAGGGACATTTCTTCCAGTGTATTTCATGTATAAACCCCCCCTCCGTGTGTGTGTGTAGGACCTGTGCGGGGCTCACTCCTGTGACACTCTGGGCATGGCGGACGTGGGCACGGTGTGTGACCCGGACCGGAGCTGCTCCATCATAGAAGACGACGGGCTCCAGGCGGCCTTCACTGTCGCCCACGAGCTTGGTAAGAAGTACTACTACTACTACTACTACTGCAAAGGGTACTGCTACTATTACGAGTACAATAATATATTTATTACTACTTTGTGTGCTTGAAAAAACAGATACTTGAATCTGGTTTAGACAAGAAACTTCTGTTAACTACAACTTTTACTGAAAAAAAAAAAAAGAAATGCTTCTACTCCTCCTCTACTTTTACTACTACTACTACTACTACTACTACTACTACTACTACTACTACTACTACTACTACTTACTACTACTTACTACTACTACTACTACTACTACTACTACTACTACTTACTACTACTACTACTACTACTACTACTACTACTACTACTACTACTACTACTACTACTACTACTACTACTACTACTACTACTACTACTACTACTACTACTACTACTACTGCTACTACTACTACTACTACTACTACTACTACTACTACTACTACTACTACTACTACTACTTGTACTACTACTACTCCTACTGCTACTGCTACTACTCCTACTACTACTACTATTAGTACTATTGCTACTTCTACTACTTCTACTCCTACTACTCCTACTTTTACTACTATTTCTACTACTACTACTACATCTACTACTCCTACTTGTACTACTACTACTACTGCTACTTTTACTACTACTACTACTACTACTACTACTACTACTACTTCTACTCCTACTTTTACTACTACTACTACTACTACTGAACAACTACTACAACAACAACTCCTACTACTCTTACTCCTACTTTACTACTACTACTACTACTACTACTACTACTACTACTACTACTACAACTAAAACTATTCCTACTACTACTATAGCTACTACAACCACTACTATTACTACTACAATTACAACTATTGCAACTACTACTCCTCCTACTCCTACTTTTACTACTGTTTCTACTACTACTACTACTACATCTACTACTCCTACTCCTTCTTTACTACTACTACTACTACTACTACTACTGAACAACTACTACAACAACAACTCCTACTACTCCTACTACTACTACTACTACTACAACTAAAACTATTCCTACTACTACTATAGCTACTACAACCACTACTATTACTACTACAATTACAATTATTGCAACTACTACTCCTCCTACTTTTACTACTGTTTCTACTACTACTACTACATCTACTACTCCTACTCCTTCTTTTACTACTACTACTACTACTACTACTACTACTGAACAACTACTACAACAACAACTCCTACTACTCCTACTACTACTACTACTACTACAACTAAAACTATTCCTACTACTACTATAGCTACTACAACCACTACTATTACTACTACAAGTACAACTATTGTAAAAACTCCTCCTGCAGTACCTGTATAACCCTGTGTGCCCTGTGTCTGTGTGTTCAGGTCATGTGTTCAACATGCCCCACGACGACGCTCAGCTCTGCTCCGGGGTGAACGGGCCTCACTGGGGATCTCACATGATGGCCTCCACCCTGTCCAACCTGGACCAGACCGAGCCCTGGTCCCCCTGCTCCGCCCTCATGGTCACCTCCTTCCTCGACAACGGACACGGGCAGTGCCTCCTGGACAAACCCCAGAAACCCCAGGTCCTGCCCCAGTACCTGCCCGGGACGGTCTACGACGCAGACCACCAGTGCAGGTAACGATACAGGAGGGTTTAACAGCTGGTTTAGATCTGGTTTAGTCCTGGTTTAGTTCTGGTTTAGTCCTGGTTTAGTCCTGGATAAGTCCTTTAACTCTTTCCGCCATGAAGACGACATTTGACGACCCCCCTGTTTCCTTAATGACGACTTTTGACTCCTCCGTTGTATCACTAAAGACGTGATTTGACGACCTTTAGAAATGGCTCGGTTTTTCACATTTAAACAGAGACTGCGATAGGTCAGGGCCACTACAACCCACACTAGACTGACCAATAGGATTCAAGGATATGTTTTCGCCGATTTTTTCCGAAGTTAATCGAAGTAGTGACGATGGTAGCTTCCGGAAAAAACACAACACGAGACACGAGCAATGGAAAGATTGCGGCGCACAGTTTTAGAAATAATGAGGAGCGGACGTATTTTATGGATAAGTTTAGAGAAAGTGACTTTTATTGATTTCAAAGTGATGATGAAGTTGATTATAAAGTGGAAAACAGCGATAGCGACGGACTTTCAGAGAGTGAAACTTACGAAGATGAGAATGCCGCTGATGCGTCTGTGTGGAGTCCTGCGATGTCCGAACAAACTATCTGTGCTTTATACTCGATTATGAACCAAAATTGCCCTGAAATCTGGATGTTGCCCAGGCCAGTCCTTTAAAATATTTCAGTCTTTTTTTCCAAGATGCGATGTAACAGAATCGCTACTGA
Source organism: Boleophthalmus pectinirostris (assembly GCF_026225935.1). Lineage (NCBI taxonomy): Eukaryota > Metazoa > Chordata > Actinopteri > Gobiiformes > Gobiidae > Boleophthalmus > Boleophthalmus pectinirostris. The sequence goes on from NW_026570994.1 coordinate 20,280,477, forward strand.
ACAAACGCTTATGCGGAGCTCTGCACACGAGAAAATAACCAAGACGACAAATACTGGACACACACTGACGGGGAAGAGTTTTATTATATTATTATATTATAATAAGCTGAATTAGTTGAATAAATTAAATAAGTTGAATAAGTTAAATGAGTTGAATAAATTAAATGGAAAAAATTTAATTGGGTGCACACAGGTGTACAACAGGTAAAAACAGGTGCACACTTGGATATACTGTATCTGGTGATATGAAATCTGTTTAAATACTTTGACAAAGTATATTTTTTATTTTTTTATGAATATAGTACTCAGAACATGCAGATATCAGATGCTGAATGTAGTTTTTTGTTTTCGATTTTGCACCTGACCAGGTAAACTCTCATTTTCAGTGAGTTGTTATACACCTATAAATGAGTTGAATCACATTTAAACATCAATAAATGAAGAGTTCAGAGTCTAAGGTTTCCAGAGATACAAATATGTCTGTGTTACAATTAAGTTCATGAGTGTAAAATTAATTTCTAATCATTCGTGGAAGTCTGTTTTCTTTTATGCAGTTCTGCTCTATGTTTAGCCCTAGTAACATATGTATGGGTTGTTCCTAGTAAAAGTCCAGGGGGGAAAGAGTTAACCTTCGACCCTCTCGTCTTCCTCAGGTTGACGTTTGGAGACGAGTCCCAACACTGTCCGGACCTGAGCAGCACGTGTTCTGCTCTGTGGTGCACGGTGACCACGTCCAACGGGCTCCTCGTCTGTCAGACCAAGAACTTCCCCTGGGCCGACGGGACCTCGTGTGGACAGGACAGCCTCTGTGTGTCCGGCCAGTGTGTGAGCAAGAGCCAGGCCGCCAAACAACAGGTACTTATACTACTACTACTACTACAAATACTACTACTACTACTACAGTGTGTGCAAGAGCCAGGCCGCCAAACAACAGGTACTTATACTACTACTATACTACTAACTACTACTACAGTGTGTGAGCAGAGCCAGGCCGCCAAACACAGGTACTTATACTACTACTACTACTACTACTACTACTACTACTATACAGTGTGTGAGCAAGAGCCAGGCCGCCAAACAACAGGTACTTATACTACTACTACTACTGCAAATACTACTACTACTACTACTACAGTGTGTGAGCAAGAGCCAGGCCGCCAAACAACAGGTACTTATACTACTACTACTACTACAAATACTACTACTACTACTACTACAGTGTGTGAGCAAGAGCCAGGCCGCCAAACAACAGGTACTTATACTACTACTACTGCAAATACTACTACTACTACTACTACAGTGTGTGAGCAAGAGCCAGGCCGCCAAACAACAGGTACTTATACTACTACTACTGTACTACTACTACTACTACAGTGTGTGAGCAAGAGCAGGCCGCCAAACAACAGGTACTTATACTACTACTACTGCAAATACTACTACTACTACTACTACTACAGTGTGTGAGCAAGAGCCAGGCCGCCAAACAACAGGTACTTATACTACTACTACTACTACAAATACTACTACTACTACTACTACAGTGTGTGAGCAAGAGCCAGGCCGCCAAACAACAGGTACTTATACTACTACTACTACTGCAAATACTACTACTACTACTACTACAGTGTGTGAGCAAGAGCCAGGCCGCCAAACAACAGGTACTTATACTACTACTACTACTACAAATACTACTACTACTACAGTGTGTGAGCAAGAGCCAGGCCGCCAAACAACAGGTACTTATACTACTACTACTACTACAAATACTACTACTACTACTACTACTACAGTGTGTGAGCAAGAGCCAGGCCGCCAAACAACAGGTACTACTATACTACTACTACTACAATACTACTACTACTACTACAGTGTGTGAGCAAGAGCCAGGCCGCCAAACAACAGGTACTTATACTACTACTACTACTACAAATACTACTACTACTACTACTACAGTGTGTGAGCAAGAGCCAGGCCGCCAAACAACAGGTACTTATACTACTACTACTACTACAAATACTACTACTACTACTACTACAGTGTGTGAGCAAGAGCCAGGCCGCCAAACAACAGGTACTTATACTACTACTACTACTACAAATACTACTACTACTACTACTACAGTGTGTGAGCAAGAGCCAGGCCGCCAAACAACAGGTACTTATACTACTACTACTACTAAATACTACTACTACTACTACTACAGTGTGTGAGCAAGAGCCAGGCCGCCAAACAACAGGTACTTATACTACTACTACTACTACAAATACTACTACTACTACTACTACAGTGTGTGAGCAAGAGCCAGGCCGCCAAACAACAGGTACTTATACTACTACTACTGCAAATACTACTACTATAACTAGTACTACAGTGTGTGAGCAAGAGCCAGGCCGCCAAACAACTGCAGTAGTAAACTGTAGTACTAGTGCCAGTCCTGCTTTAGTTTAGAAATCTTGTGTTTATCCCCAAAGGCCGTTCTGTTTTCTGTTTGCAGTCACAGATCGCAGCACAAAAGGCCACGCACACACATACAGTTCACACGGGCAGGAACTTGAATAGTTTAGACATCAGAGGTGAGAAGTGTAAATGAGGCGACAAGTGCAAAAGCCTGATCCAAATCAAACCCAGATCAAACCCAGAGTAAACAGGCGGCTGTGCTTATCACACTCGAGTGTTTAGAGTCTGAATAAAGTCCAGAGGGAATCATGGAATTAGAAAATCTATTTGTTTTCCTCTTGGGGGAGGACAGACAGACAGCGCCACCTAGAGGACATCAGGAGAATCTCTCTCAATCTCTGACTGAAGCTAATCATAAAATCATACTTTGGCTTTTCTCTGATTGGTTAATCTGCCTGTCAATCACACCAGACAGGATACAATTGTATATTAGACAGAGTGACCAGACATCTCTGTTTCCCAGCAGATTTATCCAAAACCACTGATTTGTCCCAGTTTTTTACAAGAAATGTCCCTATTTCTGACCAATTTGTTCCCTGAAAACAGTAAATCGAGGCTTACATTGTCACTTGTTTCGGGAAAATACAGAAAAGCTGCTTAAAAACGACCAAAACACAAAGAACTGTGGTGTAACAATAACCAAAATATCGTGATATCGTATCGTCAAAAGTCTCTCAATAATATCGTGGACCATCACAGTAAATTAAATCACAAGTTTCTTTGCTTAAATTGAGAGTTCTGGAGCAGCAATAACTAAAAAAAAAAACAGAGGAAACTGCATCGACCATGATCCTTTGCTTCGTTTTGGTGCAAACTCCATGAAGAAATAACAGTTCTAACACTTTTAAGTCTTAGAGGGGGGGTCACCTTAATATCAGCGCATGTAAACACTGCCGAACGACTGAAGAAAGTGATGGATCCTGTCACCTGGCGGCCGCGCGCAGTGATACGTACGGAGAGAAAATAGCGCCAAGCGATTATGAGGTCTGACTTTTTTGGCGACGATGGTTTTGTGATGCAAATGTGTCACTCTTTTGAACACATGTTGCTTTGAGAAGAAAAACGCTTTAGTAAACAGTCCCCACACAACTTGCCGAACTACTTTCCTCAGCACCAAAACCAGCGAGTATCTCGGCTCACCGGACGCTAAGTCAGTGTGGATGCACAACACTGATGACGGGGATGACATAGAGATTTATGTCAAAAAATCCGAAGTATCCCTTTAAAGGTTGTATAGAGGATTTTTTTAAGGGAAGAGAAATACAGCGACAGTTCTTTTACAAATGTTGTCCATGCGAGTTTTTAGACCCTTCGTCCGCTTCACTCGCGCAATCGCTGGAAGGAATCTCCAAGAATCACCTCAGTTTGTCTTCGCTCCTTTTCCCCTTCTCTTCTTCTTTCAGCGACCTCAAGAACCGACTTTCTTTTGCGGCGAACCGGTCGTGGATTCTCGTCCGCCGTCGCAACAAACTTTGTGAGGAAGTGACAGTTTGAAAAAGCCTCTAAGAACCGCCGCATAAACCACGTGATCCCTGCATCCCGACGAGTCAATTACACTAGAAACGTAGGGAGTTTGATTGACAATCTAACGGCCAATAGAAAATGAGGGAGCCTCGTTTTCTATTGGCTGATGTTTATCTGGCCTCAACACGTCCACAGTTGATAAATTTTCATTCTTTTTTTTTTGGTCATCGTAATTACAAGGCTGCTGCGTCTCTGTAATGGTATTTTAAACTTTCATTGACAATTTGAAACAAAAAAAAAATCCTCCATACAACCTTTAAGTAAAGGAAAAACCTGCCTCTCCAGACACCACCAGCGTATTTCTGTCCTGCAGTCTAACCTTTTGTCCCCGTGTGTCTCCGCAGGTTCCCGTAAACGGCGGCTGGGGCGTGTGGGGGCCGTGGGGCGACTGCTCTCGGACGTGTGGAGGGGGGGTGCAGTACTCGTTCAGGAGCTGTGACTCTCCTCTGCCCAAAAACGGAGGAAGATTCTGCGAAGGAAAACGAGTCCAGTACCGATCCTGCAACACCGAGACCTGCCCCGAGACCAACGGTAAGAGTACTACTACTACTACTGCAAATACTACTACTACTACTAACACGTAAGATATAAAATTGTGGACAGACGGACTCTGTAGGGTTGAGTTTTGTTTCTATGGCGCTGGGCTGTTCTGTGTTTGAAGTCTGTCGCTGCACTGAGACATTTCACACGTCGACATTTTCCTCTGATCCCGACTCTCCTCAGAACTATTCACCGACCGCAGAAACAAACTGTACTTCAGCCGCAGGTCACACGGGTCACGTCTGAAACACGTCCACAGGCAGGAACATGTGACAGAACCAGGACAAAACCAGGACTGAACCGGGACTAAAACAAGGACTGAACCAGGACTAAAACAAGGACTGAACCAGGGACTAAACCAAGGACTAAAACAAGGACTGAACCAGGACTAAACCAGGACTGAACCAGGACTAAAACAAGGACTGAACCAGGACTGAACTGGGACTAAAACAAGGACTAAACCAGGACTAAAACAAGGACTGAACCAGGACTAAAACCAGGACTGAACCAGGACTAAAACAAGGACTAAACCAGGGACTAAACCAGGACTAAAACAAGGACTGAACCAGGACTAAACCAGGACTGAACCGGGACTAAAACAAGGACTGAACCAGGACTAAAACAAGGACTGAACTAGGACTAAACCAGGACTAAAACAAGGACTGAACCAGGACTAAACCAGGACTGAACCAGGACTAAAACAAGGACTGAACTGGGACTAAACCAGGACTAAAACAAGGACTGAACCAGGACTAAAACAAGGACTGAACCAGGACTAAACCAGGACTGAACCAGGACTAAAACAAGGACTAAACCAGGACTAAAGGACTAAAACAAGGACTGAACTGGGACTAAACCAGGACTAAAACAAGGACTGAACCAGGACTAAAACAAGGACTGAACCAGGACTAAACCAGGACTAAAACCAGGACTAAAACAGGACTAAACCAGGACTGAACCAGGACTAAACCAGGACTGAACCAGGACTAAAACAAGGACTGAACCAGGACTAAAACAAGGACTAAACCAGGACTAAACCAGGACTAAACCAGGACTAAACCAAGGACTAAACCAGGACTAAACCAGGACTAAAACAAGGACTGAACCAGGACTGAACTGGGACTAAAACAAGGACTGAACCAGGACTAAACCAGGACTGAACCAGGACTAAAACAAGGACTGAACCAGGACTAAAACCAGGAGGACTGGAAACCAGGACTAAACTCAGGACTAAAACAAGGACTAAACCAGGACTAAACCAGGACTAAACCAGGACTAAAACTAAAAGGACTAAACCAGGACTAAACCAGGACTGAACCAGGACTAAACCAGGGACTAACCAGGACTAAAAGGACTAAACCAGGACTAAACCAGGACTAAACCAGGACTAAAAGGACTAAACCAGGACTCAGGCTAAACCAGGGACTAAACCAGGACTCAGGACTAAACCAGGACTAAAGGACTAAAGGACTAAACACCAGGAACTAAACCAGGGACTAAACCAGGACCAAACCAGGATTAAACCAGGACTAAAGCAGGATTAAACCAAGACAAAATCAAGACTAAACCAGGGACTAAATCAGGACTAAACTAGAGCTAAACCAGGACTAAACCAGGGTCTAAACAAATCCAAGAATCCCACTCTTTTCAGAACATAATTTCATCCGTAGAGTGACGTCATGATTTAGAACCAAGAAGTAAAATTTTAACCCTAAAAAAATCGCAATTTAAATATAATAATGATTAAGTGTGTCAAATCTGTCATGTTCACGTTAAACTTAAAGGTTGTATGGAGGATTTTTTTTTTTGTTTCAAATTCTCAATGAAAGTCTAAAATACCATTGCAAAGACGCAGAAGCGATGACCAAAAAAAAAAGAATGAAAATCTATCAACTGTGGACGTGTTGAGGCCAGATAAACATCAGCCAATAGAAAGCCGAGGCTCTCTCTTTATCTATTGGCTGTCAGGTTGTCACTCAAACTCCCTACGTTTCTAGTGTAACTGACTCTCCGGCGTGCGGGGATCACGTGGTTTATGCAGCGGTTCTTAGAGGCTTTTTCTAACTGTCGCTTCCTCGCATTTCGCACAAAGTTTGTCGCGATGTCGGTCGAGAATCCACGACCAGTTCGCCGCAAAAGAAAGTCCTGTTTTTGAGGTCTCTGAAAGAAGAAGAGAAGTGGAAAAGGAGCGAAGACAAACTGAGGTGATTCTTGGAGATTCCTTCCAGCGAGTGCTCGACTGAAGCAGACGAAGGGTCTAAAAACTGACTCGTCGGTCGCTAAATTACTTCTAGACAGGAAACTTCAACAGTAATTCTGAACACACACTGACTGTAAACAAACGTGATTTCTAGAGTAAAGAGGTGGGAGGAGGTGTTTCTACTGAGGCAGCTGTGGAGGGGGTGGAGTCATGCATGCACAAGGACGGTCACTGTATTTCTCTTCCCTTAAAAAATCCTCTATACAACCTTTAAAGTCCGTGTGTCTCTTTTCTCTGCAGGTCTGTCTTTCCGCGAGGAGCAGTGCTTGGTTCATAACGACATGTCGGCTCAGGTGTCTCTGGGCTCGGGGGAGGGCGTCGAGTGGGTCCCGAAATACGCCGGAGTCTCGCCCAAAGACCGATGCAAACTGGTCTGTCGCGCCAAAGGGACCGGATACTTCTTCGTCCTCAAGTCCAAGGTGAGAATTACAGATTGGAACAGATTTTTCTTTTGCAACTTCGTCATATGTCGCTATGTTTCTAAAATACTATCACCTAATACTATTTATAGCAAGTACTAGTACTACTACATCATTTAATTTGCTGCTACTACTCCAAACTACTACTACTTCGTTAAAAAATATTCATATATTTTACTGCTGCTCCTACTAAACTGTACTTAGTATCTGAATTTTTACTGCTCCTACTTGTACTTTTGCTGCCAATTAGTACTTCAATTGCTACTACAAACTACTACTGAAACTAAATTTTAAAGCTCGGCACAAAATATGATGTGTTTTGAATGGTGAAAAGTCCTCAAAATGGCGCCCAGTGACAGGACAGTGGATGGAATACATGTTTTTTTTTTTTTACCACATTTTTGTATCACTGACTGTATCAAACAATTAGTACTACACAAATAAGTAGTAGTAGTAGTAGTAGTTTTCAAAAGAATTCGAAATAACTTGTAAATGTCCCAATTGTACTTTTTAACTTATCAGTATTAGTAGTAGTATTTATTTTATTACTACTACTATACTTTTTATTTTATCAAATAACATTTCGAAAAACAGTGGTTGCCAAATATTGTTACGCAAAGAAAAGGTGAAAAATTAGTACGGATTAGTTTATAATTTGGTAAAAACGTGACTTTTCTTTCACCGTATCATTTCCTCGTCCTTATTTGGGCGTGTTGGACCAATACTCAACCTCTCACCTGATATTAAAATGTTTATATTGCATAAAAAACATTAAGTTAACCCTCTCTGTCTCTGTGTGTCGCCCCCTGCAGGTGGCGGACGGTACTCCCTGCAGCCCTGACTCCACCTCCGTGTGCGTTCAGGGACAGTGCGTAAAGGCGGGCTGCGACAGAGTCATCGGCTCCTCCAAACGATTCGATAAATGTGGAGTGTGTGGAGGAGACGGTTCGACCTGCAAGAAGGTTTCCGGAGCCATGGAACGAGCCAGGTACGAGATATAATACTTTTACTGCAACAAAAAGTACTTCAAATATACAGTACTAGGTTTAAAATGAGAGGGTTTTGTAATTTTTTAGGTTTATTTTTTGGAATACTACTATATCAAACTACAACTACTACAAATAATCTCCTAAACTATAAACTTCAATGAACAAAAATCCAAATATATTAGGGAAAATGATATTTAATATAATATCAAATTGTTTGATACTGGTCTTACGATTCCATACTCGTGCAGTTTTGGGGAGTAACAGATCACATGTACCAGAGTTACGTAATCAGAGTACAAATTATGAGTAATTGTAATTGGATTACAGTTACTTTGTTGAAATAAATGGATTACAGAGAGGTATTTTCCTGTTTCATTTTTTTTCTCGGTAATTCCACTCATTGCTGGACACTAAAGCAGGTCTAAACCAGGACTAAACCAAGATTAAACCAAGACTAAACCAGGTCTAAACCAGGTCTAAACCAGGTCTAAACCAGGTCTAAACCAGGACTAAACCAGGACTAAACCAGGACTAAACCAGGACTAAAACCAGGACTAAACCAAGATTAAACCAAGACTAAACCAGGTCTAAACCAGGTCTAAACCAGGTCTAAACCAGGAATAAACCAGGTCTAAACCAGGTCTAAACCAGGAATAAACCAGGTCTAAACCAGGTCTAAACCAGGAATAAACCAGGTCTAAACCAGGTCTAAACCAGGTCTAAACCAGGTCTAAACCAGGACTAAACCAGGACTAAAACCAGGACTAAAACCAGGTCTAAACTATGTCTCAAACAGGATTTAACAGGACTTAATCCTGCTGTGTGGACGTGTCTCCTCTTCTTCTATCAATAATATTTTTAATTTGGTTCAGTAAAGTCTGGGTTTTTAATTTTCTTTTATCAGACAAAACATCTTATGTAACGATATCCTGGTCTTTGCTTCTCTACAGCAAATCAAGTAATCCAAAGTATTCAGATTACATTACTCACTTTAAGTAATTTAATGGATTCCGTTACAAACTACATTTTGGGGTATGTAATCTGTAATCTGTAGGGGATTACATTTTAAAAGTCACCTTCCCGACACCGTACACGTGTTTGTCCGTCCGTGTGCTCTGTGTTGTCATTTATTTTGGTCCGAAAGGAAAACCCTAACCGCGCCGTCCTCCTCAAATGCAACAAAAAATCAGCTCCATGGAGACTTACATCTTAAATATTCTAACAGAGGAGGGTTTCGTCTTTCAGTCACTTTTTATTTTACGTTGATAGACCCGGGAATGATAAAGATATTAACCTAGACTCAGGAGGAAAAGCAATCATCATAAAGGAGGAAAATTCTGATAGTGCAGCTCCCCCACAGTTTATATTAAGAGTCGAACGGTTTATTATAAACTATAAAACAGACTGAGAAACTTATTTTCACTGAATAAAATTTCTGAGCTGTAAATCATTGATCCAAATGACCTAAAACACTTCACATATAAACTATAACTGTAGGGTAATGTTTCTTTATATTATAGTGTTATTATATTTTACTCAAAAAAAAAAAATTACTTGAGATTTTTTTTTTTTTTCTTAAAACCGAAATCGAGACATTGATATCGAGACACGAATCAAAAACCGTTGCATCCCCGAAACATATTTTAAAAAATCCAAATTCATATTATAATTTACATTTTTTTATATAAATATTTAGACCATTACTTCTGGGACAAAATTTCAAATCAAAATGTATTTTTAAAAACAGTCGCTGGTGAATTTTATTATGCAAAAAAAGGGGGGGAAATGAAATAAATATGAAAGGGATGTAACAATAACCAAAATATCGTGATATCGTATCGTCAAAAGTCCCACAATATATCGAATTAGAAGTTTCTTTGCTTAAATACATGGTTTTATAGTTGTAACAGCTTATAAACATCGGGAACTACATCTCCCATGATTCATTTCAGCGCGACAACATGAAGAAATATGTTTTTTACTTAAATTCTTGGGATTATGACGGAAATAATTCACACCAAAATCATGTCAAGGTGTTTCAAAAGCAAAAAAGTGTCCCATCTACAATTATATCAACCTCGACAAAATATCGCAACAAATATCGTACGGTGAGATGCGTATCGTGATAATATCGTACCGAGAGATCTGGATATCGTTGCATCCCCAGTGCTCAATGTAGTAAACTAGAAACGTGGATTAAATTCAACAACGATTTTTAAATTGATTTTAAAAGTGAAGAGTGCCACACATAAATCACTTTTGGTCTATAATTGGTCTTTAAATCAGTCTAACTAGTTTTTAAGCTTCCAAAAACTCTTTCGCAGATGTTGAATTATTAGATGAAGACAATATGGACCTAAAAATTGTTCTTAAAAATTCGGTACTTTAGCTTTAATACTTTTCGTTTTTATTTTCCAGACCGGGGTACCAGGATGTAGTGACGATTCCCGCCGGAGCGACTCACGTTGACGTCAAACAGCGCTCCCCGGGCACGGACAGCAGTTACCTCGCCGTCAAAAAACAAGACGGCACCTACCTCCTGAACGGCGACTACAAGCTCATGACCGTGGAGTCCGACATCGCTCTCAAAGGCGCGCTGCTACGATACAGCGGCTCCTCGGCCGTCCTGGAAAGACTCCGCAGCTTCGCCCCGCTTCCCGAACCTCTGACGATTCAGGTTCTGTCCGTCGGAGAATCGCCGCGGCCACGGGTGAAGTACAGCTACTTCGCGCCGAGGCCGAGCCACGCGGCGAACGGCAACGCCAGCAACCGTAAACAGTCCATCAACGCGATCAGGGAGGTGGGAGGAGCCGAGTGGACTTTGCGGGAGTGGGGGCCTTGCTCGAAAACGTGCGGCGGAGGGAGCCAGCAGAGAGAAGTCGTCTGCTTGGACGCGCAAGGCAAGACTTCGAAGGACTGTCCTCAAGAACTGCGTCCGCTGGGGGTGAGGTCGTGCGCGGCGACGCCCTGCCCGACGTGGCTGCTCGGCGAGTGGTCTTCCTGCTCCAAAACGTGCGGACGAGGGTTCAGGAAGCGACAGCTAAAGTGTATCGGGTACGACGGTCGGTCCATGAGCAACGACAGCTGCGATTCGAAGGACAGACCGAGGCCTTTGCTCGAACTCTGCAACCAGGGGCCGTGCTAAAGGCGAAACGAATCCGCTACGGTGGCCTAAGAGAGACAAACTAAACCGCAAAGTGGGAAATATCTTGACAACGGAATCAAATAGGGCTTTTACCAACGTCTAAGGTTACGTTCAGACTGCAGGGTTTAAGTGCTCAATTTGGATTTTTTTGTGAAATCCTGATTTAATCCGAAGTAAATGCGACTTGTCTGTGATCTCCAGTGTGAACCTTAAACGCCCCAAAAGAGTCCGGACGTTTATGGAAGTCGCCTAAACGCTGGGCTCGTCTTCCCAAAATACAGTTCTTCCAGTTCTTGGTAAAAAGGACAGGTTACACGTCCGAGGCCGCTTCGTTTGTTTGAGTCTTGGCTCACAGGGTCTTTATTTTTCGTCGACATTGGAGCCAGGACCGTCTGTTTTGCGATTTCTTTGGCAATCGTTTTTAAAAAAAACGCTCAGTTCCGATAAGATCCCTCCAATTTGACCTGAATAAAGCGATCCCCGAAAATATTAATAAACTCTGTAAACTCTCGTCTAGACTCCGATCCTGACGTGTAGGTGGGATGAATGCGACCTGACCGTTCAGACTGAAGTTGCATGTCAAAAGATCGGTTTCACTTCGTAGAAACCGTCTGACTTCGCAGCATTAGGATTCGTTCGCTCGACTGTAGGCGGGTACATTTTTTATTTAACCAATCGCTGCTATTTGGTCGTGATGTATGTAAGGCGCCAAACCCCATCGGAAGACGGACAATAACGTCTTTCTCCTTGATAAAATTCACCAAACATTCTCTTTGTTTCGGCTTTAAATCGTCGATCTCGGGAATCGTTTCCAACACAGTTTGAATGTCTCTTCGCTGATTGGACTCGCACATTCCGGGGTTTTTGTGTATTCCGATTCCTGACCTAGTCGCTGGAGAGAAATTAAATCGAGCGGAGGCCTGGGTCGCATTTGAAAAGTTCATTAAAAGATCGGATACAGGTCGAAAAAATCAGATTTGGGTCACTTCATTCTGCAGTCTGAACGTCGCCTAAAACAACCAACAGCTACTTTTTTTGGTGCTAGAAAACACAAACGGCATCTTCTACACACAATTTAGACGTTGGTAAGAAATATTTTTGTAAGAATTATCGCCTTTTTTCATAAATTTCAAAGATACTTCCCACTTTTTTGAGCTTTTTAGGCCATCGTAGTCACCTCCTCCGATCCCCAAATGGACTTTCTACCACCTCGAGTCCGCTGCCTCTTTCTCAAAACGTAAAAGTGGAATTTGTTTACATCTGAGATTTTTTTATTATTTTTTTTTAAACAAACATTTTTCCATTTTTATTTTATTTGGTCTAAAGTGGCATTGCAGCGTTAGTGACTGCCAGTAGCATCGCATCGGCACATTTTTGGAATTTAAAGGTTCGATATTACGCGGAAAAAACTGAGGTTATGATGTCGTTTATTCCTCGAAAACAGAGCTGGAGTTGTGTTTTGAGGGAAAAACTCGGCGTAAATCTGCAGAGTTCGTGCGTTAAACGAAACAAAACACAACTCCAGCTCTGTTCGCGACGAGAAAACGAGATTATAATCGGAAAACGGCGTAATGTCGGCCCTTTTTAGATATATATATTTTCCTACCAGCTTGCTGCTTTACCGTGCCAATGTCGTGCTTGTGTGAGTGAATCAAAATGAGTGAGATGTTTTTAAATATTTTTTTGAGTTTTTTTTTTTGAGTCCAAGCTGGGCTGGACGTTGCTTAAAGGGGCGTGTTTATGTAGATTATATCGAGAGAAAGTGAATTATAATAATAAGAATTTACCCCATCAGGTATGGACCCTATATAGTCAGAGATGCAGTCATTTATCAGTATTTGTAGCACTTCAGTTGTTTCGAAAGTCACGTTTTTAACAAAAATTAGACGGATTATTTAAACCAGGGTTACTTAACTAAAAAATAAGGCGACATTGGACAGTTTAGATACATTTTTGGTGATAAAATAATACAGAAATACACTTTTTTTAACAGAAACACCTAAAATACGACATTAGAAAACTAAAACGGCTTCTTTTCTACCAACTCAAACACTTTCACAATACAAAAAGCGACAAATTTCCATCTGTTGTCATAGCGATTAACAATTTGAAGCCAAAAAATTATTAAAGGGCTAAACCAGAACTAAACTGGGACTAAAGCAGGAGTAAACCGGGACTAAAGCAGGACTAAACCAGAACTAAACCAGGACTAAACTAGAACTAAATCAGGACTAAACCAGAAGACTAAACCAGGACTAAACTAGAACTAAATCAGGACTAAACTAGAACTAAATCAGGACTAAACCAGAACTAAACTAGGACTAAATCAGGAGTAAACCGGGACTAAAGCAGGAACTAAACCAGAACTAAACCAGGACTAAACTAGAACTAAATCAGGACTAAACTAGAACTAAATCAGGACTAAACTAGAACTAAACTAGAACTCAGGGACTAAACAGGGACTAAACCCTAGAACTAAACTAAACCAGGACTAAACTAGAACTAAATCAGGACTAAACCAGGACTAAACTAGAACTAAATCAGGACTAAACAGAACTAAACCAGGGCTAAACTAGAACCAAATCAGGATTAAACCAGAACTAAAAGCAGGACTAAACCAGAACTAAACCAGAACTAAACCAGGACTAAAGCAGGACTAAACTGGGACTAAAGAAGGACTAAATCCGAACTAAACCAGGACTAAAAGAACTAAACCAGAACTAACCAGAAACTAAAAGCAGGACTAAACCAGAAGGACTAAACTAAAAGAACTAAACCAGAAGTAAATCAGGACTAAACTTGGGTAGTAACTTATCAAATGGTCAAGTTGCCAGGTATTATTCAAAAAAAAGGTCAAAATGTATTAAGATTTTGCTTATAATTAGTTAAAAACGTGACTTTCCTTTCGCCATATCATTTCCTCGTCCTTATTTGGGCGCGTTGGACCAAAGATGAGTGCGTGTTTTTGAATGGACTGTTTTTGCTACTACTTCATGAGGAAGTGTGTGGTGCCTTCCGCGAAGGTTTGTGTTTTGTACAGAATATCAGACGTTATTTATTTTTGTACAGATTCTCTATACTCATGTGGCTTTAAACATGGTTCTATTTGTTCAGAAGGAAGTAGAGTTATTGTTATTATAGAAAAGTATTTATACAGTGTTAAGTATAAGGATCTAGAGTCATGAATAAAACATGTTGTCTGCAAAGTACGTCTCAATCTCTTCATTTATACTACAAATACTACAAATACTACTATGAATACTACAAATACTACTATGAATACTAATACTACAAATACTACTACAATACTACTATGAATACTACAAATACTACTATACTACTATGAATACTACTATGAATACTACAAATACTACTATGAATACTACGAATACTACTATGAATACTACAAATACTACTATGAATATACTACTATGAATACTACAAATACTACTATGAATACTACAAATACTACTATGAATACTACGAATACTACTAAATACTACAAATACTACTATGAATACTACAAATACTACTATGAATACTATGAATACTATGAATATACTACTATGAATACTACAAATACTACTATGAATACTATGAATACTACTATGAATACTACTAAATACTACAAATACTATGAATACTACAAATACTATTAATGAATACTATGAATACTACAAATACTACTATGAATACTATGATATAATACTACAAATACTACTATGAATACTACAAATACTACTATGAATACTACAAATACTACTATGAATACTACAAATACTACTATGAATACTATGAATACTACAAATACTACTATGAATACTACAAATACTACTATGAATACTATGAATACTACTATGAATACTACAAATACTACTATGAAAACTACTATGCAAATACTACTATGAATACTACAAATACTACTATGAATACTACAAATACTACAAATACTACTATGAATACTACAAATACTATGAATACTACAAATAAATACTATGAATACTACGAATACTACTAATATACTACAATATACTACTGAATACTACAAATATACTATGAATACTATGAATACTACTTATGAATATATACTATGATACTACAAATACTATGAATACTACAAATACTATTAATACTACAAATACTATGAATACTACAAATACTACTACGAATACTACAAATACTACTATGAATACTACAAATACTACTGATGCTGCTACTACAATTACTACTACTACTACGAATACTATGAATATTACTTATACTACTAGTACTACTACTACTACTACTACAACTGATGCTGCTACTACTATGAATACTATTACTACTACTACTACGAATACTATGAATATTACTGATGCTGCTACTACTACAAATACTACTCATGCTGCTACTACAATTACTACTACTACTACGAATACTATGAATATTACTTATACTACTACTACTACTACTACTACGAATACAACTGATGCTGCTACTACTATGAATACTATGAATATTACTGATGCTGCTACTGCTACAAATACTACAGCTACAACTACTACAAATACTACTAATGCTAATGCTACTACTACTACTACCGCTACTACTACAAATAGTACTACTACAATGAATACTGCTACTACTACTACCGCTACTACTACAAATAGTACTACTACAATGAATACTGCTACTACTACGAATACTACTACTGCTACAAATACTATTACGAATACTGCTGATGCTGTGACTACTACGAGTGCTACAACTACAAATACTTCTGATGGTGCTGCTACTACTACAAATATTTCTACTACTGCTATTGTACTGCTACTACTACTACTACTACTACTACTATTGTTACTGCTACTGCTACTACTACTATTGCTACTGGTACTACTACTACTACTACTACTACCCTACTACTACTACTACTACTACTACTACTACTACTACTACTACTTGAGTGAATGCCAGGTACTACTGCAAATACTACCATCTTCTACCATGACACCACTATGCTGTACTGTATCAATATTACAAATACTGGCTACTCCAACTACTACTACCATCCGGGTACGCTGCAGTTTCCTCTTTTGTCCACCAGAGGGCCACGATAACTTCTAGGTCAGGGGTCTCCAACCTTTTTTTACAAAATGAAAATGCCAGAGAGCTACGAAATTTAGCGATCACGGGAAATAAAGTAAACATACGAGCCATGGCAAGACTTACAGTTAGTAAAGTTAGATAAAACATAAAACATAAACCTTTATTTATTTATGAACGATGGATTTGCAATAATAATAGACATTTAATTCATCAGATTTGAGTTATTCGGGACAATACGTGTAATTCAGAAATCCCTTGGCGAGCTACTTGAAGAAGGTGGAGAGCTACAGGTTGGAGACTTGTAGTAGTGGTAGTAGTAGTAGTAGTAGTAGTAGTAGTAGTAGTAGTAGTAGTAGTAGTAGTAGTAGTATCTGTTGATAGTGTTATTAAACAGCAGGACTAATAATCTAAATAATCGTAGTTCTGGTTGTAATAATATCAGCAGCAGCATCAATACCAGACGTGGGACTCGAGTCAGACTTGAGTCACTATTTTTAGGACTTGAGACTTGGGACTCGACTTGGACTTGAAGGTCAGTGACTTAGGACTTTTTCAATTCAAGTTTATTTCAATTCTTTTTTTTTATTTCTAGCACATTTAAAACAACTACAGCTGACCAAAGTGCTTCACATAAAAGTCAACAAAATAGAAGAAAATGTTACAAATACATTTATTGTATTTTTGTCATCTTATTGTACATTTGTGTAATTTTTGATGTGTAACTTTTAAGTGTATTTTCTTTTAGGATGCCTTTTTAACAGGGGACTACCGATGCAAATGAGCTCTTATCAACTAACTCGGGCACATTTACATTGTTATGATGTTGATTAATGTGCACTGTCCCTTTTCAAATGAATAAATAAATAAATACATATATACAGGTAACATGAAAACTACAATAAAAAACACCAAGATGACCAGACTCACTCGTACTAAATGCCAGGGAGAAGAGGTGAGTTTTCGGTCTAGTCTTAAATTGTGTTACAGACCGAGAGGCAGAAAAGACTCTGTCACCTCTCGTCTTGAGGTTACTTGACTCGGACTCGAGGCCTGTGACTTGAGAAGACTCAAGAAGCACTTTTAAATCTGAATTATTTCTATTCTGAGCGTAATGATTCACTCTAAGATCTTGTCAAAACATTTAAAAAGGAAAAATTAACAAAATTATTTTCTACAACTCTTACATACTCTATAAATACTATAAATATACTATGACTTTTTATGTTCAATTTAGTTTAAAATTCACATAAATTGCCAAAATCTAAGCTATATTTGGTACTTTTTTTGGTTTAAAGACTAGAAATGACTTGAAGCTCAAAGCGGACGACTTGGACTTGACTTGGACTTATGGGCCAGTGACTCTAGACACGACTAAGTAGGTCTTAGCCTGGACTTAACCAGAACATAAACAGCACTAAACCTGGACTCTAACTGGACTGTCTTAGTCAGGTTAGGTTTGAGCCCAGTTTAGGCCTGATGTAGACTTGGTTTGGTTCTGTTCTAAATCTAAGTTCTGTTCTAAGTCTAAGTTCTAGTCTTGAATTAGTCTAGTCCAGGTTTAGTCCCAGTATTGATTCGGTTGTGCAAATATGAACGCACCCAGGACTAAATCAGGACTAAAACTGTACTAAGTAGATCTTCACCTGAACGGCGGCAGTGCACATTGAGTCGACGCAGAACTATACTTCAGCCTTCAGCCTTAAGACTTAGACTTGCCTGTATTTGACTTGGGACTTGACTCGGACTTGAGGTCAAAGACTTGAGACTTACTTGAGACTTGCAAAACGACAACTTGGTCCCACCTCTGGTCCATATTTCAGAGGGAAATCCATACCTGGGATCCTCTTTTGTTAAAAAAATACCCAAAACTCTAGTCATACTTTAGTCCGTGATGTAACAATCACATTTATTTTGTAGTAGTCTCCATTAAAAACTTTAAATCTGTTTTGGATTGTGTCAGAAGAAATTTTTATTTAAGTTTGAGCGTTAAATATGAGGTGAAATACAGGGGAAAAAATTTATTTCCTGCTCCTGTTTGGGCATCTGAACCTAATATAAATAAATACAATACGTTTAAATCGGTGAAGAATGATTGATTTTATTTTGAAAGGCCCTCATTGTGTTTTATTTTGACAGTCTTGATTCTCTTTTGCGCTGCGTAAAAGTCAAAGGAGTAATCCGAGGAGCGACAGTGGGAGGAGGACGCACGAGGACGGGCCGGGGGAGGGGAGCGCGAGCGAGACAAAACCTGAGTGCGCGTGGAGGTGTGGGATCAGAGCTCGCGCCCCGACGCAGACTCACGCACGTGGGACCACACATGGACTTTTAAGAAGTGGACTAAGGCAGAAAGGCGAGCCAGTGCGTAACGGTGCCAAATGCGTAAAAGCGCACGTTTGGACACGGTTTTGACGCGTTGGCGCGGCGCGATGAGGTGACCGAGACGAGATCCGTGAATTGTTTCGTGTCAGCGGGAGAGCGGTGAATCAGCAGCCCGCGGGAGGGGAAGGCAGCGCGGGGGGAAGAGTCATGAGGAGCCGCTGGAGCCACGGAGCCATGGACCGATGGAAGCTGCTCCGGAACTCGCTGCTCCTCTGCGTTTTCACACGTAAGAAACGATTTTATGGAACTTAAACTTATAAATACGTGAAATATGACGTCAATTAAGTTATAAACAAGAAGAAAAAGACGAATAAAGTGTCTATAACATCAAATAAATACGCAACAGTGACTAAGTTGACTGACTGTCCTTTAGTCATTCAACTCACAATGATAACAACAAGTCAGTTTATTATTTGTGTCAGTTCCAAACGTGGATAAATACAGTTGGTTGGCTCAAAAGGAAGGGCATCTGGCTTTAAAAAAAAAAAAAAATTTGGCGAATCATGACGATAAAAAGTCTTTTTTGTTTTTCTGGCAGTGACAGTACATAATATAGTCTGTTTTTTTGTCGTACAAGACATAACAAGTCAATTAATTATTTGTGTCAGTTCCAAGCGTGGATAAATTTAAGTGGCTGAGTCAAAAGGAAGGGCATCCGGCTTAAAAATGCTAAATATATACACTAATAGCGATTTCTTTGGCTGAAAAGTGATGACAGAGTTTGTCGTTTAGTCATTCAAATCGCAAGAAATAGCAATGAATTGTTTGTGTCAATTTCAAGCTTGGAGAAATACAGTTTGTTGGTTCAAAAGGAAGGGCATCTGGCTTAAAAATGTGGATTAGAGACTGAACAGACACCAAACTAGGGACTAAACCAGATCTAAACCAGGACTACACCAGGAACTGAACCAGGGACTAAACCAGGTCTAAACCAGGATTAACCCTGGGCTAAAACAGGCACTGAACTGGGACTAATCCAGTTTTAAACCCAGTTTAAACTGGGACTACACCAGGACTAAACCAGATCTCATCCAGGGACTAAACCAGGTCTAAACAAAAGCTAAACCTCATCTAAACCTGGTCTAAACCTGGTCTAAACCTGGTCTAAATCTAAACCTGGTCTAAACCTGGTCTAAACCTGGTCTAAACCCAGTATGCAGTGGTGCTTTTGGTTGATCCAGATCTTTAACCAGTCTAAACCTGGTCTAAACCTGGTCTAAACCTGGTCTAAACCTGGTCTAAACCTGGTCTAAATCTGGTCTAAACCCGGTCTAAACCCGGTCTAAACCTGGTGTAAACCTGGTGTAAACCTGGTCTAAACCTGGTGTAAACCTGGTCTAAACCCGGTCTAAACCTGGTGTAAACCTGGTGTAAACCCGGTCTAAACCCGGTCTAAACCCGGTCTAAACCCAGTCTAAACCTGGTCGTAGTGTTTTTGGTTAAACCCGGTCTAAACCTGGTCTAAACCTGGTCTAAACCTGGTGTAAACCTGGTGTAAACCCGGTCTAAACCTGGTGTAAACCTGGTCTAAACCTGGTGTAAACCCGGTCTAAACCCGGTCTAAACCCAGTCTAAACCCATTGGTCTAAACCCAGTATGTAGTGTTGCTTTTGGTTGGTCCAGGTCTTAACCCGGTCTAAACCTTGTCTAGACCCGGTCTAAACTTGGTCTAAACTTGGTCTAACTTGGTCTAAACTTGGTCTAAACTTGGTCTAAACTTGGTCTAAACTTGGTCTAAACCCGGTCTAAACCCGGTCTAAACCCGGTCTAAACCCGGTCTAAACCCGGTCTAAAGTATAAACCCAGTCTAAACCCGGTCTAAACCCGGTCTGCAGTGGTGTCTTTGGTTGATCCAGATCTCAACCTGATGGTACATAATCTCTTTCTTTTTTTTTTTTTTGTATTTTTTGTCGTACAAAAGACAACAAATCAATTAATTATTTGTGTCAGTTCCAGGCGTGGATAAATACAGTTTGTTGGCTCAAAAGGAAGGGCATCTGGCTTAAAAAATGTTAAATACATAGGCTAATTAGTGATGACTTTGGCTGTTTTTTTGTCATTCCAATCACGATGTCGATTAAACGAGTTATTAAACATTATTTGCGTCAGGTTCAAGAATAGACAAAGTTAAGTGGTTGGGTCGAAGGGAAGGGCATCTGGCTTAAAATCAAAATTAGTAAATGGTTAAAAATGTGGATTAGAGACTTTAATTTGCCAAGGCGACGTCACACAGAAAACCAAAAGTAGTAGAAAGACACAAGCCTATAATTTGGCGTTTTGACTTGGCAGAGCTCGAGTCAAAACCGGGAAAATAAAGTTTGTATTAGAACGTTCTGGAAAACACAAAAATATTAAAGTGTCCAAGTGAAAAAGTATCAGAAGTACAAGGTAAAGGACCAATAAATTATGTAAAAAGTATTTGGGAAAAAATACTACTCAGGTAAAAGTAACTGACAGTAACATCTGATTTAAGACATTTATTTATTATGAAAAAAAAATAGGGTGAAAACAGGACTAAAGCAGGACTAAACCAGGTCTAAACCAGGTCTAAACCAGGTCTAAAAACTGGGTCTAAACAGAGCTAAATCAGGACTAAACTAGAACTAAACTTGGTCTACACCAGGACTAAACTAGGACAAAAACAAAGCCTGAACCAAGACTAAATCAGAGACTAAACAAGAACTAAACAAGGACTAAATCAGGTCTAGACTTGGCTAAACCAGGTCTAATAACGGGGACTAAACCAGGACTAAAACATGTCTGAACACGGCTAAACAGGGTCTAAATAAGGACTAAACCAGGTCTAATCCAGGGCTACAGTAAGAGTACTGTTACACTGTACAATCTGTTACTCAAGTAAAAGTAAAAGTACAAGGTCACGGCTCACTTCAAAAACTCAAAGTACCAAAACTGGACCAAACTGTGGTTAAACCTGACTGCTCCCTGACCTGGTTTGTAAAACTGATCCGATACTTAAACTCTGTGAGAACCAGAGCTAATGACAACACCAGGTCTGGGTTTGTAAACATTCTGTCTTGTAATTACCGGTCAGTGGGCGCGTCCTGACCTGGTGCAGCGACCGGTGAACCCAGAGACGACCAGGCAGACACCAGTGGGTTTATTTTGACCCCAAGAGCTTCTTATATAAAATATTTGTACTGGGGAAGACATACAGTATTTTCAGGCACAGAGTCTTTAACTACAGTGACGCTTTAATGCACATTTGGTCCATCCACCTTGTGACATCATCAAGTACAAATCCAGGACACCTCAGTGTGTTTTTAAAGTCCATTCATCATTGAATAACCCAGAGGCGTCTGGGCGTCTCCCTTAGAGACAAGGTGAGGAGCTCAATCACACGGGAGGAGCTCGGAGTAGAGCCGCTGCTCCTCCACGTCGAGAGGAGCAGCTGAGACTCAGACATCTGTTCCTGATGCCTCCTGG